>NC_142354.1:13603497-13912497 GCF_059441175.1 Urocampus carinirostris
TTGACTTCACCAACCCCGAAGCCCGTGATTGGTTTTCCTCACAGCTCCGTTCCCTCCGCTCTAGATACGGGGTGTCTTCCTTCAAGTTTGACGCAGGTGAAACCAACTACCTACCGTGGAAGTTCAGCACCAGAACTCCCATCCGAGATCCGAGTTTTTTCACCAGACGCTACACCGAGATGGCCATTCCCTACAACGACAGAGCAGAACTACGGAGCGGTTACCAATCCCAGAACATATCTTGCTTCTTCAGGCCTATTGACAGAGACTCTGTTTGGGGCTATGAGATGGGTCTCAAATCTCTTATCCCCACGGTTCTTACCATCAGCATTCTGGGCTATCAGTTCATTTTACCGGACATGATAGGAGGTAACGCCTATCTGAACCGTACCGACGGAAATCGGTCCCTACCGGACCGGGAACTCTACATCCGTTGGTTGGAGCTGTCGGCGTTCATGCCGTCCATGCAGTTTTCCATCCCGCCTTGGGCTTATGACAACGAGGTTGTCGAAATCGCCCGGAAATACACAGCTCTCCACCAGAGCATCGTTGCTCCTCGGGTCTTAGAACTGGCCGGAGAAGTCCTCGACACGGGAGACCCGATCATACGGCCTTTGTGGTGGATTGCCACAGGCGACGAAACGGCCTATAAAATTGACTCCCAGTTTCTGATCGGTGACGATCTTATGGTAGCGCCCGTTTTAGAGCCGGGGAAGCAAGAACGGGATATTTACCTTCCGGCCGGTCGCTGGAAGAGCTATAAAGGGGAAAGGTTTGACATCAAAGAGCCACTGCACCTTACGGATTATCCCGTTGATCTAGATGAAATTGCCTACTTTCTTTGGGTGTAGGAAATTCTGGTATTCAGCGTCCCAGCTTTACGATGTTTTCACTTTATGGTGTGGAATATCTTATCTCCTTATGGAATTTTCACCACCATATAAGACCAACCATACATTTTTCCAATTTGAAGAGGTATGTTTGAAATACCTTGTTGCTATCGGTCAATGTCATATAGAAGGCTCGTCTGCTATTGGTTTGCGCCCCGGCATCCTGAAAATCCTGATACTGGCTGAACTAATTCCCACGATGGTCTTCTCTTCATTCGTTTTCGGAATCTCGTGTGCTTCCTAAAGGCATTGGCGCTACAATACTGTATTTTTTTGTACTGTATTTATTCGCTATGGGTCTTAGGCGATCCTAAAGCGAGAAGCAAAAACATGATAACCATGGAAATGAAGCTTTCGGTAATCAAAAAAAAAAGGGCAGGCGATTTGCTACCCTACCAATCATTTGGAAATGATTGGAACTATTATTAAAAACGAGGATTTGATTAAAGCAAGCAAATCTTCCATGGGAATGAAGATCATCGCTAGTTGAAGTTTTGAAATCAGTTTCATTTTCAATATGCCATCGCTGTCTTCTCCTGCCCTCTGCATCCACCTACTAACCTCACCACACCAGTCAGATCAAAACGTACTTTACCTTTACATAAATATCTTTAATGCTCTTTAATTGGATACAAGCATCTTACGCATAAGTTGTACTTACTTTATACTATATTGTTAAGTCAATGACTTTATCTGGGGCACGGGGAGATAACTGCCATAGGATAAATGCCAAACCCAGAACTAATTTATGTCATATCTCAGGGGGTTTAAATCTTCAGGACTGAAGTGAAACAGGTCCCTATGTATTTTTAATGTCTCTCAGAGAGCCACAATCTCATACCCAAGAGCCTTAAATCTTTAAGAGACTTCCAGATTTTCCTCCACTTAGATTAAAACTGAGTACATCCTTTGAGATACATCAATAAATGCTATTATGTTCTCAAAATGAAATGCTCTGACTGTGAAGAAATTCATAACTGCAATGAGCAAAATAATTGTTTTATGATCTGTCTTCGTTTGATTGGATTCACTGAAAACATCGGTTTTTATTTGATACGTGTTACCATTGTCATCTGAAATTAGTGTCAACAAGTTTGACTACAATGTGTTTTTGTATATTTTGCCTTTGAGTGTTGTAATATTTTCAAAATACGTGCTGTTTTAACAAATGTATACGGTATTTCCTCGTCTTTTCGCAATTTGACTTTAGAATCCTCGGTGTATCTCAGATTTTATTTTTCAATCAATAATTTCCTGGTATAAATACATACTTTGCTGAATTACGGCGCCACTTTACAAACACCTTGAAATACAAACCAATTTGTTTCCTGCACGCTGATTTGAGCAATCCCGATAAATCGTTTTCAAGACTAGAAACAATCGAATAATCCCTTTACGTGGCGTTTGTGAGTAGCATAGACTTACACTATATGTGGATGGATATAACTGGGTTTTTTCACTGAGGTGGGAGAAACTACAAAAGGCTTTTTTAGGAAGTTGGACCTTTTGCCTCAATACTACAAGTCCCACAGTGCTTTGCATCATAAAAGAATCTCAGATGAGGGAAATTACACCTGCACGGTAATCCATACGACTGCGCGTATTAATTGTTTTAATCTGCATTCTATTTCTCCTACTTTGCGGAAATTTACTTAATACGGGTGGTCACACAATGGATAAACTGCAAAAATCGAGGGAATACTGTAACTGCTAAAGTCTATACAATATTAGCGACTAAGCATTTCTCAGGTAATGGGTTTCTCAGGCTTAGTTTGAAGTAACAGGTAGTTTTACCATGCCGGTGCCTCTCATACTAGAAAGTGTGAGAAAAGCAGAATATAAATCTAATCTATCATTAATGCATTTTTGACATGTGCCTTTTGTAACTGAAATTACATTTTTTTTTTACTTTTGATGTAAATGTTTGTATCATAAATCTTATTTTCCCTATCCACACAAAGTAATTTATTGGGAAATTTAGGTTGTTTGTGAGTTTAAGTTTGTATTGATAGAATTGAAAGTGTCATAAAATGATTGTTGTTTTTTTCTTCTCAGTGCTGTGTTGCCCAATTTTTAAAACTAAACAATGTCTCAAATCTTAACCATTTTTATCATTTATAAGTAAAGTAGATCCCTAGGACAGGCGATCCCCACCTGAGAACGGAGGAACGTTGTATACCGGGGGTTTACTGTACTTATACTGGTTGCTGAATGCAGCGATGGTGAAATTGTGATATTTTGCTTTGGCGAAACATTTCTTTTTGTTTCAAAGTGAAGTTGAACCAGGCTACCTCCATAAATACTAACTGCATGATTATTTTCTTGTTATTTTAACACTGTGATGTGGATTTTGGACTTGTAGCTTACATATTAACCTCTGTGGGGTCTGCTCGCACCCACAACATAGCTCCGTCCTCACTGTGCTGACTATATATAGAAGTTCTCACACTGTTGCTATTATTGTCACAGAAACTCGTGACAAGAAGGATCTTGAATTCAATGTTGCCTGCCTTTTATCTTAGGCCGGGTCATACTTGTGACTTTGTTTGGAGTGTCTTAAATGAAATTAAAGAATTTTTAACTCTCAATTTGCCCATGCGTTTTTATCAAAACATTGATTTGACAGAGGTTTAAAAGCCCCTGTGTATATTATATAATGGCCCCTAGTGTTGAAAATGAACAGAAGAGAATAGAATGATTAATGTGTGGTCCTTTCTCAAGGTTTCTTCATTTTCCTCATTTTGAGGTTTTTGAGTTTTTCCTTGCCCTCATGTAGGTTTTAGATCAGGGGATGGTGTCATAATAGTCTTTTGTTTGCAATAATCTGTGGTCTGTGCAACCATTTGAGACTCTTTGTGATTAAGGGCTATACAAATAAACATGACTTGAATAGAATAGAATAGAATAAAATAGAATAGAATGCCTTTATTGTCGTTACACAGTGTCATGAAATTCAAAGTTGCCCCATAAAGTGCAGATACCCAGAATACCAAAGTAGCATCTAATTTAAAATAAACATAGAATTTAAAAGTAGTACAATTACCAATATGCCAAAAAAAAGAAAAATCCTACATTTACAGAGCACAATATCAGTGTCTGAAATAAAAAATTTTTTTTTCAAATAAAACGTTTGCTTTATTCCGATTTCAAAATCTTCGTTCGTTTGGGAATTTCGGGATACCGGTTCGTTTGAAAATTTTAGAATTTCGGTTCGTTTGGCAATTTGCATACTCATCAGCCAATCAGAATCCTGGATCGAATAACTTGGTGCTTCCGGACTTTCCCGAGCCTTATAAGGTCGTGCATTTGCATATCATTTTCCAAAGTAGATGCACAGAGAACAAAAGAAAAAATGGCTAAGTGGTTAGGAATTGTTAAGATTTGTCAATTTGATAGCGCTCTTACTCTTGGTATTGCGGTAAGACGTTTTCTATTTTGTGACGTCATTACGCACACACCATTTTTGCTAATTGTTGATTGCCATGTTGTGTTGAATGGACCCAAGTTGTTGTTTGCTTTATGTTGAGGAATAAATATGCTTAAAGGCTGAACCACAATGTCCTGCTTATTTTTTCACGCATGAGGAAACTGCACACTCTGATATATCCTTACCAGTAATCAAGCCAAAACCTCACCCCCAGAAGAAAGATTTAAAAGAAGTTAGCAAAATGTGTGACGCTACAAAACGTAAACGTACAGGAAAAGCATTGTGGAAAGAGGAGTTCATGTGGCTTGGATCAGACGAAACAATGCAAACATTGCATGAATGAAGATGAGAAAATACAGGTACATACTGATGGCAGATGGAAAACAGCCATGTCATATACATGCAATTAATGTTATAAGTAGATTTATAATAAACTTAATTTTAAACTGTTGTTCTGTTATATATTTTGTTTATAATACTCTGCAACAATCGTTTTTTTTTTTTTTTTTTTTTTTTGCGATTGGTCGTCTTATTGTGTTTCAAGTTGCGAAAAATGGGGCAAGCAATTTTATGGCAGGGCAGGCAACTTTTCAGAGTTATCTGCCCTGGTGTCCGCTAACCTTTTGTCACGAGTTTCAGACACTGACAATATAAATACCCAGGAGGCAGCAACTGTGATAGCAGTGATCAATGACAAATATTGGTTATGTCGTGATTGCTAACTAGAGTCACCTGGAGCTATCACATGGACGCCCTCTGATTGGTTTATGTTCCCTTTTTAAGCACGCTACGCCGAGACCTCTTCGTCTGGGGATTACATTTGTACCCTGTATGACTCTCCTGATTACCTGTGCCTTCTTGACCTGTTTACCTGATTCTGCCTGCCTCCGATCCGACCTGCTTCCGTCCCACGCTACGATCTTCTCTCCAGTCCCGGTATACTCGACCTGCTTCCGTCCCACGCTACTATTGGCTACGTGTTCCGAAGTTGTCTTCACGGCTTTGCTGCTGACGACCGACGGTCATCGCGTCTCTCGCTAACCCTGTACGCTTCCCCAAATAAAGAATTGTAACGAACGCTCTGGGGTCTCCTGCTCTGTTCTGGTCCTCCTGACAGGTTATTTATTGTGGAAATACAGATTACCTGACATGACAAAGAGGTGCAAAGTAAGACTTTTAGGTTTAGAAAATTGGTAATTCTGTTACAAAACGTTAAAGAATTATCTTTGGCTGCCAGTTTTTTAACTACGGAAGCCCAAATGACCATTAAGTGGAGTTAGCTTGTCCATGTGGTGTTTTTGGCACTTATTAGCTGCTTACCTTTGTAAGGATTTTTCTAGCATTATTTTTGAAAAGCGTTAGGATTGAAACAAATTATTCTTTACCGCATCCAGTTAACAAATTAGCCCCGAGGTGTTGCTTGTGCTCAAGCATAAATCTTTTTTTTATTTCTGAAGGATGCTAGAATTTCCTACTCTGATAAAAAGAAAAAAAACTTGAGTTCTTTGAGTTCTAATATTAATTACTAATCCCAAAAAAATTGATTAAATGAACCAGGTGGATTGTTTTGACATCGATATGGTACTAATTAAGCAAATTATAAACAGCATTGTGAAACCATTGACCTACATCTGTAATCTATCATTTCTAACAGGCACATTTCCAAATCAAATGAAAATAGCAAAAGTTATACCAATATACAAAAATGGGAACAAGCACATTTTTACAAACTATAGACCGGTATCTCTGCTTCCTCAGTTCTCTAAAATATTAGAGAGACTTTACAATAATAGACTAGAACAATTTGTAGATAAACATAAATTGATTAATGAAAGTCAATATGGTTTTAGAGCAAACAGATCAGCAACAATGGCAATTATTGATGCAGTAGAAGAAATCACCCACAGTATAGAAAAGAAGAGATACGCAGTCGGGGTATTTATTGACTTAAAAAAAGCATTTGATACCATTAATCATAATATACTATTAAAAAAACTGGAAAGATATGGCATCAGGGGAGTGGCTTTGAAATGGATTCAAAGTTATTTGACGGGGAGGAAGCAATATGTAAAAATGGGAGAGTTTTCATCTGAATATTTGGACATCTGTTGTGGAGTACCACAGGGTTCTATCCTGGCACCAAAGCTATTTAATTTATATATTAACAATATTTTTAATGTTTCAAAACTATTGAAAATAGTAGTATTTGCAGACGACACCAACATTTTCTATTCAAATGATAACTATATGGATTTGGTAACCTGTATTAATCGTGAACTAATTAACCTAAAAATATGGATGGATATAAATAAATTATCTTTAAATTTAAATAAAACCAAAGTAATATTCTTTGGTAATCGTAAGGCAAATCAAGATTTAGAAGTAAAAATGGATGGTGTCACAATAGACATTGTATCAGAAATTAAGTTTTTAGGGGTCATAATAGACAATAAATTAAGTTGGAAAACACACATCAGACACATACAAACAAAGGTATCTAAAAGCATTTCAATATTTAATAAAACCAAAGTTATTTTACATTATAATGCATTGTATTTATTATATTGTTCTCTCGTTCTGCCATACACAGGGTAGGATATCGGGATCATACCAATATTTTATTCATGCAGTCCAATTTATTGAAATTGGATGATTTAATAAAATTTTTCACTTCGCAACTGTTATTTAAGGTCAACAAAAACATAGTGCCAGAAAACATACAAAGATTATTCACTCGGATAGAGGGAAATTATAACTTGAGGGGCTGTGGTGAATTCAAAATCCCAAAGGTGAGAACCACCAGGAGAAGTATGTGTGTGTCTGTGTGTGGAGTCAGACTTTGGAATAATTTGCAAAATGAAATCAAACAATGTCCAAATATCCATGTGTTCAAATTTAAATACAAAAAAGCATTACTGGCGAAATACAGAGATGAAGAAAATGGGATATGACGGAGACTGGAACTACTGCACTTCAAACTATGGCTAACTTGTTGTTATTGTGCTATTATCACATCAGAACTGTTATAAGTATTGTGTTTATTTTTATTGATATTATCACTGGTGCCGCAGTGACATTATGCGCATTATGACGTTGAGGGATGGGTATTGCGAAGATTAGTGTATAAAATATGTGATTATTGTAACTATTATAATTATTGATATCTGACCTATGTAATAAGTATATCCATGAGAATTTGTTGTATTGGACACAAGAGGAGCTATAAAATGTATTTAATAGGGAAGATAAAGGGGTAGGAAAAATAAGCATCTGCTTCTGACTACCCCTTTTCGAACATGTTGTGTGACATTATTTCGTTGTTGACTCATTGTTTTTGTCCTGTTTTTATTTTTATGTTCGAAATAAAGTTTTCATTCATTCATTCAGGTCGATTAAAATAGAACACACAATGTATTAACACAGAGAAATAATGATCGAAAAAAGCGGCGGCAGCGCCGCAGATTATGGGAGTTTTCGACTGCTGAATGTCTGGAAGTTACTTGCACAAAAATAAAGTTTTTGTGATAATGCCTGTCGATTTGGGGAGATTACCTTGTACAGAAAAAAACGCTCATTTTCTAGAACCAGCAAACATGTTATCAAATCTGATGCTGTCACTATACTTGAATGGTGGAGAGATTTGATCTCGTGCTATGGATGGCCACAACGTATGGCCCACGTGCTGAACTCCAGGCCGCAGAGCTGGCCCGCCAAGCGGCCATAGTGCGGGGCGAACAAGCCAGGCAGGCAGGAGGGCAGGAGAATAGAGGACGAGCAATCAATCAGCTCCTCTTTTTATCTGGACCAGGGACGCTTGACCAGATCATGCCTCTTTGGGCTTGGTCTCAGATATTTGATACCACAAGGATCGGATGACGGTGTTTGAAGTTGTTAAACTTGTCACAAAGCCAAAGAAGTGAAAAATGAGCGTAATATTCTGTACTTGTGAATGTCACTCCAATTGACATAATTATGTACGGTGAGAACATTATTTTATCAATACATAGCCTTTAATGTTTTAATTACCGTATTTTCCGCACTATAAGGCGCACCTAAAAGCCTTTATTTTTTTCAAAAGCTACAGTGCGCCTTATATATGGATCAGTATTAAGTCGCAAAGTCTTGCAACTAAAGCAAGCAGCCGCCGACTAGATTTTCCCCCGAAGGCGAAGTCGTCCGCGGTGTATGCTGGGATTTATATACCGGCGTTTCATTCCCTAACCAATGTGTCAATCATCATTTGAATCAGTCAGTATTGGCTAAAGTTATTCGGAGGTCAAGGGGAGGATCCTGTTTATCATTTACAGGCTCGCATAGGCGAAAGGGGCGAAACAAAGCCTGCAATTGGCCGAAAAAGATGAATGTGAATCACATGTTGGGTTGCACTACGCCATAGAGAAAACATGTTTTACTATTCTGTATTTGTAAATATTTTACTATCCTGGATTTACTACACTCACGGTTATAAGAAAACCATTTTCCCCCGAAGGCGAAGTCCTCAATGGTGTATGCTGGGATTTATATAGCGGCGTTTCATTTCCTAACCAATGTGTCAATCATCATTTGAATCAGTCACTATTGGCTAAAGTTATTCGGAGGTAAAGGGGGCGGATCCTTTTAATCATTTACAGGCTCGCATAGGCTAGAGGGGCGAAACAAAGCCTGCAATTGGCCAAAAAAGATGAATGTGAATCACATGTTGGGTTGCACTACGGCATAGAGAAACTATATTTACTATTCTGTAAATATTTTACTCTCCTGGATTTACTACACTCACGGTTGTAAGAAGACCATGGTTACATATCATTAATGAACGTGAAGGCTGCAAGAAACCTTAGGTGAGCTATGCGGATTTATATTTTCCCGGTATCTTGTTTTAGAACGATCTTGATTTTTCTGTGATGAGTCTATTTTTAAACTAAATTCAATTCAAAGTGTTTATTGTCATATGCACAGTAAAGAACCCCATTTCTCTACACAATAAAATTCTGACTTTGCTGTCCACACAGTTGCCAGCAAAAAATAAAATGGAAACTAAGAAATGTTTGTTTGGTGACATCGTACGGACACCGCATCCGCACGTGTCTACGACACGTATTTGCTTCTTTGCAAGCTTTGGGAATGTTAAGGGGGTAATAAGTTTGACTGAACTATCTGACTGTTTTGTCGACGTTCCCATTGTAGCGCCTTATAATCCGGTGTGCCTTATGTATGGAAAATATAGGACCAAAAACTATTTTTTGGGGGTGCGCCTTATAGTGCGGAAAATACGGTACATTCAGGACTTCATGTTACCAGTTTTTCTTATGGTAAATGGTGAATTGGTACGTCCGGGAACTGTTCAAGAGCGGACGCTGTCGTTCCATCCATTCCAAAGTGAGTTATTTGAAACAAAGACTGAGCGAACTGACTTCAATTATCAGTAAAGGTAAGACGATAACATTTTCAAAGTTACTTTTTCCCTCTGCCTCGGTTTTTATATTGTTATAGGAAATTGCTGGTTGTTAAATGACACTTTAAAACAAGGGTGTCAAAGTCAAACGGACAGAGTTCCAAATTAAAACGGAATGGATCGAACGTTGACATTTTTACGAAATGGCGCTCATAAAAAACTACTGAAACGCTATAATGCAATATTATGAAGTAATAAAGCACTGTTTATATACCTTTGTTAACTTCAATGTTCAAGTCAAGTCATGTTTATTCGTGTAGCCCTTAATCACAAAGAGTCTCAAAGGGCTGCACAGATCAAAGACTATTGCAAACTATTATGACTCCATCCCCTCATCTAAAACCTACATGAGGGCAAATAATACACATATGCTATAGAATAGAAGTGTGTTTTAAGCTTAGATTTAAACATTTCCACTAAGGTTGCAGATCGAATCTCAGGGGGAAGAGCATTCCACAGCACTGTAGCCCGAATGGAGAACGCTCTCGGACCTGCGGATTTCCTCTTGGCTCTTGGCATCGTTGGTAGACCAGCGTTTTCAGAGCGAAGGCTCCGGACCAGAACATAGGGGGAAATTAAATCTGAAAGATATGAGAAATGATCTGCATTTGTGTAGTGCTTTTCAAGTCAAGACTTCCCAAAGCGCTTTACATTGTGCTTCACATTTCCCAATAGCAGCCGTGCAGCCATGTAAGGCGCTAACCTGCTTATTGGGGGTTTTACGGGTTCAGTGTCTTACCCAAGGACACTTCGACATGTAACACGGAGGACCCAGGATTCGAACTGCGATCTCTTGATCCCAAGACGAGGGAGCAAGTCCATGCATGATTTTGTATAATACCAACAGAACCTTAAAAATTACATCTTAAGCTAACAGGAAGCCAATGCAGGTGAGCTAAAATTGGGGTACAGTGGGACCTCGCTACTTTGCGGTTCCACGTTCGCGGGTTCAGAGCTTTGCGGGTCTAAAAAACAATAATAATAAAATAAAAGAATATTAATAAAAAAAAGTGTATATATATATATACATATATATATATATATATATATATATATATATATATATATATATATATATATATATATATTTATATATATATATATACATATTATTATATTTTTTTTTTTAAGCATTTTTGAAGGGGGCGTCGCTACTTCGCGGATTTTCACTTTTTGCGGGTGGTTTTGGTCCCCATTAACCTGGTCTAAAAAATAATAATAATAAAATAAATTTAAAAAATATATATATATTTTTTTTTAAGCATTTTTGAAGGGGCGTCGCCACTCCGCGGATTTTCACTTTTTGCGGGTGGTCCCCATTAACCGCGATAACCGAGGGATTACTGCAATGTGATCAAACTGTCTTGTCTTTGTTAAAAGTGCGGTGGAAAGAAGCACTACAGTAATGTCCTGTACTCGGAAAAAGGTGCACACAATACAAAATCTAACAGCAACGTCCGGATATTTTTCCACATCCCGAAAAAAAAAGGTTCGTATCTACCATTTATCGTAAGTCGAATGTTCGTAACTAGGGAAGCGTCTGTATATCCGATTGGTAAGATGTAAACCTTGGATTGTTTGCCATTTTTCCTTTGCCCACTAGCTTGACAAATTGTAGCGTATGCATGAACTCCAAATGTTGATTGAGATGGCTTCTGTTTGCTCCTTACATGGGCACCTCTTTGGGACATAGTTTGCAGACCGCTGTTTTGTTTTATTGAGGCTTGGTGTAAACCCAAAATGTGTTCAAAATACTGGAGTGGTAATTTATAACTGCATTATTCCCAACACCGGTAATGAGACTTGAAAAATTACATTCTTTACTGGCCTTTTTAGTAAGTTCTTCCACCAGTAAGCTAGCCACTTCCACCAGTTTTGACCAAGTCCAGTTGTTGGCTCTTTTCAGCCACTCCGGGTAAATCCTTCTGGCTTCCATAGTGTCTTCTTCGAATGCACACCCTTCAGCTCCATTCTAAGCTACAATGACCACTAGTGGTGAATCATTGCACACCGTCTCTTTAAATAGGTTTATTGGCAAAAAAGGTAAAAGAATAAAAATCCAGGTCATTCAAAAGGCCATGCAATAAACGAATCAATAAAAATACTGGAGCGTTTATCGGTTTGCAATGTTTGAAAAATAGCGTTCCTTCCAATATCGTATCGAAAGATTCACCCTTGAGGGACTTTTCAAAGTTTCTATCACGGGGTGATAATGGCGATGTGATGAAACACTTATATCGGTTCTTGGGAGACGGTTCGGATCGATACATCATCTGAGGGTTCATTGTGTGAGGCCAGAGAGGTTGAGTTTGCGCTTGGATGCTGAGATTAAGAAATTAGGTGTGTGGGGGTGTAGGGTATATTATATTTTCAGACGCTTGGACATACATTAGGTCTTTAGGACTTTGATTTGTGTTTTAATAAAAGGTTTGGCACTATCAATGGAAATCTGCATCAAAACTACAGTAAACACCCGGTATATGGTATCCCCGCCTTAAGACATTTTCACTTTACAGTGTGTAATAAGTAATATTTTTTTTCAGTCCATGTTTACAGCATTTTCTGCACTATCCAACTCCAACAACCAATTGTCCAAAAACTTACCCAGGCGTCTCTATCTTATGATGTTTTCATGCCCTTAGTTAAGGCATTTTCCCCTCATTCCGTCTACAACAAATTCTTACAAAATTCCAATTTTGCGAGAGTTGCGTCTCCCAAGATTCATGTCTGCTAATGGACAATGCGACATATGCTGCTTGTCTATTGTGTATTGTCACAATATCAATAAGACGCTATGCTATTGGCTAATTTACTTCCTACAATGCTTTTTTCTATGTTTGGTTTATAATCTTGTGTAACAAACTTGAATATGTTTAGCTAGGTGCCCTGGGACTTGGTTATGCTGAAGGGTGAGGCAATAACCAAGGTGCCTATGCGTGCTTGACATCCTTGAAAATGCTTGAATTGTAAAGTTGTTTTCAAGGATTGAAATGTGCTTGCATTTTGGTGAAGTGCTTGTAACTGCTTAAAATTGTTGCCATGTTTCTCAATAAGTCTGCCTTGAAACGACACACACTTCTCTCTGTTGGCTTAGTTTGGCCATTACATTTCTTCTTACCCTGTGATTGAGGGTATATATAAATCAGACATATTTGTGGCTCTGCAAAATGCATGATTCACCCTGGATTGTTTTCTTTCAATGGTACTGTTAGTCATAAAAACTGCTTGAATTTGGCCATGAAAAAGGTGGATCCTGAATAACGGGATGACCATGGAACTGAAGCTCGCAATATTCAAGAAATATGATGAAGGAACACCCATCGTTACCCTACTACAATTATTTGGAATAACCAGGTGATTAAAGTTAAGTTTTCTAAGGGTATAACAATCCTCGGAAGCGGAAGTTTTCAAATTAGTTTAATTTTTACCTTACCATCTTCCCTCTCTGCATCCACCCGCTTCACCACTCGACCAGCTCAAATCACCAAATTTCAGAACATTTAATCATATGCATGTACACTTATTTATTTGACATCGTTTTGTTATATTAAGATTTGTATTCGGATTACAGGGGTTCGGATGGAGTTTAACAACTACAACTGTTTTTTTATTTTGTGGTATTCGGCAATTTCCTTATGCTATTCCTACCTCACAAGGGATAATTGTGGTATCCCGAGGGTCTACTTTATTTGATGCCTCATCTTCAAATTGATCTTGTGAAGCCTGTGGTGGTGCGGATATACACCCATTGATTAGCTGTCCTTTTCTGGTGGGGATCAGTAATATTTGTTTTGGTTCACATTGTCAGCATCTGTGGCTGAAGATTTAATTTATGCTTGAGCAATTGGAGGGGGGTTCTTTTTGGATCCGGAGAAAACAACAATTTGAACACTTTGTGTGCTCTTAAGCCTTTATTGCAAGTTTTAGCCAAACTGACAAATATGTAGTTAAAAAAATCAATCTACAGAATACTTGGTCATGCAGTGCTGTAGACCACCTGAAGGGAGCAGTGTAGCTCCATTGATGATTCCTCCCTGACAGCTCTGTGGAGGACAGTCCAGATGTTATGAGATGACACACACTCACACAATTTCTAACACTGCACAAGTAATGCATGAGCAAACAAAACTGGCAGGACTTCTACCTCCCTATTTCTCCACCTGCGATCCCACCTGTGTGTCCATCTGTGAAGAAGTGCAGCACTTGAGCCGTTGCCTCTGTAGTGCTTTCAAAATATCCTCTTCACGTCTCACCGAATAGCAATGAATTGGTGTTGACAAGAAAAGAGCAGTTTGAAATTGTTGTTAACGATGTAGGATCACAGCAAGATGCTTTTAAGCAGGAGTCGATTGGAATCCCTACTGCGCAGAGGGTCAATGTTCGTTTACCGAGATAAAGTGTAATCAACAGTTTTATTTGAAAACTTGTCTCATGAAGGCTTTTGAAATAATCGTTTGAAGAGACAGTGTGTGACAATTCATCATTCAAGGTTGTAGTTTAGAATTAAGTTGAAGCGTGTGCATCCGAAGAAAAAATACAAAAGCGAGAAGTTTAATGGTAGTGTTGCTTGCTACTTTTGTGTCAATAAGGCAGGGCTCCAAATTGTTACCAATTCACTCAAGTAAGTTCAATAATTGCAGTGCTTGTGGATGAAAAAAAATATTAGAATACAAAATACGAGATGCGTATCCTGTTAGTTTTAACATGAAATTCAGTGTACTGAACCTGACCACGATATGGAAACGTTGGAAAAGTTAACCTTCCCTCCTCTATTTTTAACATGTCTTCTACCGCCCCCCCGCTCGCACCAATAGTTGACCTGAGTGGACCAGAATGGAATGCAGCTACATAGGTGCTGTTCGTTTTAGGCAAATAACAACATACAAAAAGAGCCACCATGCAGCAAACAAATTTGCTCTATAAAGCCACTACTCTCAGAAACAGTCAACCAGGATTATGGATCATGGACAAAACTGTGCATTTTATTTAATGTGGGCGTCAAGGGCACACTACAGCGGCTCAAACTGGAAAAAAATGTGCTCAGACGGCTCCTGCTCTCGGCAATAGTGGACTGGGGATACTGTATAGTGGGAAAAATTGTATAGTTGGGCCAGGGTGTCACGCTTCAGTGTCCCAAATTGGGAAAAAAAGTACTTTGCTAGCTCTTGCCCTTAGCATCAGTTGACTGGGGATAATGGATCGCGACCAGAACCGTGCATTTCATTTTAAGGGCTCGGTCACACAGCCGTTTGCGTCTGTATCGCGGGTAAAATTTTGCGGTTTTTTTTTGCCCGTGGTTGCCCGAGATGGAAAATGCGCAAAATTTGCCAACCCGCTGTTCATCGGTGGTATGCCCGCAAAACAGACGCCGGCGACTGTTCCGCTTCCTCATCGCGTCATTTCCGCGTCATTTTCTCGTGTGGACCACGGGTATAAAAGCTGCCGAGCCGGCGTTACGCCGAGAAATGCATCCTTGCCGAGATTTGCATCCCCTCGCTACTACAACCACTTTTACCTCGTTTTATCTCACTTTTATATCACTTTTAGGGAATTTAATGGCGAACATATAACCAAAACCACTTCGTCTTGCATTTGTTGGGAATGTAATACAACTTAAACCATTCCGTCTTTGTATTTGTTGTGAATGTAATCGAACGGTAATGCACGCCGTATACAAATCACTTTTGAGCACGTAACATGTTTATTTTGCCTTTTTCTATTCAAATCGCTCGTATTGAAACTGTTATGCACTCTACCATAAAGCTTATTTCTGCATAATAAGCTTTACGGTAGAGTGCATAACAGTTCTCAAAAGTGATTTATATACGGTGTGCATTACCGTTCGATTACGTTCACAACAAAAACAAAGACGGAATGGTTTATGTTGTATTACATTCCCAACAAATGCAAGACGAAGTGGATTTGGTTATATGTACGCCATTACATTCCCTAAAAGTGAGATAAAACGAGATAAAAGTGGTTGTAGTAGCGAGGGGATGCAAATCTCGGCAGGGATGCATTTCTCGGCATAACACTGGGCTGTAGAAATCATAACCGCTCAAGACACAGTCCCGTGAAGATCAAGATTTCAAGCTATGGCACCGAAGAAGCCAATATGTTATTATTGTAATAGTTTTTCATTTTTATTTTATTATCTTGTTATCAAATGAAAAGAAATGTCAAGAAATAAAAATGGATTAAGACGAGCTCACTACGGAGACGGGGATCCATGTCCACCCCTTGACGTCTCGAGCACAACTGACGTGTGCTCAGCAAATCGCGCTGTATATACGCGGAGAAAGGCGTTTGACCGTCACACGCGTAACACGCTAATTTCACGTAATAACACCGCGATACAGGCGCAGAACATGTTATGACCGTGCTCCACCCACGATTACCCGCTGAAATTTCCCGTCCTAGCCATGTGTAACCACGCCCTGGCCGCGGCCAGAGCACGTCGTTCCGCATCATTTCTGCGTCATTACCTCGTGTGCCGCCCGCGGTTAACACGTGGTCTAAAGTTTTGAGCAGCGCGAAACTTTTTCGCGCGGCCAACCGCGTGTGAATTTCCGACCGCGTGTAAAGCACTGCTGTATCTCGTCTATATGGCGATCTCAAAGCGTCCAACAACGTCTGCTTCACGGTCAGAAATTTCTGGCCGTGATTCAGCCTCGTTACGCCCGTGAAAGGCTAGGTGACCGGGCCCTAAAGTTTTGAGCAGCGCAAAAGTTTTGAGCAGCGCAAAACTTTTTCGCGCTGCCAACCGCGTGTGAATTTCCGACTGCGTGTAAAGCACTGCTGTATCTCGTCTGTATGGCGATCTCAAAGCGTCCGACAGCGTCTGCTTCACAGGCAGAAATTTCTGGCCGTGATTCAGACGCAAACGGCTGTGTGACCGGGCCCTAAGCGAGCCAAAACAGAACACCTCCTGACAAAAGTAGCTTTTGCTGGTCCCCACTTGCAACAAAATGTGATTAGGGATAATGGATTGCGGCCAAGCATTCACTTTATTTTAGGTGAAAATAACAGCAAAAAAAGAGCTGCCAGGCTCGACAAATGTGCTCAGCAATATGCAATTGGAGCTAATGAATCGCAGAATATTTTTCAGTCCACGATGCACTGAGGCGACCGTATGGTAAATGAAGAAAAACCCTGTAAAGTCAAGCCAGATACAGTAGGTAACATTTCTGAGTGACGGCATTTTCGCTAACTTGCTTGCATGGGGTTACCTGAGGTGAAAGCAAGGTGGGAGGGGTTTCTCATCTGGGTTTGTGTGGAAAATTGGCGCACTCCATCAAACGAAGCATTCAAGGGATGCAAACCTGGTCCCGGTTAACAAAGGCTCAAGAAAAAAGCAGGGGGACATGCGAGGTGCAGGTCAATCAATCATCCGGTGGCCTCCTTTTATTTAAAAAGCGAGGACCACCGGACCCCAAAGGCCACACTCCATATTCTGCCTGGTTGAGCTGGCTGTTTTTCCTTTCAAAAGAAAGGAAAGGAGAGAAGAGGATTGAGGTTGGAGGTGCAGAAAGCTTTGGCCTGTGTCCCCCTGGCATTCCGGTGTGCTTCATCTTCTGGGTGCAAGGACCTGGAACTGGTCCTTGATGGGATTTTCAGCCCCGTGGCCTACGCTGTCCCAGCATCCATTTGGAAAGAGCCAGCCGCTCTGCGACACGGCCATAAAGAATAACCCGTAGGCGAGCCGCCGCCAATGATCTGAGGCTGGCGCTTCTGTTTGGCGCTCGCTGACACATTCCTGTCAGGGATACGAGCTGATCCCTGAGCTACTGTGTGCTTGCTGGAACGGACTGCATGCTCCGCAAGGCAGCCTCCATCCAAAAATTGACCGCTTCGGAGAGTAAGAAATTGTAAAAGGACTTCACCTTGAATGATGAAACAGCAAAAATACTGTAAATGAGTGTAATGTAAAAGCTTGTAAAGCACTCCTTAAATCTTGTGTAAAATTGACATTTGACATTTGAAAAAGAGACGATTGGATTTGACTAAGTGGGACTGCAATTTAATTTAGATATGGTTAACACTCTTAGAACCAGGGTTATAAAATTACAACATTTTAATTTTTTCCAAAAAGTGTTTTCCTTTTTGACATGCTTCACATTAACATAGTCATTAAGTCAAGTCAATAAATATTTATTTGTATAGCCTTTAATGGTCTGCATTTATATAGCTCTTTCAAGTCAATGAAGACCTCCCAAAGCGCTTTACAATGTGGTTCACAGTTTCCCTTTTACACTCTAACCGATAGCAGCGTCAGCCATGCCAGGCAACTACCTGCTATTGGGTGGCATTAGGGATCCAGTGTCTTGCCCAAGGACACTTTGACTTGTAACACGGAGGAGCCGGGAATCGAACATGCAACCTTCTTGATTCCAAGACAAGTGCTTTACCTCCTCAGCCAATGCCGCCATAAATCAGTTTCATTGGGCTGCACAGACCACAGATTATTGCAAACCACAGACTGTTATGACACCATCCCCTGATCTAAAACCTACATGAGAGCAAGGAGAAACTCAAAAACCTTAACATGAGGAAAATGAAGAAGCCTTTTAGAAGGGACCTCACATGAGGTCATCCCCCTTTCAAGGATGACCAGGCTGCAATGGATGTTGCAATAACAATTAATACACAGCTATTGTCAACATAACATTTAGGTTATTCATAGGCTATAGAAGTTTGTTTTAAGCCTAGATTTAAATAGAAGCTATTGTTGTTGGGAAATTTGTATAGATGCCTGGCCCACAGGTGTAGACTTTTCAAAGTTTGGCTGAGCAACACTTAGTTACCTTGGACTGGATTTGTCATACATTTCCTCGTAAAATACTACTAAAAGAGACAACTAAATTTTCATCTACAAATGCCCTCTCTAATACACAGTAAGTGGTTAAAATGTATTTTATGATTTTCTATATCTGGGTCATACAGGGGATTTAAAATACAGTAGAACCCCGGACCATAGTTATTGATATTTTCACGTTTTTTTTGGTCTCACTCTTTGTAAAGAAAGTGCAAAGTACTACTGTATTTTCATACTCTTTATTAGCTATGGGTCAGGATTTGGTGTGTTGGTAACACAATACTTTTTTTAAACATGTATACTTATTTATAAGTATATATTTGTTTAAATAAATGTACATAAATAATAAAATAAATCCATTGTTACCTTTGATGGTATCTCCTTCAAGTCAGTACACATCTTTATTATGTTTCATAAAGTTAAGACCCATTCATCCATCCATTATCTGTACCGCTTATCCTCAGTAGGGTCGCAGGGGGTGCTGGAGCCCATCCCAGCCATCTCCGGGCAGTGAGCAGGGGACACCCTGAACTGGTTGCCGGCCAGTCGCAGGGCAAAGTTAAGACCCGTGTTTTTTCAAATGGGGCATACTTCAAATTTATTTGATTAACCTGTTGTTTTGAAAAAAAAGATTGGGAAATTGATTGTAGCAAATTATGACTTACATTTAAACTACCAGAGACTGGTGTCGGTTATTGCAATATTTTAAGTAACTAGTAAATTGTGGTCTTTAGCTGGGGTTTATTGTTTAAAACTAATTATAAAAATGTCTTTATTAAGTAGCCCTGCTTTAAAATAAGATCGTTTTTAAAACCGTTGTGTGTGTGTGTTACACCCCCTAGTCGCATGTTTATTGCGTTATATATTCCTTTGAGTGCAATATAACTGGCACAGTATCCGGAACAATAATATCCCAAATACATTATCCACAATCAGGACTTAATATGCAAAGACGATTATTACGGCATCTCATTGTTGTATCCAATTTGGGCCAGCCCCAGGAGACAAAGTAGCAAGTAATAGACCGCCACTACCGAGAGCAATATCGACATTCGACGCGAAAAAGATTCAACCCGAAAAAGAACAACCCGATATGACCGTGGAAAGTTTGGAATCGAAAAAGCTTTCGGCGTCTCCGCAGAGCTGCGGCACGTTATTAGCATATTTCTTTCCCACTCGCCTGCCGACTGTAAATTCAGTAAATGTAGCCCCGTGGTGGTAAGGTGGGCAGACGGCAGACTGTAGAAATAAACAGAGTCTGTCTTAGGGCAGCGCAGTGGCCCCCACCTGCCTGACATCAATCAGTATTACAGCAGCAAGTGGCGCACCGATCGCACTTTTATAGGCTTGTGAAATGATCAAACATCTGCTCATAACCGGTCTCTGTGTATACATGTTTTAAACATGCGGTTCCGTGGAAAAACCTATGAGGCAATTTTTGATAAGTGACAAAATTGGAGTTAGGCAAATAGCCTTTAGTTTGAGCATTTTTCTGCGATTTGGTATCGTCAGCTGCGGCATGGCGGATGAGCGGTTAGCGCGTCTGCGACAGTTCTGACGTCATGCGATCGAATCCTCTTGTGTGGAGTTTGCTTGTTCTCCCCGTGCTTGCGTGGTTTTCCTCCGGGCATTCCGGTTTCCTCCCACATTCCAAAAACATGCATGTCAGGTTAATCAGTTGGTCCAAATTGTCCCAAGGTGTGAATGAGCAAGTGAGTTGTCTGTCTCTGTGCCCTGTGACTGGCTGGATGGGCTCCAGCAACCCCGCGACCCTACTGAGGATAAGCGTTGTAGATAATAATATGTGGCTGGATGGATGGATGGTATTGTCAGCCTTCAAGATAATTAACGGGCTGATAAATACAGTAATGCCTCGTTTATCTCGGTTAATTAGGACCAGTACTTCCGTGATTTGCTAAAATCTGCAAAGTGGCCCCCTTATTTTCAACATATACTCTGCTAGCCCCTGCTTGCAGCAATAGTCGATTGGGGATACTGGATTATGCCTACATGAGTGCTTTTCATTTTACGCAAAAAAAACAGTAAAAGGCTACCATGCATGACACAGATTTGGTCTCACTGCCTGTGCCCTCAACTAGAGATAATGGTTTGCAGCCAAAGATTCTGCCATCCATTTTAGGCGGGCCACAATGGATTGCTGGACAACTGCATTTGATTTGAGGTGGGTACAATTCCTGAAAAAAGTTTCCTCTGCCTGTCCCCACATGCAGCAATATTGTATTGGGGATAATATATCGCGGCCAAATGGATCCTTTTGCATTTCAGGCAGAAAAAGATGGAAAAAAGTTGCTATGCATGACTCAAATTTGCTTTTTATACCCCTTCTCTTAAGAAATAATCAACTGGGGGTAATGGATCTCAGTCAGAACAGTGCCATTCATTTTTGGCCAGCCACAATGGCGCGATTAAGCGGCCGGAACCAAAAAGGTGCTCTGTCAGTCCGCGCTCGCAGAAATAGTCTACCAGGGATAATGGTTGACTTGCTACCATTCATTTTGGATTGGGGCGTATGGATTGTGGCTGCACAAGTGCTATTCATTTTAGACAGAAATAATGGGCAAAGACAGATCTGCCAAGCCCTACAGCAGTGCGCCCTTCCTTCGCAGCAAAATTTGATTGAGGATAACTGATTGCGTCCACACTAGTTATTGTGCGGAGGCAGTGTATGAACAACTTAATTTCCCTCCATTAAATGCTCTCCATGTTTTCGTTCGCCATGGATATAAATTTCGCCTCTTGTCTCGTTGAAAGCAGGATAGCGATGTGCAGATCGCATAAATGCTCTCGACCGTTTACACAGCAGAAAAGATCAGATATGTATCGGATTTCAAACCACATATAAACGTGGCCTGGGTCTGGTGTTAAAAAATTGGAAATGTGCCATTCAGACCGACCTCTATGGATTAAATGAAGGTCGCGTTTGTGCAAAAAATAAATCTGATTTCCCTTCAGTGATCCTAGCCTAGGTAGCCTAAGACTGAATACGGGATTTCCAGTTTAAGACCCCAAAAATCTTGAACTGGAATCAGGGATTTTCTTAGCCAAAGCAGGTGTTCTTTTTATGCATGATCATTTTCTTATTCGTTTTGATTATAGCTACTAATGAGTACAGCTCAGATAATCCCACTTGATACGATGAGTGACTTATTTTTCTTAGCCAAGTAATGTGTGATGTGTAAACTATTGGATCACTTGTATAATGTTCAGAAGTGATATATTTTAACCCCCGTATTTATAAACAATTTCTGGGATATCTATATGTCAGTGTTATAGTGCTCATAACAATATCTTATTAATATATGAATCGAAAGTAAAATGACGATTTTATAGTTTTTCTCTCATCTGGCACAATCTTGTCGATCCTGCAATATGATTTGATGGCCAATGTTGTAGCTCTCAGGAATGACCTTTGACGAGAGCTACAGGAATTCAGATGAGAGCTCTTCCTTGTCTTCAACTCAGAAAATGATCGATCAACTGCAGAGTTACAAGCGACTTGAGCTTGTTCTCTTAACTGCGCCACAAATTCCCTTTTCGCTCAGCAGCTAACATCCATTTTCTTGCGCTTTCTTGCATCAATCAATACATGTGGCGAGTCCTTTCTTTTTTATAGGACGCATGTAAAAAAAGAGAGAGAAAAAGCTAACTCAAATAGAACTCCAGTAGTTACCTCTATGGGACTTTAAAGTCTATCGTTGATTCAGGAATGCATGCAACTAGGGATGCATGGTAACTGTTTTTCCCTATCGATTCCGATAAAATTCTGCTCCTGGGGACCGACAACTGCTAACTGCCTATATTTATTTATGATTGCATAATTTGTCCATTAATAACTTTTTTATTATTCTTGTCATTTCTAAATTATTAAATTAAATTATTCATTTAATCATTATTACGTAACTTAATTTGTTTAGACAGTACTACACAACTTTTCATTATTTCACCCGTGTTTCATTTTGTAGCCAGAAGTGGCCTTGAATGTTACGTCATCCATCCATTTTCTCAGCTCAGCTCCTTCTTCACCACGACGGACCGGTACAGGGTCCGCATGACAGCAGATGCTGCACCGATTCGTCTGTCGATCCCCCAAAGACCCATTTTTATAGTCGGGCAAATAAATAATACATTATGATAAAGTAAATATTTGTGTTATACCTGTGAACCAGGAGCAGGCTCATTAGCAGCAGTAGAACAGTAAATAAAACTATGTGCCTTTTGTGAAGTACATTCAACAGTTTGAAACGGTTTTAAGAACCGGCGTTTGTCGTTTTGAACATTTTAACTGACGAACTGAATGCATTTACTTTCCAATACGTTTGTCAGGCACAGTCTGGCATAACACTCAAGCTATCTTTGATAGGGAAATATACAATAAAAGTCATTAATACCCTGTTGAATGATAATTGAATCCTACCGAGGCAAATCAGACTTCGTTTTGTTCAACTGTCCGACTGTTCTCTTTAAATGTTCATGGATCACCGAGGTACCACCACGATACGCGGGTCTGCTTTGCAAACTTTGCAAGTAGTCTATTCATTCAAAGTATTCAGGCTAAAATGCTCCCAAACTCAAGAAGATTTGGTACGCGTATTCGATGTTGATACCGTCATTTTTGTATGTTCCCGCTGGATACAGACTCTATAATGCATGTGCAATTCTCAGCAGAGACTATAATTATGTAGGGATGCCTCACTCTGTTGGAAAAAAGGGGTCTGGCGACAACAGTCAGCAATGTAAATTATTTTTGACTACCGTATTTTCCGCACTATAAGGCGCACCTAAAAGCCTTTATTTTTTTCAAAAGCTGACCATGCGCCTTATAATACAGTGCGCCTTATATATGGATCAATATTAAGTCGCAAAGTCTTGCAACTAAAGCAAGCATCCGCCGACTATATTTTCCCCCGAAGGCGAAGTCGTCCGCGGTGTATGCTGGGATTTATATACCGGCGTTTCATTTCCTAACCAATGTGTCAATCATCATTTGAATCAGTCAGTATTGGCTAAAGTTGTTCGGAGGTAAAAGGGGCGGATCCTTTTTATCATTTACAGGCTTGCATTGGCTAAAGGGGCGAAACAAAGCCTGCAATTGGCCGAAAAAGATGAATGTGAATCACAGGTTGGGTTGCACTACGGCATAGAGAAAACATGTTTTACTATTCTGTATTTGTAAATATTTTACTCTCCTGGATTTACTACACTCACGGAATTAAGAACACCATGGTTACGTGAAGGCTGCAAGAGAACTTAGGTGAGCTATGCGGATTTATATTTTCCCGGTATCTTGTTTCAGAACGATCTTGATGTTTCTGTGATAAGTCTATTTTTAAACTAATTTCAATTCAAAGTGTTTATTGTCATATGCACGGTAAAGATCCCCTTTTCCCTGCACAATAACATTCTGACTTTGTTGTCCACACAGTTGCCAGGAACAAATAAAATGAAAACTAAGAAATGTTTGTTTGGTGACATCGTACGGACACCGCATCCGCACGTGTCTACGACACGTATTTGCTTCTTTGCAAGCTTTCGGAATGTTAAAGGGGTAATAAGTTTGACTGAACTATCTGACTGTTTTGTCGACCTTCCCATTGTAGCGCCTTGTAATCCGGTGCGCCTTATGTATGAAAAATATAGGACCAAAAACAATTTTTTGGGGGTGCACCCTATAACCCGGTGCGCCTTATAGTGCGGAAAATACGGTAATTCTATTATCAATTTTAGTCAAAAAGGTCATCATTGCAGCCCTACTTTTAATGAACAAATATTTGTTATTAGCATTTTTTGGTTGCACTACACGATGCAGTGACATTTAATGCTCATTTATTACACACATCCCATTAAAGAAGTACAGAATAAACACCATGGTTGTGCGCCACGCTCCTCGACCATTCTAAGAAAGACATGGTGACGGAAGTTCAGCAAACGACAAAAGTTGAGTCGAGCGACTAGCTTGGCATCCGCAGCCGACACGGGTAGCAAAGGCCCCGTCCACAGAGGAAGGAAATGAATCCAAGTGGTCCAAGGTTAATGGTGGCTTAGAACAAAATAGATTCCGTGCCAGAGGTGCGCTGACAGGTGATTTGACAAGACTGAAGGCGTTCCATCAATCTCGCGTTGGCCTCCCTGACCCTTTCCCCGCCCCATCCATTCAGCTAGAGGGCGCCAAGTGTCACGGTGCCCTGACCCGGACGGATCTTCAGACAGTCCACCTGCTGTCAGCCTGAAGCTTCAACAGCCTACCATCCCCCATGGCCTAAGGACACAGCATCACTTCATGCTCGAACGGCGTAATGAAACTGTGATTGGAAGATAGTCGACTGTGACAGGTGAGCGCTCGCCCCCGACTCGTCCGGCCCAAATCAAACACCTCACTTCAGGTATCCGCTTTTACGGCCCGATTTTTGAAACGGACTGACGATTTAATGGACCACAAAAGAGTGATCTGCAAGTGGAACTCTAAAACTGCACACGGGGAAGAATCTCGTAAGTCATTCGAACTGAGAAGAACGATCAGGAAAAGTAAGCGTCACGGTGGTCATGACAGTACGGTTAACGCGGTTCACTTTTCAGTGATTTACATAATGTTCTGCGTTCTGATTGGCTAAACTGTCCCTCTGCTTCTTCTCTACCTGTGTGTCAATAATGGTTTAACACTGTAGGTAGACATACGTGAATCCGCTTGCCAAGTTTATGTTACATTCTCTAAATCTCAGAATATCGACAAAACTTTCTTCACCGACAAAAGTGTTTAAGTGTACTGCTTATCTCTGAAGCGCGATGACTCTTTACACCAAAAAACAACGCCGACCAGATGATGAAGGTGCTGTATCAGTCAGATCAGGAGGCTTTTCCTGCTTCTGCTAACTGTAGAAAAACAGATTGTCTGTTTAAAGATTAAGCCCTGCCCAAAAAACAGACATGGAGAGGGATGGGCACCACCAGGCTGTACTTGCCCAAGACACACCACAGGAAGTGGTGCCCCCACGACTTTAGTGGTTAAGGGATCTGTGAATTGGGATAATAAAACAGAAAAAGGGTTTTTACATAATAGCCAAATAATAAAAAAGATAATTTTCAGATTTGGAAATGTTTTTCTACTAGCATGCAAGAGCGTCAATTTTACATTGAAAGTAGTTCTCAAACAATATTCTCACAAAAAAAGAAAGAAAATGGAACACAAAAGTGGTAATCATTCGTAACTTTATTGTACAAATGGGTCTGAAGATAACATTATTATTTGTGACAAACAACTTAATTGTAAAAATCAACATTTTCAATAGAAAAATGAACTTTTTTTTAATTTTGATTTTCGTAGTTTTCATAGGAAACCGGTCCTTGGTCATTTTGTATTAACTGCCCCAGTAAACTACAGTACTTATTACGAATAAAATAAGGGTATCATATTAAAAACATTATGAATAAATCTACGTTTAAATTACCTTTGGTGTGATGTCAAGTGGAGTGGTGGGTGGGTGCAGGGGAAAAGAGATATAAACTGTGGATTAATAAACAGATTACGGACGCTGCCCTACTTACGAGCGAGACGATCGTTCGTAAGTTGCTTCAGTGCTATATTTTGTATGCTTAAGGTTTATATAAATAGGGTGTGAGGCTTGTATAAGTAACCGGTATTGTTTTGTACTAAAACATTTCATAAAATAATCGGCTCTATAAAATGAAGTTTAACTTACTTTTGGAAGATGGGCTTCAAGAGATAGGCGACCCTACTGACTGTAAGCGGTGCAGATAATGGATGGATGAAATCGAACAAAAACAACAAAAACACTACACTTCTCTTTCAAGCTGCTGGAGTTCCCTTTAATCCACGAGGAACGATGATGAGTGAAAGCAATTAGGTTGTTTTTGGCAGTGACCGCCAAAGACAAAAAAAAGACACGTTTCTGTGACGCAGCCCTCATTCTTGTTTTCCTTTCACACAGTATCAAATATGTGCTCGCCCTCTTTGATCACATGACAACATCACAAAACGGCGCAGCTGAAACATTCTCCTACGGAATGAGTTTGCCCCGAACGTCTCTTTCCAAAAGGCAACAGGAAAGCATATAGGTGTGGTGGGAAAAAAGCATAAAGGCTCTTAGAACTAAGTTCTAAAATATAGTCAAGTCATGTTTATTGTATAGCCCTTAACTCAAAAGATGAACTCTACTTTTAAGCTTGCAGCCTAATATCTAGTTAGGCTTGTACCAGGGTTGGGTAGGGTTACTTTAACTGGATTACTTTCAATTACTTTTGGATTATTCCAATACCAAATATGCTAATAAAAAACAAAAGAAACTAAATATGAATAAAATGACTAAATTTTCTGCAGGCTTGGGGAGTAACGGAACACATGGAACGGCAAAAATGATGATGGCAAGCTGTTTGGATTTATTTTCATTTTGTTTCTGTCGCATTACATGTTAGTTTTGCCGGAGATCAAAGAGATCACATGCCTCTCAATGAGGTGCGCGCTGTAGTCCGGAACTTAGGGTGTTTATTTGTGTTGTAATTGTAAAACAAAGGTTTGTAATTCATAAATTCTCTGATCACTGTTTTTTTTGGGACTTAACCCTTGGAATAAATGAGCACTCACTGTATCTGTGGTAGCTCCGCCTTCCTGGCAGCACAGTAGCCCGCAGGAGGCCTGGCTTCATGTTTAAACCTGACGTAAATTCCCTGTCACTAATCCCCGAGGCAACCGGGCCTGCAGGCGCAAAAGCAAATATTTCTGTTCCTGATCACGGCCGTTGGCTTTTAACATCCTCACCCCTTCGCAACCCGCCCTCCCGCTCCTCCGAATCTACCCTAGCACCGCAAGGCAGCCATTTGTCACAAAGTAATTATAGAATTATCGATTGGCAAGCAATTAACACCTTTCTTCTCTTCTTCCACCATCATCGCAGCAGTCGCCCTAACCCCCCGCTCCTCCCCATCATTTAATTTGAACTTGGAGAAAGAAAGGAAAACAGGGCGGGTGGGGGGGCGTTTGGATGTGAGAGTAACACATTTAATCCTGCTGGCATTTCCTAGTTCTCTTCAAATGAATAGGACGACAGGGACAAAATGGCTTTTCTTTTTCTGACGCTGTTTTTTCTCGCCTTGTCTGGTTTGGTGATCGTTTTGGGGAGGACGAGGAGTGGCTCGAGCTAAAGTCCTTCGATAGAGGCGTGTGTTTATTTAAACATGAAGGATTTGGTAGGAATGCAATCCATTTTTTGTCACTGGATTTTCTTTTTTTTGCCCAAAATGAGGAAAAGTGCATTTTTCTTTCAGACGCAAAAAACCCAACCCAAAATAACAATGTTGTGACCATGTCACGTCAAAGCCAGCTTCACCCAGGGAAGTTTTGTGCATGTCACAGTTGTATATTTTTCATTTTAGAATAGAATAGAATAGAATAGAATAGAATAGAATAGAATAGAATAGAATAGAATATACCTTTATTGTCATTGTTACAAAATGGGTTAACATATTGTGACAACGAAATTGGGCATGACCCTCCAGTTTCACACATTCACAGTGAGGTGAAAAAGCCAAGAAGATAAAGGATCAGAGAAGATAAGGTTATAAAACAAGGAGGATAAGGTAATAGTTATAATTTACACAATATTTACACAAGAAATGTCGGCATGTAGGATGTTACATACAGTTTGCACTAGTTGCGCATGAAGTTAGGAAATTGAGGTAAAAACGGGAGTTTTTACCAATAAAACATATTTTCAAATGTTTTTGTGTGCCTCTGCTTCCTCGTTTTGTTAGCTGTTATCTGTACCTTAACTAAGTTAACATGCTAACCACCACAGTGCTATCACTTTAAATCCCAACAGTTTTAATTGTTAAAATTCAATCTCTGTGTAATATATTCTGTTTGTTTGGACCTGAAGTTGATCACCTGGCGCTTAGTTATGTGAAATAATTTTAATTGAATATATAATAAGTATTATTTTACTTTGAATATTCAAATTCAACTTCATTGTTGCATTAGACTGCACCGACTACTGCACGGCCACCGTTATAGGCAATGCACTTCTACTCCTGTTTTCTTGTCATTCTCCTGTCTGTTAATTGCTAAAACTTGCACCTGATCAAAGGGCTCATTTTTGAATTACTGGCAAATTTTGCTTTTGAGAACTATTTAGTTACACATTTGTGTTGGTTTTTGTGTAGTCTTGATTTTTGTTTTGTGTGAATATGTAACATTTCCAGATTCTAGTCTACTCTTAAAAGGATTTCCAAAGCCTAAAAAATACAAAAATAGTAAGTTTTTGGGGCGGCAGTAGCTCAGGAGGTAGAGCGCTCGTCTTGGGATCAAGGGATCCCAGTTCGAATCCCGGCTCGTCCGTGTTACATGTCGAAGTGTCCTTGGGTAAGACACTGAACCCCCAATACAAGGCCGCTGTTGGGAAATGTGGAGCACATTGTAAAGCACTTTGGGAAGTCTTGACTTGAAAAGCGCTATATAAATGCAGATCATTTCATTTCATTTCATTTTGTGTTGTGTGTATATGAATATATATATATAGATATAGATAGTCATTGGTATAATTCCAATTATTTTCGAGATAATGCATTTTGAAGACCGCCAGTCTCGTCGTTGACTTCTTGAGCTCTGACATCATGTGAAGCACACCAGTACCATATCAACCAGGTCACCCTATTGCTTTACTGGTTAACTAGTCGAAATTTTTTTAAGTGTTTTGGTACCAAGTTTCGGTAGTTTTTGTGTTGCAGATGGGTACAGCAATGGTATAACAAACGGCAATCAGCCAAAATGGGGTGAACTGGCAAACAAAATACGTAGAGTTAACCTAGGCTAAACCAGCTGAGACATGGCAGGCTAGCCGGCTGCCATAGAGGACGAACCGGGACCGTTCGACGTAAAAAAAAAAATTGGGAGACTGGCTGACCGAAAACATGCAGTAAGAAGCCAGGATAACCTCGTGCCTCAAACAACATCCTACTACAGCAACAAACACGAACCTAGCCAGAAGCAAAAAAAATGAACTTGGCAGATTAGCCAGCTAGCCGACTGTTAAGGGAGATAACCTAGAACAAAGAAAATTGGAAGCCTTCGGGAGCCAGCACGCTCACAGGCAGCTATCTGGACGACATTATATCAATTGCAAGACAATTGGCAAAAACATGAGAGGCAAAGACACAATCACATACCTAAAATGAGGCGAAGTCTAAATAGGAATGCACGCTGTACACGATGGCAGGTAAACTTACCCTTTGATGATTAATTTGGACAGAATGGTCACAATTCCCCTCGTGAAGCAGTAAGCAAAGTTCGAATTATGCCAAGCTGAATTGAGCGCTATGCATTGACTGATTACTACAATCGCCGTTTGTTTTGCTTCTCAATGTCAACCGGTGACATCACAGCTCTAGGTCAAACTATCTACTTCAAAAAATAATTTCTCAAGATTCATTGCGCGTGAAATATTTGAGTGTGGAGAGAAACACAACACGTTCTGTGCCAAATTGAAAAAAAAAATCTTTTTAAAACCCACACATCTGGAAGTGCGTCTTATAAACAGGTTTTTTTAAAGACCAGAAAATACAAGATAGTAGCAACGACACTATTTATTTGTTATTATAACCAGCCACTTATGTAAGGTACAATGTTCTTGCTTGTGCTATTTTCATTTTAGATCTCGCTACAGTTTCCTTTGTTTCACTTTGTTGACCAGGCACTTAAATGCCTCTTCGTTTAATGAGATTTTGATAAACAAATTAGCAACGAGTAATGTGCCTTTCAGTTATTTATAATTTTCTATTGCACCTTAGCAAGTCAATGTAAAATAAGTGTTTTTCTGAGGTGTTTGTGTTTTTCGCTAATCGTTTGATTTTCACATTTTTTTTTAGCTGTTTGCTAAAGCCTAGGGATGAAAGTTATGTGTTGTATGGCCCCACCACTTATCTAAACATTTTGGATACTGTTTTTCTAGACAGTGAAGGATTTTTTATTTTATTTTATTGACTATAAGGGATTTAATATAATACAAATTAAATTATGATGAACGCAGTGGGTATTTTTCACAGAAGGCTAAAGCTCGCGCCGTTCGAACTGTAGAGGGTTTTGGCTGGGGAATTTTGATAGCGGGGCGCTGACGAGGGAATTAGGCCTTGTTTGATAAACGCTTGGCATTGCTATAAGCTGATAAGCTTTCTTGTTTTGAGCCCTCCAGACGTGGCGGCGTCTTCCGGCGAGGAGGAGGCGGCGGCACGCCCATGGGAGGAGGAGTTCCTGGCCCGCCCAGGAGGAGGTGACGTTGGCACCTGGCCCGCCCTATGGGAGGGGCCGATGCCCCGACGTATCAAAAGGACGGAACACGGAAGATAGACAGACAAGACAGGAGCACAGACAGACAGAACCAGAGACGAAAAGATGGGAGGCTCGACAAGACTAATTAGACTTATTCGATAATGATTCAGCAAAATTTGATGGAATTCACTTAATAATAAATTAAGAAAATAAATCTGCCCCCGTGTGGAAAAGCCTGTCTCTTGTCAATATGTTTCCCTAAATTAGGAAAACCAGCATGCATTTGTTAGGAGGATAAAGTTCGTGTTTGGTTAATGGAGTCAGATAACTAATCTGAACAATTTGGTAAACGCTAAATTTATATTATAGTTTTTTCCCTAACAATAGTTGATCAAAATCTTCTGGGATGGCCGTTTTAAGAGTTGGTTTTAAAGAAGAATAATGTCGATGTTCAGAACTAAGATAACAGTCAGGATAGTTCCTGGGTGAAAAGGTGCTACCCAGGCTTTTTTTTTTGTTCATGACAATATTTGCACTATGAAAGAGCTTTCCTAGAATGTAACAATTTCATACACTAATTTCGAAAAGTTTGAAAGAAAACAATGAAAAAAACAAAACACAAAACGAATTTGCCAAAAACCTGAAAAATCCTAATTCCTCTCAATGACCACCACCAGAGATGGACAAAAGCAGACTGATATTGTTTGCTTTACAATCACAAAAAGCAGTGTTTGAAGTACCTTTAATTTTTCTGTTTTTACGCACCTAAGGCAGATCTCTAGCATGAAATATTATCTTTAGAAGCATATGGACGGGCTTGGGCAGCCATGCTGATTTCCCTTCTGCTATTTAGATCACAGCGAGCGTGACTTTTGATGCTCTTGTCACATCCACAGAGACACATTAGCGATTTTTTTTGACATTTAAATTTGCACGACGTTACTCTTAGATCTGAGAAAATGTGCGCATGTATTTCTTAAACTGTGACTCAGATCCTCAAAATTGGGTCACGGCGCCGCTTTTAGTGTGTTCCCACAAAGTGAAAGTACCAATAAATATTAATGAGTCGGTATCCCGGGATGAGGGACTAAATTTCCAATTTGGGGCCCGGCGCTAAAAAAGAACCCTGGTGTTATGCGGATTTCATTTTGTTCCGCTTTCTCAAGTCAGTGGCGCTTTAAATGACAATTTTTTTGCCGATGGGAAGGTGCAAATGATGGCACCTACCACATTCATTTCAACTAAATGAATCCTATTGATCAAGCTGATTATATGACAGTAGACGCCCAGGATACGACATTTCTTTGTTATGAGGTGGTGGTCGCAAGGTGAAATAGCTTTACTGAGGCGCATAGAAATCTGTGGTAATTTGCTCCTTTGTCGCAAACCCCAGGTAAAAAAAAAACAACAAAATAACAAAATAGTGTTGTAAGTGCTACTTATATGTAAGATCATCTATATAATCCAAACCCATTAGACCTGAACATACATATGTAAAGAAAAATAATTTGCCTTTTATTTACCATTGGTTTCACATGATTTGGCCTGGTAGAGTGGAGTAGCGGGAAGATGCAGGAAGAGTAGGATACTGCAGATTAAAACTAATCTTAGAGCATCCACTTCTGTGTATTGTCATGCCCTTATACCAGGGCTCTCCAACTTTTTTTAAGCTGAGAGATACTTTTTGTTTACTAATTAGTGCAAAGGACACCCAGTTTGATATGCACTTTTAAAAAAATATTAACTTATCATGTTTTTGCTACTTTGTTACTATGTTATTATTGGAAGTTGGGTTAAATATACCTAGTCAACCACTTAATTTTTTTTACAAGAAAATCACAGTTAACCAGCTTTGGTGAGCTATTTTTAAAACAGGTCCGCAGGCAGGTCAACTGTCCTCAAAGAGCACCACACCCTAGACTCCTGCCTTAGAATATTTTCTTGCTTTTATTGCCTCCTTATTTTTAGTAGTTCTCGATTAGTTAGGCCATGCAATTTAGCAAGAGTAACATATTGATTGTCTTCTTTGTATTTCTTAATAATTGGGGGCTTGTTTTCCATGGTTATCATATTCTTGCTCTTCCCTTTTCACTGCAAGTCTTAGGACCTATAACTGATGAATACAGTGTTCTATTCGTAAAGCCTTTACAAAATACCCAAGATTTAAACTAAAGAAATTTATCATCGGAAAGAGTTCAACCCATACCATTTCTGCTTATCCGGCATGTGACAAAGGTCAAATTTGTAGGACGCAGATTAATAGCAGCGAGTTTGAAGTTTTTGGGTATATAAACAAATTTGTTGTTGATATCCTTATAAGTAAGAAAAATGCCATAAAGAAGGGTTCAGTGAACCTGATCGGAGACCATTTATCACAGCAAAATTGCTCTAGTTTTTTTGGGTGCATGTGTGAGTGTATATATGTGGATGTGTATTTGTGCTCTTCGGTAAAAATATTCAAAGAACTTTGACATTTCCCACGTCTTTTTCAACTCTTAGCTGACTCAAGATGTCTGGAAAATGGCAGAGGTCAAAGGTAGATGTAGCAGTTAAGCTGAAAAAACATCCTATTCCGCACACAAAGTGGAAATGCCAAATGGCATATCCCAGAGGATACACTATAGTTGAAATAGTGCGGAGATTATGACACAAACGGGATATAAACGGTCTTAATTTTAACTTGTACACAGCACCTAATGAAAATGTCAGCAGGGCCTTTAGCGCCAAATGAAGGACCGGCAGCCGACGGCTGGCGTTCAATATCACAACTGCTAAGAGCTTCGGTGAGTGGACCTTATTTTGCTGGAATTGAGGGACAATTTGAGGTCATTGAGGGACCTTTTTCTTCCATGCCGAAACGCCGATCAATAATTCCTCCCGGAGTTTCATTCAAACAAACATACAGCGGCGCTCCGGCTTGAAAAAACACGGCTGTATTGACCTGTTTTTCTTGCCCCGCGGCCTTTCTTATTTTCTCAAAGGGGGTAACCCAGGAGACAGACTTTACTCTGGCTTTTAGAACTCCAAACTGGGACTCTTGTTGCCAATCGCATCAAAGCCTGCTTGCGCTTTTGCAAAGAGATTTGTGAAGTTGACGTCTGAGATAGTTGGAGAAATCACAGGATGATTTCCAAGGATCGGAGTTTGCCAGTTAATGGGTGAAGGAACGATTCATGTGTGGAAAAAAAACAATCAATTGATACTTTTCACAATCTGCCCTCTAAAACATGTATATCTTACACCAGGCTACTGTGTCCCTATCTTATGACGATTGTACTTTACTTTGTGGAACAATATAGTTTTTTTAATGGTAAATCGGTCAATTATTTAATTCAAAAACACATTTTTGATTTCCTCCACTTTATTTGAATATTTTTAGACCGATAGAAAAATAGTGCACAAGACAATTTTGTAAAGCAAGCAATTAAAGAAAAACAGACGATCCCCTACTTACGACCGTTCGACTTACAAAAAACAGTAGATACGAAAAAAAATTCAGGATTCCAAAAAATATCCTTACATTGCTATAAGTTAGATTTTGATTTTATTACAACAATTTGATTGAAACAATCAATAATCGTGATGATTATTAATGAAGGGATGATTAAAGCAACAAAATCTTCTAAGGGTATGAGAACCCCGGATTGTGGAAGTTTTATATTTAATTTTGTTTTTTTAATCCGTCTGAACCCCCCCCCTGCATCCACCAAATAACTTCACTGTACCAGCTCAAGTCACGTCATGTGATTTATAATGTTTAATCATATACACATATATTACATATAAGCGGTACTTACATCTTCTATTCTGTCTCTAATACCATCCATCCATTATCTGCACGGCTTGGAGCCCATCCCGCCATCTTCGGGCAGTGGGCAGGGGACACCCTGAACTGGTTTCCAGCCAGTCGCAAGGCACACAGAGACGGACAATTTGCTCGCTCATTCACACCTAGGGACAATTGAGACCAGCCAATTAACCTGACATGCATGTTTTTGGAATGCAGGAGGAAACCGGAGTGCCCGGAGGAAACCCACGCAAGCATGGGGAGAACATGCAAACCCCACACAGGAGATTCAATCTCATGACTTCAGAATTGTGCCGCACACGCACTAACCACTGCGCCGCCGTTCTGCCCGACTCTAATACCTAATATGTATATACAATTTTAGTGTTTACCGGGGGTTCAGAATGCATTAGTCTCTATCCCCTGCCATAAGACACATTTTACCTCAGTATTAGTAGTAGTGTCATATCCAGGGGTTTAATGTATTTGAAAGCCCACCATACCAGAAAAAAAAAAGTATTTTGTCCACAGTCAGCCAAGAATAGTTGAGCATGAGTCGATATCGGCCGTGGCTTTTTCATAGCAGCGTGCTCAGCGATTGTTTGACGTAGCACTTTGGCAAGTTGCGGCTAGCAAACAATATATCTCCGCGACGGGTGTCAGCCCCTTGTCCCTGACTTTGATGAGCCATCGCCGCATTAATGCCTTTCATCACACTGCCCGTTTTGGTCCTTTCATGAAAAAGTGAAACGCCTCAGTGTCGCCATTTTTCCTCCTGCAGACAAACACTCATTTTTTAGGCGGTCGCTCATCAAATCAGAAACGGCACACTAAATGTCCAGTGTGTGGAGAAGTTCAGATTTTCAGTCATGTTACCACGCATTAAACGTAAGTATTTTTGTATGCTAATTTTAAGTTTTCGTGGCTGGTATCTACAGTAATATTTTTAAAATTATGAATGAGCATGTGTCAAGGGGTGCGTTCTTATAATTTTATTTTCTCTGTTCAACTCAATGAACAGGTAAAATATTCATATTGGAGAGTAATTTAATGCGTATCTTCGCAGTTTTTTTTGCTAGTGTAGTGTCGTGATTTGCCAATTGCCCTCACCTGCGCTCACTTGTTCAGCCCCAACTGCCACTCGTTCCCTAATTAGTCCTCCTATTTATGTTCTCGTTCACTCCTGGTCAGTACGTCTGCCCTCAGCCCATTCAAGTCTAGCATTTAGACTGTGGCTTTTGTTTTGATCCCGACCTGTTTCCTGTATCGATCCCCGATCCAAGCTCCGTTCTCCAGTCCCGGCTACCTGTATCCTGATTCTGTTACCTGTATCGATCCCTGGCTTGCTTCTCGTCCCGGCTACCCGACTTGTTCCGATCTCTGATTACGTTCCGTCTCCCGTCCCGGCTACCCGACTTGTTTCGATCACCGACTACGTTCCTTCTCCATTCACTCAATTTGAGGTTCATTGGTTCCATAATTAGCATTGGCGGCATTGGCTCAGGAGGTACCCGACTTGTTCCGATCTCCGACCATGCGCTGTTCTCCTTTCTCGGCTACCCGACTCGTTCCGACCTCCGACCACGCTCCGTCTCCTGTCCCGGCTACCCGACTTGTTCCAATCTCCGACCACCAGATTGCTGTCTTTTTCCTGTCGCTTAATATATGCATGTACTTGACGAATGAACTGCCTGAGTCTGCAATAAAAACTTTTAGCCAGTAGATGGAGGCAAAGGGTAACAGTTTCAAATTCCAGACAGCACCTTTAAAGTTAAAGAAAATTGTTTAGAAATGGTTTGTATTTTTATCTTTATTATGTTTCATCTTTATTTGAATAATTATCATAGTACAGTCACACATTTTTAAAAATATTTAGGGTATTCATAGTTCTTCAAGTACACATTTTATTAATATTTTGGATTGCGTGGGACGTATTAAAAAATATTGTTTATTTGTACTGAAAAAAAATTCGGTACTTGAGTAATTCGCTTGTCCAACAGCAACCCCAAAACGTATTGTGGTCGACTACCGGAGTGAAACAATTGTAATGTCATAATATAATCATTGATTTTGCTGTTAATAACCTAAAGATAAACTAATACTTAATCTCTTTTTTAAAGATTTGGATAAAAAGCAATTTACAAAAAAAATGCCGTATATTGACCCAATTTGATTTGACATATTTTCAGCCAATAAGATTATCTAAATGCTTTGATTGGATCTTGATGCTTTAGGACGTTGATGCGAACTAAAGAAGTCATCAAATCGATATTTACAACAGAATTAAATACATTGGGGGTGAAAAAGTCACATGTGCATTTAAAATAAGTTAATTAGCTTCTAAACAAGATATGTTGTTAAAAGTCTTCAAGTACAGCAATACTTCTGTTCAATTTTTAACACTACAGCTAATGAAGACATGGACAAGCAAACAAGATATAAAATATAAAATAGCAGTATGCGTATAACGCTGAAATATAGAAACTCATCACGAAAAAATACCCTCATGTTACCTCAGTATCTACAAGGACGTGCCGGTAGTGGGTAAAAGTGCTTCCTTGTAGAAGGACCAGACATGCACCAAGGCGAAACAATGTTTTATTCCTACAAGGTTTTCATCAATATTTATTTAGTTTATGTATTTTGAAAAGGACTACAGCATGGCGGCACGGCGGCTGGGTGGTTAGCGCACACCCCCACGGTGTAGAGGTTCAGGGTTCAAGTCCAGCTAACGCAGCCTCCCGTGTGGAGTTTGCACGTTCTCACCGTGCCTGTATGAGTTTCCTCTCACATTTCCCAAAACATGCATGTCAGGTTAATTAGCCGGTTCAAATGGTCCATAGGTGCGAATGAGTGAGGGAATGGTTGTCTCTGTGTGCCCAGGGTGTCCCCCACCCACTGCCCGAAGATGGCTGGGATGGGCTCCAGCACCCCCGTGACCCTACTGAGGATAAGCGGCGCAGATAATAGATGGATGGACTACAGCATTCACTCAATTTGAGGTTCATTGGTTCCATAATTAGCATTGGCGGCATTGGCTCAGGAGGTAAAGCGCTTGTCTTGGGATCAAGAGGTCTCAGATTAGATTCTGAAATTCTAAAATGAACAGCACCGGCTAAGATCCATTATCCTTGGTCGACTGTTCCAGGGAGTTGAGCGGGCAGAGCGCATGTTAAAAATAATGGGTGAGGGGCTTTTTGTTGGGTGTGGGAGGTTCTGGTTCCCATTAACCACACTAACCACCAGTTACCTTGCATGGCTGATGCTGCTATCGGTTAGTTAGTGTGTAAAAGGGAAGAGTGTGAAGCACATTGTAAAGCGCTTTGGGAGGTCTTCATTGACTTGAAAAGCGCTATATAAATGCACACCTGCAATATTAAGTACATTTCAAAGAAGTAGGAACCATGCTTTTTATTTATAGTATGGCGTAACAAAATCTCAAGCAGTTTCCCTTCACCTGGGATATTTTTATGCTGCAAAGTACTCTAGGCTGGTTGTACAGGAGCAAATAATACTGCAAACTCTGATAAAACAGCACATGAATACAGTACTTTATTCCTGTACTTATATTACTGTATCAGTCCCAATCAAATTTCTCCCACCCTGCTGGCTTTAATGCTGTCTTACTTAAATGACTTTACCCGGAGGAGTGCAACTAATTCGAACATTTACAACTAATGAAAGTGGCAAAGGTTAGCAAAGGAAAAGGGGAACAACAGGAAAAAACCCAGCCATGGTCTCAATTGAATCTGTGTGGGCTTTCCACTATAAATCAATGCACTTTCCCAGTCAGTTGGCCTCTTGAATGATGTATCCAATACCAACTGCAGATGTTACTTTTGCACAGAATCACATTTGTTTTTGTGGAATCCAATCATTGCAATGTTGTATCTCGTTTGATGGATTGCAGTTGCATGGCAAATGTCACCAATTTCCTGTACAGCGTAGACTGCGCGCAGATTTACATGATGAAAGTCTTATTTTTCACAAATTTAAAAAAGAAAGCAACTGTATTATGGTTGTATACGGTGTTCACCATCACAGATTTAAAATAGCCTTTTTTTTATTGATGTTTTATTTATGTCAGTGTCCGGAGTGGCACAAAAGACAGATCCCATGATTGTAGACAAAATAATATTTTAGAAAATGATTTCTCAAAAAGGAATTGGTATCTGAGAGTTTACAGAAGCAGAAGTTTGCGAGAATCATTAGAATTCAAGTACATCAAAGCTACTCCACCACAGGCTCAACGATACATCCCTGCTACATAATGTTGAAACACTAACTAGATCGAAAAGCAACAAAACATGAAAGGAAAGCGAAGAAAGGAATTTTGGAAGACCAACTGCTTCTAACAGGATAAAATGCCGCAGGGAACATAGTCACGCGGGAATAGAAAGACTACCGTATTTTCTGCACTATAAGGTTATAGGGCGCACCCCGAAAAAATAGTTTTTGGTCCTATTTTTGACATACATAAGACGCACCGGATTATAAGGCGCTACAATGGGAATGTCGACAAAACAGTCAGATAGTTCAGTCCAACTTATTACCCCCTTAACATTCTGAAAGCTTGCAAAGACGCAAATACGTGTCGAGAACATGTGCGGATGCGGTGTCCGTACGATGTCACTCAAATGCATCGTTCCATCATTCGGAAGGTTAAAGTCTTGGGATTCAAGAAATGCCAACCATTCCTTAGTATCTATTTTCTTTTTCGCTCTCAACTTTACTGTGCATATGACAATAAACACTTGGAATTGAGTTTAATTTAAAAATAGACACTCCATTCCATCCATTATCTGCACCGCTTATCACAGAAACATCGAGTTCAGTCTGAAACAAGATACAGGGACAATATAAAACCGGAGTAGCTCACCGAAGTCGTTGTGTTCATAATAATGTGCAGCCAATGTCCTCTTATATCCGTGAGGGTAGTTAATCCAGGAGAATAATATATTTACAAATACAGAATAGAAAAAAATGCTTTCTCTATGCCGTCAGCCACGTGCTATACACATTCCTCTTTTTCGGCCAATTGCAGGCTTTGTTTCGCCGTTTAAGCCAATGCCAGCCTGTAAATGATACAAAGGATCCACCCCTTGACCTCCAAATAACTTTAGCCAATAGTGATCGATTCAAATGATGATTGACACATTGGTTAGCCAATGAAACACCGGTAAATAAATCCCAGCATACACCGCGTACTACTTGGCGTTCGGGGGAAAATCTAGTCGGCGGCTGCAAGTTAGTTGGAAAACTTTGCAATTTTAAAATTGATCCATAAATAAGGCGCACTGTATTATAAGGCGCATGGTCAGCTTTTGAAACAAATAAAGGCTTTTAGGTGCGCCTTATAGTGCGGAAAATACGGTACATAATGTTCCACACTAACCAATTATGACAGAACAAAACATAAAAGTGAGAGAACAAAAGACACATTCTAACATGAGGATAAAACAACAAGAGTGCCATGACGATGAGATCATGAAATACAACGCAGACACACAAGCAGTAACGAAACAACAACATGAAAGGTAGACAACTCGGGAGATGTTGGAACACTAAATAACTCTAACTGAACAAAATGGGAAAGAGGAACGTGCAGGGAAAACTCAATCGTGGATATACTGCTACATAATGTCCGAACACCAACCACCTCAAACAGAAGAAAACATGAAAGGAAGATGACACAGGAAACATCCACACACGTGGACAGAATGAGATTGCCACGGCAAGACTCGGCAAGATTTGTGCCTGCGTCATATTTCAATATATGAATGAAAACTTTATTTCGAACATTAAATAAAAACAGAACAAAAACAACAAGTGCAGAACAAAATAATGGAACAAAACATGAAGTGACGTTAATGTAGGATATGTTGAACCAGTAATTAGCTTTAACTGAACAAAACACAAAAGGAAGATGCAGGAAACATACACATTTACGGATTGAATGTTCCAAAACCAACTAGCTCTAACAGAACAAAAGATGAATGACACAATACCAAACGTGGACAGAGCAACAGAATGTCATGATGAATGGACAATGAAATATAGTGCAGGCACACTAACTAGCTCTAACGGGACAAAACATTAAGAGGAGGATAAAGGATAGGTTAAAAGCCAAGACGACAAGACCACGGAACATAATAAACATTAACCTGGTTCTAACTGATCTAAACATGAAAGGTAGACAATGTAGGATATATTGTAATTAAACTTAGTTCTAGCAGAATAAAACATTATCGTTAGAAGACACAAACTTTCTTACAAGTAGACAGAACAAGTGTGTCATGACGACTAGACCATGAAATATAATGTAGGCTCATTAGCTTGAACTGAAAAACAACATGAAAAAAAGGACAATGCGGGATATGTTGGAACACTAACAAACCTCTGAACAAAACAAGAAAAAAAGGATGCTGGGATCAGTCACACATGGAGAATGACATCATGTTCCAACACCAAGAAATATTCCCACACAGACCGAACAACAATGTGTGTGCCATGACGACGAGACCGTGAAATATAATGCTGGAACATAGCTGTAACTGAACAAAACATGTAAGTGATAAAAAGGAAATGTTGGAAAACTAATTATAACTGAATAACAAAAAAACAAAAAGGGGATGCAGAGAATATACTCAAGCGTAGAAAGAATGTCTACATAACTTTCCAACACCAACCATCTCTAACAGAACAAAACATAAAAGGAGCATACATTGAAGAAAATAAGTGTTTGAACACCCTGCTATTTTGCCTATTTCTCCCACGTAGAAATCATGCTGGGGTTTGAAATATTCACCATAAGTGCTTGTCTCCTGTGAGAGAGATGAACTAAAAAAAGCATGCATTGTGATTTCTGGATTTTTCTTTTTAGTTTATCTCTCACAGTGGACGTTGAAAATTTAAGACCCCTCCTTGATTTCTAAGTGGGACAAATGGCAAAATAGCCTGGTGTTTAAATACTTATTTTCTTCACTGTAAGCATTCCCAAACATGGACAGAACGACAAAAACGTCATCATGACAAGACTGTAAAAAACAATGCAGGCACACTTCTTCTCACTAAACAAAACATGAAAGGGATGATGCTGGTTATGTACCTATGCGTGGGTAGGATAATAACGACTGAACAAGTACGGCGAGGCCATGGAACAAAATGTTGGAACGCTAACTGGCTCTGATTCAAACATGAATAAGACAACGCAGCATATGTAGGAATACCATTTAGATGTAACAGACCAAAACATGAATGTTGCATGCCAGAAAGATCCCAAAACATGGACAGAACAACGAGAGTCATGACGGCGAGGCCGTGAAATATAATGCAGGCACACTAGTTGTAATTGAACAAAAACAAGGAAGAAAGACAATATAGTATACGGTGGAACAGTAACTTATTGAACCAAAACATAACAACACTAAATATGTTGGCACACTGGTTCGAACTGAATAAAACATGAAAGAATGATGATGCAGAACATATTTCCAAACTTTAACAAAACATGAATTTGTGGTTTAAAACATAGTTCAATTTAATCTAATCTCAATAGAATTCACGACCTCAGTGCATGTGCTTTGCTAATCACTGTGAGGAGCATAGCAACAATTAGCTAAACGCCGCTCCGTTAGCTTGCTACAAAATAATTCCAACCTCTTTGCATAATGGACAAACAGGGAATACCACATTACATTGACCGGACAGGTAGGTCAGAATATCGTTTATCCTCTTTATATCAGCGTAACAACTCAATGAATTAGCGTCTTGAGAAAGCGCTAATTGAGCTAGCAAAAGAGGTTAGCCCCCTCCTTGAGTGGGTCTCACCAATATACAGAAGATATTTTTTTTCGGCGTTGAGGGGAAAACATGGCGGAAAACGGCGCCGTCCTTGTTCCCGGCTGAGCCAACTCGCGAGGCCTCTCGTTTAACCCTACACTCGCTTTCCAAGCTCTCATTTTCCACATGATTAGCTTGCCACCTGTCCTCCGACCGGCCCTTGGCCTCCAGGTTTTCACGTAGTGTTTAGTGCCGGCAACGCTATTATTAAGGTTTTCGGGAAATGGCTGTGGAACTAGGCGAAATTGTTTCTATATGCTGTAAATTTTGAGAAAGGGATTTTTCAATAGCAAAAGTTTGTTGAGTTTCTCATACTTTGATGCTATTAGTCCATATAGCGACCCCTGGTGCAACAATTTGTAATTCTTTAATCTAATATTTGTTCAAATACTAAACAAAAAACACAAGTACTATCTCATAAATATTTTTAAACCACTTGTAGGTTTATAGTTTATAATTATTTTACACAACTTCAAGCTGTGATATTTAGCCGCCATCCTACTGCTGCGGAAGCCCGAATGACCATTTTTAAAAGCTAGCTTGTCCTGGCTGCTTACATTCCACAGAGCTCTGTATGTAATGGTCAACTCGTCCCATCATTCAGGCAACTGGCTTTTTCCCATTGTTTCCGTCTCCAGCCCTTAGCTACAAACTGCTATTGTTATTATTAGCTGCTCTTGCTTCGTCCATGCGTGTCACTTGCCTTTCACAGCCGGTCATGCAAGATAATCTTTAAATTTGATGATTCAGGCCTCTCACACTTTTTTCCGATGTTTCCTTCCCTAGCCACTCATTTTAGCCACTTGGCTGCAATAAATGGCTTGCTGCTAGTGGTCATTGATACTTTTAGCTGCTCTTTTTCGCCCTTCAATGTCACTCACCTCATGCAAGTGAACATCGCAATAGCCAAGTGGCTAACTCGAGTTAGCCACTTGGCTATTGTAAGCTGCTCCTTCTTCGTCTTTCAGTGTCACTCACCTTCCACAGCTGCTCATGCAAGCGAACATCACTGAGTTCCATGATTCAAGCATCTTAAAGCTTGTTTTCTACTGTTTGCTTTTCTAGCCACCCACTATGGCTTGCTGCGAGTGTTATTGTTAGCTGCTCTTTAGTCATCCATCAGTTTCACTCGCCGAATCCAGTGATTAAGGGATCTTTCGTTTTACCCACTATTTCCTTCTCTATCCACTCATGTTGGCCACTTGGCTGCAGGTTGTGGTTTGCCGCTTTCCGACATTGTTATTGTTGGCTGCTTCGTGTCCTTCAACATCATTTGTCTTTCAAAGCTAGTCATGCAAGCGAACGAGTCACATGCTTCATCCATCTCAAATTTTGACAGCTAGTCATTATTCAGCGACGTTTACTGAGTTTGTGATTCAGGCTTTTAATGCTTGTCATATTCTACTTTGTTTCTCACTGTTTCCTCCTTGAGCCATTCGCGTGGTTGAGTTCCATGATTCAGAATCGCGAGGCTTGACAAATTCTGCTTGCCTCTTGCAATCTTGTGAACCCCGTTACTGGTCTTCGTCACTCCTGTGGCCGAGGGAAATTTGATATGTACAGAACAACTTGAAAGCATTCCTGGGCATGTTTAATATATTGAGGCTATGCTGATACTCCAAATGGCTCAAGTACAGCTTCAGTTTGGGTGCACCTTTTGAAGCAGTCGGGTAAAAATACCAGGTGACTTGCAAATGTTTATGGTATTTTAGTTGCCTTTCCTCCTAGCTACTACAGTTAAAAACTAACACTAGCTACGTAAGGTTTCAGCCCCAACCAGGGTTTTAAAGGGACAGTGTGTAATATTAAGTGCCTCCTAGCAGTACTGACCAACTCTAGCGTGTAGCTCTTTTCAGCCGCTCCGGGTGTATCCAGCTTACTGGATCTGTTGTCGTTTACAGCTTACATGTCCTGTTTCTGGCTCATTTATCTTTGTAAAAGCATGACAGTATCGGAATAAGCATCTGAATTTGGTCTTCAGTGTTCCGTAGTGTGTCACCCTTCAGCTCTATTCTAAGGTACAACTTCTAGTACTGAAATATTACACACTTACATACTGTCTTACTAGTCCAAACCATTTTATATGTCTCAACAGTTCTACAGTGGGTCCATGGTCAAAGCAAAAAAAAAAAACAGTCTGTAAGTCCGTTGTCGAACGCACTGTTATAAATCCCTGTTTGCTAAGCTGTGTAGTTCTCTTTTGAATCAGCGGGAGGGGCTGTTGACTACCGAATGTGCACTCAGCTTTGCTGACTGCCATCAAAAGAGCGTCTCCTCAGACAATATCAGCAGTCTTAACGCATTAAGAATTCATACACTGAAAGCAACAGCTGGAAATACATTAACATGACAAGATTAGATGCATCAAGACACTGACAGTCTTCAACAGGATTTTTTTCTCATCAGATTCAACAGACGTTCTTGTTTGCATAATGGAAAAAAAAATACCAGATCTAGATGTGTCCGGATCGTACGGTGTTTGAAAGCAGTTTTGTTTCCTCCGACTACATTTTCCACTTGTTTGATATGGAGGAGAGATCCTGCCATACGTAGAAATAATCGTTTAAATAAATGAACAGTTACAATTATTTGCCATACAAATAAATAACCGCATAAATAAATCTTGTAATACCAAAATATATGACAAAAAAGGCTATGAGTTAATTTTTGTCATCCATTTTGTTGTGTACTGTATTTTATCGTGTATTACGTTATGTATTTTTCAAGTAATTGGTTGTGTATTTTGTCACAACAAAAATGACTGCGCGGGTCAAACCTTTCACCCATACCTGATTTGTTCATCACAGATCAACCAATAGATGAAAAGATCAGGCAACATGGTTGCCTCCTCATTTGAATAATAGACCCACAACAGTTGGCCCGCGGGCCGTAATTTGGACACCCCTGATATACACAATAAAATAGACTACAAAGACACGAAATTAAAAAAAAACACAACAAAATATGTGAATAAACGTACAAATACATGGCAAAATACATGATGAAAACCGCAAAATGAATGACTAAGTACAAATAAAATACACAACAAAATGCAGAATAATATGCACAATAAAAAACACTACAAAAACAGAATAATAAAAATATACACAACAAAATATATAACAAAATACTTGACATGACAAAATGCGTGAGAAAGCACATGACAAACGACATGACAAAATTAATGAAAAAAGAACACAAAATGTGTCACGAGACCGGACCAGATCGGAGGTAGGAGGCAGGAAGGATGAACTCAATCGCGTAACGACCAGTTACTTTTATTTAGCAAAATAAAAGTTGTCCAACACTCAGGGACAAAACAAAACAAAAACAGGCTTACAGGCAAACAGGAACTCAGACTAGGAATACTGTACTCACAAAACAGGCTTTTGCTCAAAACGGGCAAACACAGGTTCCCACAAGTCAAACACAACAGATTAATGCAGAACAGAAAACGCAATGAACCAGCACCCGGCAATACCCAAAACCCCCCTTAAGAAGCACACAGTAGCTCAGGAGGTAGAGCGCTCGTCTTGGGATCAAGGGATCCCAGTTCGAATCCCGACTCGTCCGTGTTACATGTCGAAGTGTCCTTGGGTAAGACACTGAACCCCTAATACCCCCAATAAGCAGGTTAGCGCCTTACATGGCAGCAAGGCCGCTATTGGGAAATGTGGAGCACATTGTAAAGCGCTTTGCGAAGTCATTGACTTGAAAAGCGCTATATAAATGCAGATCATTTCATTTCATTTCCTTTTCATTTCATTTTACACTCAAATTAGACGATCTACTACAGCTGGTGCCCAGGGGGGGTGGGGGGGGCGTCTGGTGTGTGGTCAGCCCGTCGCCACGGCGACCATGCTGGACATGACAAAATGAATGACATAGCACACGGAAAAATACATGATAAAATAAACCACAAAATAAATGTAAAAAAAAATCACAGTATCAATCAAGTATATGACATACACAACAAAACCCAAAGGAAAAATAAATGACAAAAATAAACCAAACATATGACAAAATACACAACAAAATACACACAATAACCAATGAAAAAAAAAGTCAAAGTACATGACTAAATATACAACAAAAAAACAAACAAATACCACTGACAAATTAAATGACAAAATCCACAACCAAATCCACAACAAATATATGACAAAAAAACGTCAAAATATATTCGACAAATAAACAACAAAATCCACGACAAAATAGATTAAAAAATATCCTACAAATTCAGTCATTTCCCTACTTACGGACGAGATTCCAAACGATTGTTTGTCAGTTGCATCAGTGCTATATTTTGTATGTTTAAGGTTTATATAAATATGTTTAAGGCTTGTATACGTAACCTGTATTGTTTTGTACTAAAAAGTAAACATTTAATAAGATAATATGCTCTATAAAGATAGATAAAGTTCAGTTAAACTTATTTTTGGAAGATGAGCGTCAAGAGGTCCTCCTCCATAATAAAAACTGGCCAAAAAAAAAGCGATCCAACCATTTTCGCAACCGCATCAATCTTTCTTATTCCACTTTCATTCTGAAATAAACTGAACTTGGGCGGCAGTAGCTCAGGAGGGAGAGCGCTCGTCTTGGGATCAAGGGATCCCAGTTCGAATCCCGGCTTTCCCTGTTACATGTCGAAGTGTCCTTGGGTAAGACACTGAACCCCTAATACCCCCAATAAGCAGGTTAGCGTCTTACATGGCTGCAATACAAGGCCGCTATTGGGAAATGTGAAGCACACTGTAAAGCGCTTTGGGAAGTCATTGACTTGAAAAGCGCCATATAAATGCAGATCATTTCATTTCATCATCCCCTCTCCTTTACACTTTACACCGACCATTTTGAATGGATGCACTAGATATTAAACAAAAAAAATGTCAAAGTTCTTAAAGCGCTAGAGATACAGTACACGTAGTATGTTTACACACAAACCAGGAAGTAGAAGGCAGATTTCTTCTTCGGTGTGGATGCTGGGTGAACTCTCACAGCCCCACCACTCACCGGTAGCAGCACGACAGTAATGTCCCGTAGTGTGAAAAAAGGTCCACACAATACGAAATCTAACGTACATCAATGTCTGGATATTTTTCGACATCCCGAAAAAAATGTTCGTATCTACCGTTTTTTGTAAGTCGAGTGGTCGTAAATGTAATTGTAAATGGTCTGCATTTACATAGCAAGTCAATAAGGACCTTCCAAAAGCGCTTTACAATGTGCTTCACACTTTTCCCTTTTACACACTAACCGATGGAAGCGTCAGCAACTACTTGCTACCGGGGGCATTAGGGATTCAGTGTCTTCCCCAAGGACACTTCGACATATAACAAGGAGGACCCGGTAATCGAACCTGAGACCCCAGGTTCTCGCTCGGTAGCTATGATCCCAAGACCAATGAAAACAAAATAAATGAAATAAATACACAAGAAAATATATGACAAAATATAAATACAGACAAAACCACTGACAAAATGCACAGCAGAATACACGACAAGATAAATGAAAAAAAAAAAGACCAAAAAAAGGACAAATATACAAGAAAATCAACAAACAACATCCAAAATAAAAGTAAAATACCAGGCAAGTATTTGTCCAAATAAATGACAGAATGCATAATGCATGTATACTTATCGATAAGGGATATTTATACATAATATATATGTACCTTTTTTTCCACACTATAAGGCGCACCTAAAAGCCTTTTTTTTTTTCAAAAGCTAACCATGCGCCTTATAATACAGTGCGCCTTATATATGGATCAATATTAGGTCGCAAAGTCTTGCAACTAAGGCAAGCAGCCGCCGACTAGATTTTCCCCCGACGAAGTAGTCCGCGGTGTATGCTGGGATTTATATACCGGCGTTTCATTTCCTAACCAATGTGTCAATCATCATTTGAATCAGTCACTATTGGCTAAAGTTTTTCGGAGATAAAGGGGGCGGATCCTTTTGATCATTTACAGGCTCCCATAGGCTAAAGGGGCGAAACAAAGCCTGCAATTGGCCGAAAAAGATGAATGTGAATCACACGTTGGGTTGCACTACGGCATAGAGAAAACATGTTTTACTATTCGGTATTTGTAAATATTTTACTATCCTGGATTTACTACACTCTAGGTTGTAAGAAGACCAGGTTACGTATCATTATTGAACGTGATGGCTGCAAGAGAACTTAGGTGAGCTATGCGGCTTTATATTTTCCCGGTATCTTGTTTTAGAACGATCTTGATGTTTCTGTGATGAGTCTATTTTTAAACTAAATTCAATTCAAAGTGTTTATTGTCATATGCACAGTAAAGAACCCCGTTTCCCTGCACAATAAAATACTTACTTTGCTGTCCACACAGTTGCCAGCAAAAAATAAAACGGAAACAAAGAAATGTTTGGCATTTCTTTAATCCCAAGACTTTAACCTTCCGAATGATATTTGGAACAATGCATTTGAGTGATTGGTGACATCGTACAGACACTGTTTCCGTACATGTCTGAGACACGTATTTGCTTCTTTGCAAGCTTTCGGAATGTTAAGGGGATAATAAGTTTGACTGAACCAACTGACTGTTTTGTAGACATTCCCATTGTAGCGCCTTATAATCCGGTGCGCCTTGTGTATGGAAAATATAGGACCAAAAACCATTTTTTGGGGGTGCGCCCTATATCCCGGTGCGCCTTATAGTGCGGAAAATACGGTATACATAATATACATATGTATATAATATATAATATTATTTATATATATATATATATATATATATATATATATATATATATATATATATATATATATATATATATATATATATATATATACATTATACATGTGTGGATATTCATTTCTACATGTATTTCAACATATGTATTTCAACATATCAGTCCTCCTTGCCGGCTTGCATAATGAATCATTTCTGTGGTTTAACTTCGACGTGTCCGCATTGCATCCCATGTTCGGAAGCCATTTTCTTCCCCTTCTTCTCCTGCGAATACGTTTTCCACCTGTTTGAAGCCGCTGTGGGATACACGATGGCGACGCGTGACACGCCGCGTTATCCTTTGGCGACGATGCACGGCGCGGTGGCGTTGCGGTCTCCGCCAGAGCAGAGGATCGCTTCTGACCGTGTTGGCTGCACTTGTGACGTCGGTAGCTTCGGACAGTGCAGAGCGGGACGGAGGTCACCGTGTTAAAAAAAAAAGAAAAAGGAAAAAAAAATCCTCCATCTAAAACGATGACAGCCTTCAGTGTCCGTGTTCATTTTTACACCTGCATGAGTCGACATTATGAGCCAATGAAATTTCATTAGAACATTTGGTGCTCACTGAGTGATTTTTATGAATGTGGGATGAAGTTACTTTTGCTTTGCCTTTAAAAGGAAGTTTGCTTGGATAAGAAGTCGGCCTGCGGCATATTGTGTGAAAATTGTGAACTACTGTACGCCCCCGGGATACCGCGTCCCCCCCTTTTTGTACAAAAAATAAGTAAAAATACAGAGCCAACTAGGCGCAGTGCTCGGTCAGTAGAAACATAAACCAATTATTAGGCAAATGTCATAGATATAATAAAATTAACATTTTTCCCTTTAAACGGGCTCATTCGCAGAAGTAAAACAGTAGATAAAACATATATGTATATTTTGTGAAGTACATACATCGATCAACTGCAAAGTCTGTCATAAAAGTACTTAACGATTCTCAACAGTTTGAAATAGAAGGGTTTTAACAACGAATGTTTGTCGTTTTTCGAATATTTAAAATCTTTTGTTTTCAGACTGCATGCATTTTAGACACAGTCTGGCATAACGCCTAAGCTAAAATATACGTGTATAAAAACTACAATGCATTTCATGAAAACGTATTGGCTTGAAGGCTACATGAATTTTAGGTAGGCGCAGTTAATGTTGACGCCGACATGTTCATATTGCCGCTCCAGACAGAGATGCTATTGTCTATTACGCTTGAGCGACTCTCAGCAGAGATTATTCATGTAGAGATGCCTCTCTCTTGGAGAAACATGTCTGGAGTCAAGAGTTGACAATTAAACTCATTGTGGACTATTTATATTATCAATTTTTTTCGACAACATGGACTAATTGTTGCAGCCCTATTTGTAACAATGCAATTCCATTTACACCACCATATTTTCCGGTATATTATTCATTTATATATATTTGAGACCCCTCACGACCTTGTGCTTCGGTTATCGCTGGTTCATTCCCTCACTGATGTTGAATTGATATTCTCTTTATGGTCATTGATATAATTGTATCCTGCATTGTGTTCTGTTAGGACAGCGGAGACAGATTAGGGAGGGCAATCTGTGTTGGGTAGGTGGGACTGTTCGCAAGTGTGATAGGCTGATGTATGCTGTCAGTCAAACAGTGGGTGAGCGCTGCCTCCGTAAACAGACGTGGAAGCATCGCTACCGCTATCTTTTAGTTACTCGTTACACTGAAACAAAATCAATTATTTGATTCATCAATGAAATCGGACTTTGCGGAATGTCAAAACAGTGCAAAAAAATGGTGATCACCAGTGGGTGCTCGCTGGATTGTTATCGGGCTCCATACGTGACTGCAGGATTGTCTGTGAGAAGGCAAGAGTGGTGCTGCTGGTCCGACCTACTGTTAACGGCTAGGCTAACAAATCTCACCTCACTGCTGCGGAGCCTGTATCTTGACAATGCCTGGCTCGTTAGCTATGAAACAGATGACCTGGAGCTACAATTTGTGGGAAACTGCTGGATTTGACAGTTTCATTTAATCATCGAGGAGATCTAGCTTAATCCAAGGACAGCCAATGCTAGTGTGCAGCTAGCCGGCCGCTCTCTACATTGCTTTCTTTCACTGACGTCATCCCGAAGTTATTTGAACTCTTTGGGGGCTTTTATAAAGGTGTGATGCTACATAGCGTTTTTTCACTTTTTGTGGGTGGTTCTGGTCCCCATAAACCTCTAAAACCAAGGGAACACTGTACACCAATTTTGACCTTGACTTTCCACAGAATCCCAGGGGACTACTGTATAAAACCCCTTGACAGTCTCCCAATGTGCCCTTTGCTAGCGTAGGTCCACAGTTAAGCGCGGGGAAGGCCTCTGTCACGGCAGTGGGCAACCCAGCCAGTCAGAAGTCATTACACCCGCTATTAACTCCTGCTCGGCTTCATTAGGCATGCAAATTGAGGAGGGACAAAGACCTGAAAAACTTTACTCAGTCTGACGCACTCCTCGCCCCCCCTTCGCCCTCTCACGTTCCCTTCGAGACAAAACTCCAATCTGTGCTCAATTATGCCTGAATTTGTATTGAATAGAGGGAACTACTGTAAGAGTTCTACAGAATGATTTAGATTTGACAATATGACCTTAAGGACCAAAAAGTACTCAGAAGAAAATGCTTGAAGTAAAGACGCTCCCCTACTTACGACCATTCGACGGTACATACGAACATTTTTCGGGATGTTGAAAACTATCCAGACATTGCTGTAAGTTAGATTTTGTATTGTGTGGCGCTGTGAGTGAAAAAAAAATCCGCTTCCTCCTCCTAGTTCGCGTGTAAACATTCTATACCGTATTTCCAGCGCCCTAAGAACTTTGACATTTTTATCATTTAATATCTCGTGCATCCATTCAATATGGATGTTGTAAAGTGTAACAAAGAGGTGAACTGTTTCATTTGAAATGAAAGTGGAATAAGAAAGCTTGATGTGGTTGAGAAAATAGTTCACCTTTTTTTTGGCCACTCTTTACCACGGAGGTGGAAGTCGCCCAACTCTTAAAGCTCATCTTCCAAAAGCAAGTTAAACTTAACTTTATTTATCTTTAGAGAGCATATTATTTAATGAAATGTTTATTTTCCCTGTCGGGGGCGGCAGTAGCTCAGAAGGTAGAGCGCTCGTCTTGGGATCAAGGGATCCCAGTTCGAATCCCGGCTTGTCCGTGTTACATGTTGAAGTGTCCTTGGGTAAGACACTGAACCCCTAGTACCCCCAATAAGCAGGTTAGCGTCTTACATGGCTGCAATACAAGGCCGCTATTGGGAAATGTGAAGCACACTGTAAAGCGCTTTGAGAAGTCATTGACTTGAAAAGCGCTATATAAATGCAGATCATTTAATTTAATTTCATTTTTAGTACAAAACAATACAGATTACTTTTACAAACCTTAAACATACTTATATAAACCTTAAACATACACTCCATACAAAATATAGCACTGAGCATCTTACCAACAAATTAACCTTACGCTGCCCTATAAGTATTATCCAAGAATAATGCTCATTTGATTTGTTTTTTACCTCATTGTATTATTTATTATAATTGTCAAAATATTACATCTGCCTGATGTAGTTTCCCCTCTTTCCGTTTACATTTGCATATTACAGTGGTACCTCTAATTGCAAAGGTCTCGACATACGAAAGTTTCAGGTTACAAGGTACCTGAACGGGAAAATATGTCATCGAGTTACGAGGTCAAAAATACAGTACTGCTATTCGACGCTCTCAGTTTCCTGAACAATAGACAGTGAAAGTGCACCCCCTATGGCACTGTTCACTAACTGCTCTACATCAACAAACTGGCTATCGCTTCAAATCTGCCTGGCAACCAGTGCACATGCTTACTCCCAGCATGCTCTTTGTTGCACCATTATTGTTCCGAGTTTTACAGACGAGGAGGAGGAGCATTTCCGGAAACACGCAGCCATCATTGAATCAGCCCAAATTGAAGACATTTTACCAAAATTCTATGAAATTGCGGAATTTGTGGGAAGGAATCACCCCAAAAAAGTGTTGAAAAGTCAGGCTATCGCTACATCTTCCTCACGCATTTCCGACAGATTGTCAAAAGCTGGGATAAATCAGACGTCATTGGATCAGTTTTTCAAGAAAGGGGCGGGCAAAAAAACACTGCTCAGGATCAGTAAACAAAGAAGCCAGTAAAAAGTTAAATTCATATTTGTATTAATCGAATGAATGAAAACTTTATTCGAACATAAAATAAAATAAAAACAGAACAAAATCAATAACTGAACAACAAAATAATATTACATAATATGTTCGTCAAGGGGTAGTCAGAAGCAAATGCTTATATTCCCTACCCCTTCATCTTCCCTATCAACTACACCAATGATATAACAATAATAGTAATCATATTAATAATAACAGTTATGATATAACAACAGCAACAATAACACAAAGTTAATCATAGTTCTAGACCCACTCGTAACACCCGATTTTCTTCATCTCTGTATTCCGCCAGGAATGGTTTTTTTGTATTTAAATTTGAACAAGTGAATAGTTGGACATTGTTTGAAATCCGCTTCCTCTTCCTCGTTTGTGTGTAAACCTTTTTTTACTGACTTTGTCTATACAATCTCCAGAACTTTGGCATTTTAATTGTTTAATATCTCGTGCATCCATTCAATATGGTTGGTGTAAAGTGTAAAGAAAAGGTGAGCCATTCTATTTGAAATGAAATCGGAATAAGGAAGATTGATGCGGTTGAGAATATGGTTGGATTGCTTTTTTCTTTCAAAAGTAAGTTAAATAAAGTTGAGTTTATCTTTTAACGGGCATATTATTTGATGAAATGTTTATTTTTAGTACAAAACAATACAGGTTATATCTAATATATAATCACTGGCAGGTAAACGAGGCTATTGTGTATTCAGCACCTATTAGTTATAAAAAATGTTTTTTCATAAAAAAAAAAACTATTTATTTGAATAGTCAGCAAAATACATGAAATACCATATAGACCTTCATTGTTTTTAAATTTCTCGGATGTTGAGAAATATGCACTTAGTTAATGTAACGTGAGCCTCATCTGATAGGAGTTGACATATTGTCCACCATATTGCTGCTAAGGGTACTGGAAAAAAGAGGGAAGAGAGAATATAATAATAATAATAATAATAATAATTTCCTTGTATTGTCATTCTGTGTAACAATGTACACAGAACGAAATGTCGATTGCACCCGACCCGTTGTAGCGAGCCGATGCAGCCGCAGCCAACAGAGGGCGCCGCCGACCACTTTTTAAGTCTTAGGAATGACTCGGCCGGGGCGCGAACCACCGACCTCCCAGTCAATATGTTGCATTTGATAATTTTGAGTCATTATAGTTCGTATTCTCCCTTGTGTTTTGTAGCACCAGTTTTTGGTTGCACGTTACATTACAGCAACATCTCTTGGAAAAATAATACACACTTTCCCTTTAAGTTTCTAGCTAAGATGGTTATATTTCGGATATCATATTTTTCTTCGAGAGCTATCGAGGATTTCGTATAGCGTAAACAGAAGAATACTCGGAACTTAGGAATTGGCCCAAGTTTGACAGTCCAGACAGCGATCCCCTCCTCAACCCCCGAACCCCTTTCACAGCTGTCTGGCGCCTTCTTTTTCATCCCTGGAGCTGATGTGTTTTGCAGCATTTTTGGCGCGTCTCACAGAGAATTCAAGTTGGCAGCGATGCCCACACCGGCCACGCTGTGCCAACGTTCCTGCAATCGTTGACCGAAAGACACGCACACATTCACGTACGGTGCTCACGGCTACAGATGTAGACTGGACCAGCTCATCTCCGCCAGGTGTTGCTTTATAGCCGTGTCACTTTGAGGCTGACTCCATCTGCCACGCTCGGCGGGGGGGAAAAAACGAGGAAACGCTTTCTTCTCTCTCATGTAGAAAAACAGAGACGTGTACATGTTGTACATGTGCAATGTTGGCCACATCGGAAAATAATTCGATTGGAATAGGAAAATGTGGCATTCACTAACTGGAGCATTTAATGTACCACAGGTGCTACTTATCTTCATGTCCCTTTGAATTACATGAAAGATAGTACAGTGTTCCCCCAATTTCACGGTAAATCTATTCTTTAATCAAAAAGGTTTTACAGCTGCTTGAAATCCTGGAAAATGCTTGAATTTTAATGTTTTGTCTTCAAGGCTTGAACGTTGTTTGAATTTTGGGTGAAGTGCTTGTAAATACTTGAAGTTGTTGCCATTGTTCTCATCAAGTCTGCTTAAAAATGACGCTGACACTGCTTTCTGGTGGCTTTTCCTTGCCATAGCATTTATTCTTTATTTGTGATTGACTGCACCTGGCATTAGTTTGAATAGCATTTTCCTATGAAGCATCTACAGGTTGCTACACCTAAACAGGGCACTATGAAATGTGTATTCGTGCAAGGATCACGTATCATTTATTTAGTTATGGGCTATGCAAAAAAACTATGGTAGAATTTCCAAGTGGTAAATTGTAATGGGAAGAACTTCCTGCAACTGAAAATGTAAGCTACCTACTGTATGACAGTTATATACCCAACATCTATATGGGGAGAGATTTTTCTCCAAAATATTTATACACGTATTGTTCAGATCCACAAATATATTTGCGATTCACACAAGATTAAAAATCACATGAGTAAATTGAATATATATATGTATATATATATATATATATATATATATATATATATATATATATATATATATATATATATATATGGATCGGTCTTAAGGGCCGTTTTATGTGCTGGGAGGTACCAACTGCTCTTTGAAAGACAGTATGGTTGCAACCGGCCAACAGCGAGCGTGAATACATTCCACCGGACCAACTAGACGTGGTCAGCATTGGACGACGAGGTATCCCACTTCTGAGGCAGACCCTCTCCAACCAACCAGTGAGTTTTGATTCACTGGTCCTCTTTATTACAAGATTACAGCCAAACAGGAGGGTCCTGACTGACTTTAGGGAACCTACACTCCTAGCCCACCGTCAGGAAGCCTCAATGAGTGTTTAATGTTGACTACCAGGTGTGCCACAACCATTCATGACATCCAACACTTATTATTAGGCCTGTCCAAAAGCCATCTTTAAAACTACTGCCACACAGGAAGTACGACCTGGCCAAATGCAACCTTGCCCTTTCACCGCAGACCGACCACACCCCCGCCCGCCACTACCAGGTAAGACAGATGGAGCAACCTTTAAATACGGGATATCTCAAAATATTAGGGTTGGGACAAACAAATCGATTCATGTTTACATCGTGATTTTCTTTTCGGGGATTTTTAAGATTGACGTTTGTCATTGGAATCGTTTTTTGTGACATCATATCCGGGACGTAAAAAATGCTGAAAAAGCAAACTGAAGTGAACAGTGGAGGAAGAACATGCGTTCTCCACTGCTGGGGACATTGTTACACCTCAGTGGGACACCCTAACGGCAGAGCATGTTGATCAGTTCTAGATTTTGCACAACCACCTTGATACTCCTAATCACAAGCTCAATTAACAGAAGTAGATAAAAGTAACAGTAGCCCTTTTACCTGCTTGTACCAAAAAGTGCTGTAGGTTTTGTTAATTGGTGTTAATCTGCAATCCAGGTTCTGTAAAAACTGAATTTCACACATTTAAATTTCAAAGCTCACAGTTCAGCTGCCTTCTTTCAGACAGTTTTTGAACAAATGTTGTATTTTATTACCCTAAAGCATCACCCAGGACAGCAATGCTGCAGCACAGTGTTCTTTTGTAAGCTGTTTTTTATTTTATTCTATAATCTTACAGTTTTTACTGTAAATAGGATACCTAACACCACCACAAGCCAACTACTTGCCATCGGGGCATTAGGGGTTCAGTGTCTTGCCCAAGGACACTTCGACATAACACGGAGGAGCCGGGAATCAAACCTGCGACTTCCTGATCCCAAGATGAGCGCTCTACCTCCTGAGCTAATGACGCCCCCAAGTCAAGTCAAGTCAACGTCAGATTCTGGACTGACTGACTCAGGTTAATGCGCATCACGGTTTATTGTTTCAGAAGTGTACGATTTAATTTGCTTGTTTTTAGGAAAGAAAATTAAATCGCGATCATCAATTATATAGAATCTTAGTCATATTTTAATCACAATTATCAGGAATATTGATATTAATGGAATCTGCACCTTATGATTGTGATAAAAACAAATCGTGACATAAGCATATTGCCCCACCTCTTAGAACTGGGAAAGCAGTGATACTTTGGTCTGACGAGTAGAACCTGGTTAGAACTTTAGTTGCGGTTTAATAGAGATTTGGTTAAACATTTGTAGACATGCAGATAAATGTTAACGAGTGCTTTGGAAGAACTTTGGTAGAGCATCTGTTGAACTTTGGTCGAACATCTGTAGAACTTTGGTATTTTGTCAGGTAGGTCCAAGAGCGATGAAGGTCTCTGTCTCAATTGACGTGAGCAGCAGTGCTAGAAAAGCCTGAAATGAAGACAGAGGTGAAGGTCCTTTGCTGAGGAATCTGGCTCCAGTTCTAGTCCTCCTCCATGGACTCCCCTCCCACGGTGCCTTTGCTGTTGGGTTTACATCCTTGTAATCTGAATACTTACAAATGGCATGTATGAGGGGTCATTCGAAGCCCAAGAAACAAACATTGGTTTGAGAATTTGTGAAGTGAAGTAGTAATTCCGCAAAGTGCGTAAATATCCTTGTAACCTTTTCATAGATGAAAATCTGCACAGACGACTGGAAGGGGGAATAGTGCATGCCGATTCTTGTTTCACTTTGCCATCCAACGTATCTTTCAGCACGTCAATGTTCTGTGCAAACTTGATACCTTTCTTCGCCTGCATTACAGGTTTTTTGGCGCCCCCACATTATTGCTTTGCCTCCCTCTCCAGCAGCTTCTAGCATGGCCGCTAGATGAATAGCGTGCTGTCAGTCGGCCTGCTCTTCAGAGGGCTGGCGCTCTGTATGAGGAAAGTGCCAGTCATTAACAGGACGGGGAGGAGGGAGGGCGGCAGGATGAAAAATGAGTTCATTTACGGCTGAGTCCTGTGAGCTGCAGAACGTCAGCAACAAGGCAGCCCCAACACCTTCTTCCTCCCACCGCTTTCCTGTGGCGGGGGGGAGGAGATAGAAGTTTCTCTGCAGATTTTCTATAACTGAGAAAAAGTACAACCCTTTCAGGTAATTTGTGTGTGTACGTGGTTCAGTGTAAATCATGGGTGAGGATTGTAGATTGTGATCACAGCTTTATTGAGTTTGAAACTGTAAACCTTAATGTATTCGTTTTAGGCTGGGTTGACATTTTGTTGCTTTCTGTTGACTGAGATGGTCATTTGTTCAGAGGGTTAAGAGATCACAACTTTCATATTTTCTGACTTTGGGGCCCTTTTAACTCATTCAATGTCAGACGCTTCTCTCAAATGGAAAAAAAAAGCTTTTTTGGCCATTTTGAATCATTTTTGAAGGCCTACATAAAATTTAGTTCTGTAGCTATACAGGCATAGGATACGCCAAAAGAAAGCTTTAACCCTCATCTTTCATTTAAAACAAGAATGCTATTCTAGCTTTTACCAATGTCTAGCAAACAGTCTGACATTTCTTGACAAATTTCGGAGAGAAAACTGCTTTTTGTGTCAGAATGCATTTCAAGCAGAACTTTTCACTTTGATGATTTTGTTTTCGTTTGTGATACCTCTAATAACGAAACAATGCTTTCCATAAACACCAGGGCACTTTGCTTGCAAAAAAACAACATTTTATTGCAAGAATACTGAACTTATGCATGAATGATAAGCTTGGAAATATCTTTTAAAAGCCGGAAGTTTCCAATGAGGTGATCACACTATTTCGGTCACCCTGGTGCTCGCATTCCTGCCGACATGCACAACTCCACTTGCTAGATGGCTAGCTAAGAGTAAATAGCCAGATAGAAAGTTTAAAACAATTTAATAAATAGCTAGAAAGGAGGCCAACATTTTGCTTGATAACTATAAAAAGAGTTAGATACCATGAAAAGATTGTCAAAAGCTAGCTAGATAGCTTGCTAAATATCTAAAAAGTAGCTTGATAGTTAGCTATAAAGTACAGGTGAAAAAAAATAAAAGAGAGCTAGATAACTAGGTGAAAGAGTAGAAAGCCAGCTAAATAGACTGATAGAAAGTTAAAAGCAAGCTGGTTAGATAGGAAGCCAAAATTTAGCTTGAAGACTGGCAAAAAAGATGAAATGTTCGCTAGATAGAATGCAAAAATCTCAAATTTAGCTAGCTAGATAGCTGGCTAAATACTTTTTTTATAAGGTAGGAAGATAGCTAGCCAAAAAACTAAAAAGTTTGCCAGATAGCTAGCTGAAAATAACTGCATATTGGCTCCTTCGGTTTATAAAACCCAATAATTGGAATTTAGTTTGTTGTTTTTCCTGTAAAAAAACTAAATTAATAAAAAGATGAATGGATAAATGTGTTTAATGTTGAATCGATTCACATTTTACTACTTAATTAATTGCTTAGAATAATTATCAATACTTGTCAATGAACTGGAATTGAATTTTTGAAATGTCAACTTACCACTATTACTATGTTGTTACTATGTTATTAAGTGGTTAATTATGAAAACATAGGGTTTAATAGACCCAATCAACAAATAAAGAAAATCCTTTTACGAGAAAATCAAAATGACCCAGAACTAGTGGTCTGCGGGCAGCTCAACTGTCCTCAGGGGGCACCCTGGACCACGTTACAGACTACTGCATGTGCAAAAATGAAATCAATTGGCTATTTTTTCTCTCTGGCCCCAACCAACTACGACTCAAAAAGTTTGGGGACCCCTCTTCTAATGGATGTTCGAAATATTTTCCCGTGTCAGCAGCTATCGGAAAATTGTCTTCTTTCCGATAAGCTTGCCCCCCGTAGAGCTTGTCCCCAACACTGATTCCCCAAAATTTCACCACCCCCCATCAAGCAACCCTCAAATTTACACCGACCACAGTGAGCTCCGAGCGTTTTCCGCCCGTCCTCATCTTTTGCGCCCGTCTCTTTAATCACTGTTATTTCCCGCAGGCAAGTGAAGGCAACAATGTTTATTGTGTTAGGGCGACGCTGTCACGGTTTGCGCCAAACGCTGGCCGTTTGTCACTGTCGCCTCGGCATATGAGAGGAAGGTTGGGCCGGTCGTAAAGCCGAGACTTTGGAAGGCGCGATTATGCCCGGCCCTTCTCTCGAGTGCTTAACCGCGACCGGCGTACAGTAAACACGAGTGATGGATGCAGATGTCTCGTCGCTGAGAGTTTGGCCACGGGCGGAAATAAACGCGTAGGAAAACTCGCAGGGGTACAAGCGCCAAAACAGGCCGACGAGTTTTATGGGAGGCGCTCTTTCAACTCTAGGGAGGGCAGACGTTTTTCTAAATTATTTACGAGCGGCGCCTCGCTAATACGCTCAACAGATAAGGGACAATAGCTCTGAACCGGAATTAATTACGACAACAGAGTGCACTGAATAACTATGCTAACATGCTGATCGGTGCAGATTACTTTTTACAAATTCTTCTTCCATTGGCACGTAAAGCTTCGACTTGCATATTTTTCCCGGTTATAATTCCCGACAACGGAGTTGAGATCGCACTAGGCTGCAAATTCACAATTAGTTAGAAATAAACATACGTGATAAGGATCAACCGATGTGGGTTTTTCAGAGCCGATACCTAAACCCATTATGAGAATTAAGAGGAGTCCGATAACCGATATTTAAAGCCGATATTTATTGGCTGTGAAAGCTTAAAAATTGGCGTAAGGAATTTTGAATAATGCAAAAAAAAAAAAGAATATTTCTAAGAAAATATATAGCTCTCCGAAACCCTTTACAGTAAATACATTAGAATTTCAACATGACTAACATGACTAATCTTTCTCTTAGACCAAAAATCTTACAGTGCAGGAAATATAATTAGGCTTAGCAGCAATTCGTATAAAGGTACATCAAATTGAAATAGTTCAGCGATCTTCTTTACGATACAACAAGCAAGGCATGGATTTCTCAGGCCTGGCAGTATCTCTTTATCAAAGTTGAATACAAATCGACGTCCAACAGCTTTATAAGGAAATAGTATATGAAACGAATTTAAATACAATTTTCACAGAAACATGAGTGTAAAATTATTAAGAAATTGACATTTAAACTAAAACTGCAGAGTTGAAAAGGGTGCACACTCCTGTTTCAAAACCAGATTGACAAACTAATGTTATGATAATAGCTAATCACTTGGCTTTCCTTTTAGCGGGCCATTTTTTTCCCAAACGTATGTTAATAAAAAAGCTTGATGCGGTTCAGAAAATGGTCGGAACGCTTTTTTCGGCCACTTTTTACCACAGAGGAGGACTTCTTGAAGTCCATCTTCCAAAAGTAAGTTAAACTCAACTTTATTTATCTGTATAGAGCATATTTTTTACGTTTTTTTAATTTTATTTTCTAGTACAGAACAATACAGGTTAGGTATATAAACCTTAAACATATAATACAACTTACGAACGGTCGTCCAGAAGCTCGTTCGTAAGTAGGGCAGCGCAAGTATTATCCAAGAATAATGCTCATTTGATATATGTTTTTACCTCATTTTATCATTTATTGTATTTGACAAAACAATTACAATTTGGTTTAGACACATGGACAGAATGGGTGAGGAGCAAATGTTGAAGTGGATCTAAAGAGCAGAAGTAAATGGAAGGAGACCAAGAGAAAGGCCGTGATTGACGCGGATGAATAGTGTTATGAGTGCACTGCAGGAAAGAGGTCTAAAATAGTCAAAGCTAGAGCTTTTGTTGGTGATAGGAATGAGTGGAGAGGTGTTGTAAAAGGATAGGGGATGTCTAGACGTGTTCTAAGGGATGGGCAGGGCACCTGTATGATGCAGCAGGGGTAAACCAGTGAAAGCTGTCGAGCCCTGCTGTTGAACAGAAGAGTGTGTTGTGTCACCCTCACCCGAGTGACACGGCTGCTTTCTTGTGTCTTGTTTCATCTGGAGTGACGAAAGCATGACCAACTTTGGTGCCGAGCTGCTGAACTTGTTTGGGTGTTTTGGCATTTGGGTTGGCCATAGTCCAAAAATGTTTGTGTGTGTTTTTTGCTACTTTTTCCCCTTTTTTATTTTCTTTGTTTTTGTATGTGTTTGTCTTGCTGTCGGTCACCCCTCTCAAAGGATATGACCAGATAGATAGATAGATAGCCAAAACAATACATCTGCCTGATGTTGTTTCCCCTCTCTCAGTTAGCATCTGCATACTACAGTGGTACCTCTAATTACAAAGGTCTCTACATACGGAAGTTTCAGGTTACAAGGTATCTGAACGGGAAAATATGGCTCCTAGCATTGTGAAATTGGCCGCTAACCGCTATTGCTAGGGTCCTTGCCTTAATGCCTAATGTCTAACCGTCTGGAATATTGTTAAAGAAGAACTATTGGAAACCATTTATTAAACTGGTTTATTAGTTGTTTGAATAGATTTTTAAGAAATTGTAGTGAAAAAAAAATATTCGATATCTTTGCCATACTGCCCAGCCCTATTTGCAGCACTGAGGCCAATGGCATTGTTTTCGTTTGTATTTTTCATGTATTAGTCTTTCTGAAAGATACATTACCAAAATAGCAAACAATGTAAAAAAGAGGCGGACAGTACAGAAAATATGGTAAATAAAAAGTAAACATGTCCATTATTCCACTTACACGGATTGACTCCATCTCCGACATTAGCATTAGCCGTTAAATTACACTCTGGTTGTGTAGCACTGTGTCTGTTCAAAGATAAACTGTCCAAACAAGTAAAATAAATATTTGCAATTATCCTAGCATGCAGTTTTTTCATGCGTACCGCGTACAGTGTAAATAAACCTTCATAAACCCTTTGGAGGTGCAGCAAGACAAATAAGTAGTATCTTCCGGCTGTATTTGCGGTGAACTGTCGCTGACCCGACGCTCCCTACCACCTTCCAGGCGAGAGAATAAAGCCGATTTCTCACCGGGGAGCCATATAATGTGGCATCGTTATTTATTTTTTGCCCTAGTCTTCGACTTAACCTTTTGCCGTTTTGCCTCTGACTGCTGAACGTTGCTTGACGACAAGATTAGACACACGTGAACTCTTTCGTGACCTCGCCTAATTACACACAAAGGGAATACACACGTACAAGCTGATTCATGACTTTGTTTTTCCACGCCGGCGATATAATTGGAATTATTAATATGAATGAAAATGCACCGGATGGGGATTTAGATCAGGACAGGTGCGACAACATACTCCACGGTTGCTTGACATTTTTGTAAATACTCAAGGATTGAAGTGCTTGTGATTACCTGATATTGTTGCCATGTTTTTCAACAAAGCAGCTTAATAATTATGCCGACACTGCTCTCTGATCTCTCGAGTTTGCGGTTTCATATCATCTATCTTTGTGGTTAACGGCAGTTGGCATTCGTTTGTATGGCTTCGGCGTATTAAACGTAATGGACCCCTACGGTCGTGCCCAAGTGGACAGGTGCATGTCACACCTAAACAGGGGACTTGAAATGCAAGATTACATATCAATTATGGACATTTATTATTGGCCATGCAAAATATTAAGGTATTGTTTCCCAATGGTAAATTGTAATGGGAAGAACTTCCTGCAACTGAAAATGTGAGCTACAATTTTTTGTCTTTTTAACCTAAAACCTATATGGGGAGAAATTTGTCTCATATTTACCGACCTATTTTTCAGATCCACAAACATATTCGCGATTTTCTCTATAACTAGTACAGATGCTCCTCTACTTACGACCATACTTACGACTTGCGTAAAACGGTACATACGAACATTTTTTCCGGGATAAACATTGTTGCCTTCACTTGCCTGCGGACATATCCGGACATTGCTGTAAGTTATATTTTTATCGTGCACAAGTACAGGACATTACTGTAGTGCTTCTTTCCGCTGCTACCGGTGAGTGTTGGCGCTGTGAGAGCTCACCCAGCATCCCCCCTCTTCCTACTATACTGTATCTCCAGAACTTTGGCATTTTTATTGTTTAATATCTCGTGAATCCATTCGATATGGTTGCTGTAAAGTGGAAAGAAGAGGCGAGCCGTTTCTTTTGAAATGCAAGTGGGATAAGAAAGCTCGATGCGGTTGAGAAAATGGTTGGATCGCTCTTTTTTCGTCCACTCTCTAAACGGAGGAGGACCTCTTGAAGCACATCTTCCAAAAGTAAGTTAAACTATTTTTATAGAGCAAATTATTATATGAAGGTATATTTTCTAGTACAAAACAATACAGGTTACATATACAAGCCTTAAACATATTTATATAAACCTTAAACATATAAAATATATCACTGAAGCAACTTACGAACAAATTCAACTTACGAACGATCGTCCGGAACTGGAATCTTGTTCATAAGTCGGGCAGCGTCTGTAATCATATGCCTTGGTAAATGCACACCAAAGATTAAAAATCACATTCTTAAATCACAGATCCTGTATATTTGTGGCTCTTTAAAAATACTTAATTCACTCTGGATTTCTTCTTCTAATGGTACTAGAGAAATCGGAAAATTGGCTTTCAAAGTCCTTTAATTCGGCCATGAAAAAGGTGTACAAACCCTGCTTATAGTCCAGAAAATACGGTACTTTTCCTAACTGTACTTTTTGCAACGAATTACCGCTGTGATACAATACAGGACATTACCCCCCCCCCCCCCCCCCTGCTTTGAGGAGAATTGTGCATTGTGGCCGTTGCAGCTGCGCCTGGTGCCGCTGGCGAGACCCAGCGGTATGTCAGGCAGCGGAGCAAAGGAAACGGCGGGATAAATGATTATTTATGATCTGCCACCTCCCATCCTCTCAGCCGTCCCGGGGCCCCATTCATTACAGCTGCAGAAAAGCACACACACCAATGTAAACACCCAGACGTACCCAGCCAAACGCACATACTTGCCAACGCCAGCCCTGCGCCAGAAAACTATTTTGTTCTCCAAATATCTCGCTGTTTGCGGTAAGAGAAATGCAATAGACCCCTGGGATAGGACATCAATCTGTTCGAGGTGGGGAATTGCCTTATAGTGGGGGATAGAAACCTATGGTACTTAGCTAATGCGTTCAGAACACCTGGTGCCCTAGATAAAAAGTCTTCTCTGTATATCATATTATACAAATATGATTAAATACAATTATGAATACATATACAAGTAAAGAAAAAGATGTTTTATTTACACTTGGTCTTTTTATTTTATTTTTAATTATTATTATTATTCAGCAGTGTCAACCATCAACATGATATCTACCGGAAATCATTTTGTCACGCGAAGCTATCGACGTAACTCGTCGCCTTCGATCGGCGCCGGGTCTTTAGACCCAACTGCTGTGTTGGGAGTCGTTAGGTGACCAAACCCCCCAATTCCAACCCTTAATGCCGAGCGCCAAGCATGGAGGCAAATGGGTACCAATGTTGTAAGTCTTAGGTATGACTCGGCCGAGGCTTGAACCAGCGACCTCCCAGTCTCGGAGCAGGCGCCCTACCATCTAGGCTAACGAGCTGGTGTGTCATGACTTGAGCTGGTGAAGCTGAGTGGCCGGTATATGTAGAGGGAAAAGGCATAGATGGCAAATCAGAAATTACATTTATCTAATAATGAAAAAACATTCTAACTATAAATGATAGATAGATAGATAGATAGATAGATAGATAGATAGATAGATAGATAGATAGATAGATAGATAGATAGATAGATAGATAGATAGATAGATAGATAGATAGATAGATAGATTGATAGATAGATAGATAGATAGATAGATAGATAGATAGATAGATAGATAGATAGATAGATAGATAGATAGATAGATAGATAGATAGATAGATAGATAGATAGATAGATAGATAGATAGATAGATAGATAGATAGATAGATAGATAGATAGATAGATAGATAGATAGATAGATGGATACTTTATTCATCCCTGCAGGGAAATTCACATCCCTTCGCTGAGAACAATACAATAATAAAGCAAAAGGAATACAATATACAAATACCGAATGTGACGTGCTAATACTTACTGTAGCGTGTTGTATAGAGTATTTAAATAGTGCTACATAAAATACACACTGCAATAAAAGTACGGTAATATGCAATGTAGGGGCATATTAGGGGCAGTCTCTAGACTGTGGTAAAAGTCTCCCTATCACCTAACCCCAACAATAACCCAATAACTCTAACTCCCTAATACTAACCCTTACCCTTGAGGGGGTGTAATAATAACTTTTGTTTTGTTGAAATTCCTGCTGAAATATGTTTGTATAGTTTGTGTATAAGTGTCTTGCAATGACGAGTCCAACAGTGCCACCTGCTGGTATGGGGTAAGGTTTAGTTTAGCCTCTGATTTTATGACCGGAAGGAGGAATTTGTTAGCAGTCTCCAGCGCGCTGCTAACGGTAAGCCACGACTTTTTGGTGCTCCGCAAAAAGTTAATTGACAACATTAAAACCACAAATGACAAATCTTGCAACATACACAGTAATGTAATCGATGTTGTCAAGCTGTTTGGGTTTATTTTCGTTTTCTTTCTGTCGCCATTTATGTCACTTTTGCCGTACGTTGTACTCAACTGAAATGCTAATAATACCTCATACAGGGAGTGCAGAATTATTAGGCAAATTAGTATTTTGACCACATCATCCTCTTTATGCATGTTGTCTTACTCCAAGCTGTATAGGCTCGAAAGCCTACTACCAATTAAGCATATCAGGTGATGTGCATCTCTGTAATGAGAAGGGGTGTGGTCTAATGACATCAACACCCTATATCAGGTGTGCATAATTATTAGGCAACTTCCTTTCCTTTGGCAAAATGGGTCAGAAGAGGGACTTGACAGGCTCTGAAAAGTCAAAAATAGTGAGATATCTTGCAGAGGGATGCAGCACTCTTAAAATTGCCAAGCTTCTGAAGCGTGATCATCGAACAATCAAGCATTACATTCAAAATAGTCAACAGGGTCGCAAGAAGCGTGTAGAAAAACCAAGGCGCAAAATAACTGCCCGTGAACTGAGAAAAGTCAAGCGTACAGCTGCCAAGATGCCACTTGCCACCAGTTTTGCCATATTTCAGAGCTGCAACATCACTGGAGTGCCCAAAAGCACAAGGTGTGCAATACTCAGAGACATGGCCATGGTAAGAAAGGCTGAAAAACGACCACCACTGAACAAGACACACAAGCTGAAACGTCAAGACTGGGCCAAGAAAAATCTCAAGACGGATTTTTCTAAGGTTTTATGGACTGATGAAATGAGAGTGAGTCTTGATGGGCCAGATGGATGGGCCCGTGGCTGGATCGGTAAAGGGCAGAGAGCTCCAGTCCGCCTCAGACGCCAGCAAGGTGGAGGTGGGGTACTGGTATGGGCTGGTATCATCAAAGATGAGCTTGTGGGGCCTTTTCGGGTTGAGGATGGACTCAAGCTCAACTCCCAGTCCTACTGCCAGTTTCTGGAAGACACCTTCTTCAAGCAGTGGTACAGGAAGAAGTCCGCATCCTTCAAGAAAAACATGATTTTCATGCAGGACAACGCTCCATCACACGCATCCAAGTACTCCACAGCGTGGCTGGCAAGAAAGGGTCTAAAAGAAGAAAAACTAATGACATGGCCTCCTTGTTCACCTGATCTGAACCCCATAGAGAACCTGTGGTCCCTCATCAAATGTGAGATTTACAAGGAGGGAAAACAGTACACCTCTCTGAACAGTGTCTGGGAGGCTGTGGTTGCTGCTGCACGCAATGTTGATCGTGAACAGATCAAAGCACTGACAGAATCCATGTATGGCAGGCTTTTGAGTGTCCTTGCAAAGAAAGGTGGCTATATTGGTCACTGATTTGTTTTTGTTTTGTTTTTGAATGTCAGAAATGTATATTTGTGAATGTTGAGCTGTTATATTGGTTTCCCTGATGAAAATAAATAATTGAAATGGGTATACATTTGTTTTTTGTTAAGTTGCCTAATAATTATGCACAGTAATAGTCACCTGCACACACAGATATCCTCCTAAAATAGCTAAAACTAAAAAAGCCCCACTCCAACTTCCAAAATATTCAGCTTTGATATTAATGAGACTTTTGGGTTCATTAAGAACATGGTTGTTGTTCAATAATAAGATTAATCCTCAAAAATAAAACTTGCCTAATAATTCTGCACTCCCTGTAGATGTTGAGAAACAGCGGAGGTGCTAACCACATGGTGTGTGTGTGTTGTGTCGCTCATTGCAGTCTCCAGCGCGCTGCTAACATAACTGAAATAAAAGCCTTATCATCCAGTCCAGCCTGAATGTGGATCCTTGGTGGGACGGGTACACCGCGGTTGCATGTGTAAACGATACATTGAATGTTATCTACCCACTGTGTGACGTGACTTGAGCTGGGCGAGTGGAGTAGCAGGTGGATGCAGAAAGAGGGTTGAGACAGAGACGGTAAATTAAATTTGACTTCCGCTTTAAAGACTTCATTGCTTTAATTGCCTTCTTCCAATTATTTATTGGTTTCAGGCCTGCAACTCAGCAAAAATAGTGATTTGTGTGCCTACTTCGTATTCCTTTATTCCTTGTCATCATGTTTTTGCTTCTCCCCTTAGCATCACCACGACCCTTGGAACCTATTGGAAATACTGGACGAAAAATACAGAATTGTATTATCAGCGCACACAATTTTTACAAAGCACACGGGATTCTAAACTGAATGAAGAGAAAGGCATAGTGGGGGCTCGTTCACCCAATACCATGTCAGCATCTTCATGATGCTGTGACATAAAAAAAAACGCAATCAATATCTAAAATGTTAAAGAAATATGCATCTAGAACTGCCTAATCTAACCATATCCCTATCACCTAACCCTCAACAATAACCCAATAACTCCCTAATACTAACCCTTACCCTCAAGCTCTAACACCTAACCCCTAAATCTAACCTACCTAATCCAAAACAAACCTTAACCCCAACCATAACTCTACCCTTAACCATAAACCATAACCCCAACCCTAACCCTACCACCCTATCACCATACCCTGGACCCTAGCTCCCTAACCTTATCCCTAAACCCAAACCATAATCCCTAAACTGTACCCCATAATCCCTAGACATAAGCACTAAACTTAAGTTTTTCACATGACAACAACACATTGCTTTTATATCAAAAAAGACAAAAACAACTTAAAATCCGCAAATTTATCTGCAGTGAGATCAGTCACGTACCGATGAAGTAAAGAGCAGCGCTAACCCAAAAATGAGCTCTCCCATCAGGCATTGAGATCTGCAGAACACTGCCTATTCCATGTTTTAAAACCACCGTGTGATGGTTTCGCTATCGAGTAGAGTGAGTTAGGGCGTGCTTTAAATGGAATACACTTCACATACATCAAGAACTTGTTAAGGGAATGTATAGATAAGTCCCAGGGCCAAAGCCATATGTTACAGTAGGTCCATTTTGCTGTTACTGAAAACGGGACAGCGTAATTGCCCGCCGGCGATCGGCGATCAGAGTCCGCTGAGCCAATGGGAGCTAGCTTTCGAGGATAACTCATTGGAACAGTCATCGGCTGAACATTCAAGCGGCGGGCTAACATGCTTGAGGGGAGTATTACAGTGTGCTGTAATATATGCGGAATCGATATATTGGATTGTAATATGTTCGGAGAGAGTCTTCATCACTTGGTCTTTCCCAGCAAAGATTGCGGTGAAAATAATTAGATCAATTTAATGCAATTTTCTTGGTTATTTTGCTTACCAACCAACCGATTTTCTGTCCTGTTTTGAGTAACCAAGCAACCAACTACCCAACCAGCAAACCAGCTGATCGCTTTTATTTCACGTTTAAACCAATCAACAAATCAACCAAACAAATGTATTGCCAGTTTTTCCCACTTACATACCTTCCTACTTACCTACATACATACCGACCTATCCATCTTAACTAACAATAACCCAAATCCCAACAAACCGACCCAAATACCAACCAACCGACTTAAAATATTGACCAACCAAATACCAACAAACCTACCCAAATCAACCTTTCCAACCAACCAACCTACTTGCCTAGCTACCTGCCCCAAAATGCCAATCAACCATCCGGCCCCAATACCAACCATTTGGCCCAATTACCAACCAACCATTCAGTCCAAATACCCACCACCCAACATATCCACATACCAACCAAGCTACCATCCATCCATCCATTATCTGCACCGCTTATCCTCAGTAGGGTCGGGGGGGGTGCTGGAGCCCATCCCAGCCATCTTCGGGCAGTGGGCAGGGGACACCCTGAACATAGGGACAGACAATTCGCTCGCTCATTCACCCCTGGGGAAAATTTGGGGAAAATTTGGACCGGTCAATTAACCCGACATGCATGTTTTTGGAATGTGGGAGGAAACCGGAGTGCCCGGAGGAAACCCTCACAAGCACGGGGAGAACATGCAAACTACGCACAGGAAGGTTGGTAGCTGGATTTGAACCCATGACCTCAGAACTGTGCCGCACATGCTACAACATACCCAAATAGCACCTAAATGACCGATTCACCCAAATACCAACCGACCTAACCCAAATACCTACAAACCGGCTTAAAATATCAACTAAACAAACATACCCAACTATGAATCTTCCAACCAACCTCCTTGCCTACCTATCTGCCTGCCTACCCACAGCCCCAAAATGCCAATCAACCTTTCGGCCCAAATACCAACCAACCATTGAGTCCAAATAACCACGACCCAACATATCCACATACCAACCAAGCTACCAACATACCCAAATAGTAAATGACCGACCGATTGACCCCAAATACCAACTGAACTAACCAAACACCAACTGCACTACCCAAATACCAACTGCAAATGAAATGAAATGAAATGATCTGCATTTATATAGTGCTTTTCAAGTCAATGAAGACTTCCCAAAGCTCTTTACAATGTGCTTCACATTTACCCCTTCACACACACTCACACACCAATAGCGGCCGTGCAGCCATGCAAGGTGCCAACCTGCGGTTCAGTGTCTTAACCCAAGGACACTTCGACGTGTAACATCGGGGGGAGCCGGGATGCACTACCCAAATACAAACTGAACTACCCAAAGACCAACCGATCTAACCCAAATACCTACCAACCTAACCAAAATACCAAACATACAGAGGCAAATACCTCCCCACCTACCAATCAATCTCCTTGACAGTTTTGTCCGACCGACCGACCTACTTGCTGTTAAAGTGATTGGCAAAAAACAGCGACTTTCCACTGACTTTGAGCGCAACGGTATCTTAAGTGGCCCAACCGTCGTTAATTAAACAATCAAAGTTTGCAGAAAAGCAGCGCCGTTGTCCCCTTTTAATTTGCCCCTGAACTTCACTGCTCCCCCCTTCCCCTGCCCGTGAGTGATACAGTCAAGCAATATGCTGCAGGAGAAAAGCCTCATTGTTAGCGTACCTTGTTTGTATCCTCTTTCCTTCCAGGATGACCCATCGATAATTACACCCCCCCCCCAGCCGTGTTTCCACCCCCCCTCTTTTTCCTTCTCGCCTTTTATTTTCTCTCCTCCGCACGTCAACACAGTCAGGTCCCTCGGTGGTGACATGGCTTCCCCTCCGTCCCCCCCTCCATTACAATGACAATAACCGATAAGAATATTTATGATGTGGGCCTTGTTCCTTCAAACATCTCTTGGGGGAGGGGGTTATAGGGCTCTAACTATCACCCCCACCCCCCAAAAATATGAAAAACACACATCCATTCCTTGTTGTGATGCTCCTTTATCAGTCCTGTGAGAAAAGAGGCGTCCCCTTCCCGCTTTTAATTTTCCTCCCCCTTTACTGACTCATTTTGGGGGGGATGCATGCGGGACCCGGTTTTGTGATAACTGCCACGCAGAAGGGACATCTCCCTTGTTTATTGGCTTTTGAAATCCAATCCATTGTCTGGCTTGGGAAGTGATAAAGGGAGTGGAAATACAGACGCTCTTATCGCTTCGGCTTCCTGAAAGAAAGTTTTTTTTTCTTTCTCCTCTTGCGTCCCACCCCCCTTCCCTCCTCCTCAAGATGCTTTCGTTTGTTATGCGCTTCGCCATATCCGAATAATGCTTCAGTCGAAATGCATTGACTTGGCTGATTATTCAGATCCTGGAGTGCGGCTGGAGTGTGTAGTATTCCCATTTTTTCGATGTTTTCTTAGCATTTGATATTGTGTCTTTTAAAGTGGAAAGTAGGTTTTTTTTTGCGGTTCCATCCTCTGAAAAAAAGTATTATTATTATTGTTTTTTTTTATCATTTCTCATGTAATCTTTTTCACACCAGATGAAAAAAAGCAATGTTCCATTTTTTTGTTTTAATGTTAGCACATCTTGTGGTTTAATACCATTAAACGTGGTCTGGCTGTTTGTTGTTATTCATTAATTTATTTTATTTTTCTCCATGTTTTGAACCCACTCATTTTGAGCCTTAACCCTGTTTTAGTTGGAATTGTCAAGGTAATAACTTGAGATTGTGTTACGATGAAGAAAAGAACACACTCTGAAATAAGCCCTTCCATCAGAGGCGCGTTGATCAAAGATCGGCTAAGAAAGGAACCGCGCTCTCTCTATGGCGAGAGACTAATTTATTGAAAAACTTAGGCGTACAAAAACACATCTGATTGGCTTAAGCGAGGTCACATGAATATAAGAAACAAATCTGATTGGTTTAGACAGAAATCACATGTTTATATGAAGTGAATAATGATGGTCGCTAGATGGCGTGTGAGCATAATAAATAAGCAGTAAGAAAGGATAAACTTTGTAACACAGAGGGTACACTGCGTTCCTGTTAAAGAAAGGAATGTGGAAGAGGAAGCAAACTCTTGAGCAGGCTTCCCGGCACTAAAGTAAAAGCTATCTTGATTATTCGTTAGCGGGCCCCAAGGGGATACATTTGTTGGAAAAATACAAACAGCTCCTGGATATAATATTTGGCGTCGTTAAGGTACTTTTGAGGAAAATAGCATAAAAAGGCACATACAAACTATAATTTCCCTTATTTACAATTCTGAGGTTTTATTCATTATAAAAATGCCATGACCGGAACAGGCAGTGGGCCCAATTGCGTAACGTTTCACACAATTCTTTATTGGGGGATTGAGGAAGTCAGGTGAAGGGAAGAAAAAACAACAGCGATCTGGTGCTCCCTGGGCAGGAGGAGCAGGAGGCCCTCGCAAACGAAGCGTGGTCGGAGATCCGAAGCAAGTAGGGCGGACGGGAGAATAGAATGTGGTCAGAGATTGGAAGCAAATCGGGCAGCCGGGATGGGAGACGGAGCGTGGTCAGAGATCGGGACTTGTCAGGTAACTGCAGACGATCAGGAAGCCAGGAACACCCGAGCAGGAAACAGGAACAGGTCGGGAACAGAACGGCACCCAGAATCAAAAATGCTTGCCTTGCATGTGCGGAGGTTTGCTGACGGACTGATCAGGAGTGAACGAGAATGATTTGTTTAAATAGAAGGAAGGACGAATTAGGGAACGAGTGGCAGCTGGGGCTGAACGAGCGAGCGCAGGTGTGGGCAATTGGCAAATCATGCCAAAAAACATTTTTGTTTGACAATTGCTATAGAGCCTTTTCTGTGTTTGTAAACAAGTGTGACGTAGCCAAGCTGCACAAACATTGCCGAGGCAGAATTCATTTCAGTTTATAGCATGTACTAGCAGTAAAATAGTGACTTTATTTTAGTCGTCGAGGCAAAAAATATGTATTGGAAAAAAATGGAAAATTTGACCTTAAAAGTGCTTGACCTTGGCCATGAAAAAGGTGTACGAACCTCGAGAACAAAAAGAAATTCTGGCATAAGGGCATCTCACAAGCCATGAAAAGCAAATGATTGCACGCAGCTCTTTAATTGATTGATTGATTAGCGCTGAAGGTTTTTGCATTGACATAGCACTTCAATCACCGACAATCCAACTCGACGTTTCTGACGTTCCGACGTACATATTAGATATCCTCGTTATCTTGTTACTCTTCCCTTGAATTCATCTTTGAGACACTGAGTGAGTGATTTACAGAGAGAGGACAGAGTAAAGGTGCTTTGATGGGAACCATATGTTAGTGTCCAATGCAGAATATGTTTATTGAATTTTGTAACTCATCCCCGGGTTACGGCGTCCTTGGCTTACAATGTTTTCATGTTACAATATGGGATTTGTTGTATTCGGCCCCTCGTTGCGTCATTTTTTGCACTTTAATAGCATCAACCAGTTATTTTTTGTGCTTAATTTGTGCAAAATTCAAACTTCCTTTTTTTTCTCTTTGTTTCTTTTTGTTTCTGTCTTTCTGTATTTCAGTTTTTCTTTCAGTCTTTCAGTGTTTCCGTATTTCTATGTTTCTGTATATCTGTGTTTCTTTCTGTTTCTGTGTTTCTGTGTTTCTATGTTTCTGTATTTCTGTTTTTCTTTCAGTCTTTCTGTTTTTGTGTTTCTTTCTTTCTGTTTCTGTGTTTCTGTGTTTCTGTTTTTCTTACTTTCTTATTTCTAAGTTTCTATATTCACGTGGTTTCTTTCTTTCTTTCTTTCTTTCTTTCTTTCTTTCTTTCTTTCTTTCTTTCTTTCTTTCTTTCTTTCTTTCTTTCTTTCTTTCTTTCTTTCTTTCTTTCTTTCTTTCTTTCTTTCTTCCTTCCCTCCCTCTGTCCGTCCGTCCGTCTCTGTCTGTCTCTCTTTTTGTTTTTCTTTTTTATTCTGTTTTTTTTTCTGTTTCTTTCTCTGTTTTTCCTCTTATTTTCTTTCACTTTCTTTTTCTCTCTCTCTTTGTCTCTCTCTTTCCCAGTCACTCTTTCTCTGTCTCTCGTGTCTCTCTGTCTCTGTCTCTGTCTCTGTCTCTCTCTCTCTCTCTCTCTCTCTCTCTCTCTCTCTCTCTCTCTCTCTCTCTCTCTCTCTCTCCCTCATTTACTACCCCGGCCCCGCAAGAATAAGTTTCCTATCATGTGGTCCCCAAGCGAAAATAAGTTTGACACCCCTGTACTATAGTTTTATTAATGTTTTATATAAATATTAAAATATGTACCGGAAAATTCCGACTATAGAGAGCACCTGATTGTGAGCCGCACCCAGTACATTTTGAAAGGAAAAAAACAATTTTGTACATACATTAGCCGCACCTGAATATAAGCCACATGGGTCCACATTGAAAGATGAGATATTTACCAAGAAAGCCTGTAGACAGAAAGAGTTTAAATAGAAAATGGTACCTAAACCCCTTAACGTTCCAAGGGCCTGTTAAGGGGTTAAAGTAATTATGTTGCATAATTTAGCTGCATCGTTGCATAAGCCGCATAAGCCGTATATGCAATTTTTAGGTTTTTACTAGGGGTAACGGGGGTTGGAAAGCATGACTATACACCACCATACGACTATTTCACCTTGCAACCCCCACATCCAACACATTCATATCCAAAGGGGGTTACTGTAATTCATCGTTCAACCCATTTTTAATTGAATTTGCTACATTTTAGTCCCAGTAGAGCGCAAATGGAAACAAAGCAACCCAGCATCCTCCCTAACGTCTCTTGAAAAGAACATAACAGTCTTTCAGACCACTTTGGACGGGTTCCCATCATAAAGCGCAAATTCATCATTTTGTGTACAGGCTTTCTCGGCGGACTCATTAGCTGCTATTCCCCGACTGTCTGCTGTGGGGCTCCATTGCACAGATAATCACCTTTTTCCCTCGTCGATCCCAAAAACCCAATGCTTCCTTTCACGGAAAATGAATTTCAGTCCTTGAAATGTCAGATCTTGACTTCAAGATTGACTTTGAAATATGACGTTTTTCATGCAAAGCATCTTCAACGTTTAAAGTCAATGTTTACTGCTGTGTCGACTGTCTGGAAATGCCCTCGAGCATCGATTTTTATCGCGTGTTTGGTGTCAGTAATGCCTCTGGTGTGAGATTTTGTATTTCAAGTCAAGTTAAATCATGTTTGTTTGCAACGCCCTTAATCACAAGGAGTCTCAAAGGGCTGCACAGACCACAGACTACTCCAGTCTACAGGCTATTATGACACCATCCCCTGATCTAAAACCTACATGAGGGCAAGGAAAAACTCAAAACCCTCAACATGAGGAAAAAACATGAGGTAATCCCCCTTCCGAGATGACCAGGCTGCAAAAAACATCAATATTCATATTTTACTTTATTTCCTATGAGAAACAATCTTGTATTTTGGGCTCATTTGGGTTTCAATGTTACAAATTGTATTTACCCTTTTTATTTTGATATTTTGGTTATATTTAGTTATGTTTCTTTTCTATTTAAGCTTTTTAAACCAGTATTTAAATCGTAAATTTTTATCCTGAATGTTGCAAACGTCAATTTACAATTTAAATTAAATAATCTATGTTAATAGTTTGAATTATCTATGTACATATGATAAGATTTGAAAGAAAAAATTTAAATCAGCAAAATCGATACAGGAAAACCGTGAAATTACTCGAAATCCCCAACAATCAAAATAAAACAAATATATACTATTTGTGATAATTTTTGCTGTTTTAAAGTCTCATATTTTTTGCTGGTTTACCTTAAAAAAGTCAAAATATATCCAAGCAAATAGAATACTTATTCAATATCATCTAGGAACTTTGCAGGAATTGTGTGTATCACACAGGAAATGAAAAAAATAATAAGGAACAAAAGTGAAACGGTACAAATTAACCACAAAATGATACAAAATGATATAGTCTCTAAAAATGAAGTTTTTGGTCTACTTCGATGAACACAACTGCGAAAAATGTCAAGAGAAAACAAATTAATTCCATGCTACTTTTTCGACAGTAACTCGGTTAAAGAGTACATAGACTCCCTGAGAATCCATTTTTTCACTGCGTGCTTTCACAAATTTCAGCTCTTTAGCTAACATATTAGCCTCCCATTTTCAAGGTTGCTTCTTAGCGGATGAATGTGGAAAAAAAAACCTGCAGTCTGGTGTCAAAATGTCGCGGCTCCAACGCTAACGTTAGGGAACCTGTTATGTCACGATAAGCACGATACGTCGTTCCTGGAAGCGTCTGTCGGCCATTATGTGTCAATCATCAATAACTTGCAGTGGTTTCTTTTCGGCATTCAACATATGGCCGGAGGCGTCGGCGTGGGTGCAGATTTAGCCGTACGCTAACGCCGCGTTGTCAAAAGTTACGTTGATTAAAGTTGATTGGATTGGCTTTTCCGAATTGAGGCGGCTGACCGCGGCCATGAACGCTGGAGAAAACGAGACATATTTTCATTTTCTCGGAAGAGTAAAAACATAAGAGCCTCCAAAAAACTGTCAAAAGGCCTCTAATCAAATGGTTTAGGGCAGGGGTCTTAAACTCGCGTACCAGAGGCTCCAATTGTGGCCCCAGGATAGTAAATTTGGGGCCCCTGCAATAATATGAAAGCTAAAAAGCAGTAAATATTGTTTTCCCACTAGATGTCGCTGCATTCTCTCGTCACCATCCAGCGCTAGAAGCGCTACGGTGGAAGACAAAATACGAAGACTCAAAGTGACCAAAACGCGCCTTATAACTTAAGAAGAGAAAAACAAAAGTAAAAAAGAAGAAATTACAAAAAAGAAGAGAACATCTTAAAAAGTGGAAACAGTATAACTCAAGAAAATAAGAAAGGAAACTAAAAAACAAAAAGAATAATAAAAAAATAAAAGAAAAAAAGAGAATATAGCTTTTATTTTTTAGTTATCTAAATCGTTTATTTTCTTACTTTACACTTTTTTTTCTTTATCTCCATATTCACTTTTTGCTTTTTTTCCTCCTCCTGTTTTAAATTCCTGATTTCCTTTTTTTGCCTCATTTTCTTTCTCATTTCTTCCGTAGTTTTATTCATCTTTATAAATAATATTATCCCTTCTTTTGGTCTTTCTTAGAGAAAGGCTGGGTAGACATTATGGCGAAAGCCGGTTATTAGCACCTGTATTTAGGAATTCGACGAATATCAGTCTCATTTTTATTTTTTTAACAGTCCGATTATTTAGGCTCAGATGCAGCCTAGCCTCTCACTTGCTTTCCTCCGTCTCAGATGCTACTTAGCCTGTGCCTTCTGATTGCCTTAGCAACCTGGGGCGGAGCCACTGAAGCAGGAAGAATTACATTTGAGCGCAGTAAATGCTTTTGAATCAAGACCACTGATAATATTTAGATTTTTGAGTATCTCGAATCTGTGGTCTGCGTGTGATTAAGAGAAAGCGTAAAAAGTGTAGTTGTTTTAGGGAAGCATTTTCAGGTGAAGACTAATGAATTAGCTCTTATCTTAACATGAGTTTGTCAATCAGGCGTGTGTTTGTGTCTGAGAGAGAAAGCATGAAAAACATGCTAAAGTGGAAGGCTGAGTGATTAGCTACTACCGTAACATTAGTTTAGCGATCCCAATACGCACACCTTGACATTTCAATGCACTTTTTGTTTTAGGTTTATTTTGTTCAGGTTGGTTGTATTGATGTTTTTATTGATTTATTGTAAATACAAAGACAAAAAATAATGGGAAACATTATTACAGAATTTTTCCATATTGACCATTTTCTCTCACGGTCTTCCAGTGTTTACTTAAAAATCGCTTTGGGTGCTTCGCAGCAAAGCTCAATTTTCTTTTTCTTTTTTCTTTATTTATTTTTCATTTTTTTTAAACGTCTCCCTCTTAAGAAATTTTATTGCTCGGCGTTGTTTTTTGTAATCTTCCCCGGCGCCAGAAGGAGATTTCCCTTGGCGTTAAGTGATGATGATGATGACACAGTACTGCTGTAATGTTTTTTTTCATATTGGATTTTATTATCAATTCGACTCAATCTCCAGGCAGGTGATTAAATTGAGAAAAAAAATGAGACAATTACGGCCACAACGCTGCCCCCCGATGGATCGGCACAGAACCGCAGAACAAAAGTCATCAAAATATGGAAGCCGTGTTGTAAGCTTTTTTCATTGTGTTGTTTTATGTGCTAAAAAGGAACTGTTTTCTTCTTTTTTGTTGCCATTACTGTATTTCCGCCTGAGATGAACTGCGCTCGACAGCAGAGATCCATTATCCCAAATAGAGGGGACTATATTGGACCATAAACTAAACAGAAAAATCCAGAAATCACATGGCATGATTTTCCAGCCCTGTCGAGGTGTACATTGTGCATTGTGGTTTCTTGATTTTTCTTTTTAGTTTATCTCTCACAGTGGACATGCACCTACGATGAACATTTCAGAACCCTCCATGATTTTTAAAGGGAGAAAAAACAAAATAGCAGGGTGTTCAAATACGTATTTTCTTCACTGTACATCCCAGCATGCACCGTGCACTACTTCCTCTACGGGGTTAAATCGAGTCGGCGGCTGCCTACCGTAGTTGTGAGACCTGTTGCGACTCAATATTGATCCACTGTATTATAAGGCGCATGGTCAGCTTTTGAAAAAATTGAAGGCTTTAAGGTGCGCCTCATAGTGTGGAAAATAGGGTATTTTATACAAAGTATCTAATCTAAATGGATTCAAAAATCCTGGTGTGTTAGTGTGTGTGTGTGTTTGTGTGTGTGTTAGTATGTGACTTATGGGCTCTGAAACGGCTGAACTGATTATTGTGAACATTTCCACTGTTGTACCTTTGGGCTCTGGGAGTGTTTTAGCTAGGTTTTCTATCAAGGCATCCAAAATAAATACCAACAATATCTATGAACGTGGCCTGGCATTGCCTTCTTTTCGGGGGCTGTGATATGCTGAAACGTGAGCATTATGATAGACATTTGGACTGAGCAGGTGTGCGTTTAGGCATCGCTTATTGGTGATGAGAGCCGGTGACATATCCATTCACTCCGGGCGGAGTCAGAAGCCATACTTCTGCAAGCTGTTACTTGCGATTCACGAGTCGGATATACCGGGTCCTTTTCGGACGAGCAATTGGCGGTGGGAATCCCGGCTCTTTTTCAGAAAGCGGCACTTTGGGCTGAGCTCACTAACAGCCCCAACAACATACCTGTCAAGTTCTAGGGCTCCATGCCCTTACAAACCGTCATATTTTACCTTACAAAATAATCTTACACCATATTTTTTTTTTCAAATGTGTTTATTTATGTAGTTTAACATGCTATATTGTACATGTATTTCATTATATCATATAGATTGTTAATTAACATTTTGTTCTGAGATACTGAGTTGCTCGACATGAATGAGGTTTATTGTAAAAAAGTTTAGAAATGAAGTCGCCTGGACGTTCACTGTAGAGGGAAAAAATACATGCAAATATAATTAAGTAGAATAATATATTTTCTTATTCAAATTATGAATTCATTTTCTGCATGAAATTATTGTTGGTAATATACTGATTAAAGGGATACCCAAAAAACTGTCTTTTTTCATTTTCTCTTTTTATACTTCCTTTTTTTTCTTAACTTCTTTATACAACGTAATAATTCGTAACATAATGCATCGAAGCAAGTGAGCCGTTTGAGAGTCGGCTCTCTTTCATGAGTTGAGCCGAAAAAGCCAGTTGTCTAAAAAGAGACGGACTTCCTTTCACTACACAACTACCACGGAATGATGCATGATGGGAAATCCCCAGGCGGCAGACGCATGTGCACAGTAGCATCAAACCGCTCGCTTGTTTGCAACGGAAAAAACGATACCAAGATAGAGGCAACCACGGCGAACTCTGATTTGATTGATTTGCCGTTTCGTGATAGTCGGTGTATACCGGATGGTACTCATAATTAACAAATTTGCGTTTTTCCGTACAGATTTTGTCGTACGTCTTACACATCTTAAAATGCATAATAAACGTACTTTGTACGGCAAAAACGTACAGGTTGACAGGCATGCAACAACCTTGCCCAAGTAGAATTCCCGGGCCATTCTGCTGGTTTATACATAAAGTTATAATGCAATAGGAAAATTCAGGTGAAATTGCCCCTTTGGGAAAGGAATTTATTAGTAATTCGAAGACTTGTGCATAATGTGATTGTAGAAATGAAATCATGAAAAGGAGAATTATCTCAAAGCCTTGAGAGTGACCAACCCCGGACTGATTGGAGTGAATTCTCTGTCAGGTTATTGACAGGGGCGTAGGAAAGAAACAGGGGAAAAAAGGAAGGACAATCTTACCCTGTCTGTCTGTTCAAGGAGATAAAAAAAACAAACCCAGTGTGTGCTTTTCCCTCCTCTTTTAACATATTTTCTTCTCTGTTGCTGTCGAAAAAGCAAGGCCACTTTGATCAGAGCGTTATCTGGCACTGCTGCGGCCTAATCCGTGTATTTGCTCCGAGTCTTAGCCGGATCACGGCGCTGCAATCAAAGCGCTAGCGAGTCGGCGGCGCCGGCGAGGGCATCAACGTGTGGGAACACGAGCTCGTACAGTTTGCTCGTTCAAACGCACTTTGAAAAAAAAAAGGGTTGAGGCAGTTTTTGGAGGTGCAAAGTTCTACCGAAATCAAGTTTACTCGGATGGTAACTTTGTAACTGATGCATTATTACGTAAACACAACTTATACTCCAGTGTGATGTGTTAGCTTGGTTTCTTTGATTTTTAACAGTATCGTTACATAAGCCATCGTTACATACACCAATGCAATTGATGTTATGCATCGAAAACTAATCTTATTTTTTTCCAATTGCTTTGCAGGATCGTTACATAACTCACATACAATGTGACTTATACTCCAGTGCGATTAAAGTCTCACGTCGAAAACTAACTTCTTTTTTGTTATTAGCAATTTTGTTTTATCCTTAAACGGAGCTTAGTTATTTTCCATTTTTGAGCAATTTGATTTATGTTTTATGTAAAAACAAGCTTTGTCCCCCCACCCCCCCCCCCCCTTTTTTTTTTTTTTTTTTGCAGGATTCTTCCATAAGTTACAAAATATGTGACTTATACTCCAGTGCAATTGATGTTTTTCACTGAAAACTAGCGTGGTTTCTTCAATATTTTTAGCAGCATTGTTACATAAGCCACAGACTTATACTCCAATGCAATTGATATTTTGCATGGAAAACTGCCTTATATTTTCAATTATTTAGAAGGTATGTTACATAACTCACCAAAAATGTGACTTATATTCCAGTCCGATTTAAGTCTCACATTGAAAATTAGCTTGTTTTTTGTTTCATGCAATTTAGGATTTATACTTAAAAATAGGTGCAGTGTTTAGGTTTTGGGAACCTCCTGTGTAGGTTCAAATCCAGCTATCGGACTTACTGTGCGGGGTTTGTATGTTCTCCCCGTGCTTGCGTGGGTTTCCTCCGGGCACTCTGGTTTCCTACCACATTCCAAAGACATGCATTTCAGGTGGATTGGCCGGTCCAGATTGTCCCTAGGTGCGATTGAGCAAGCGAGTTGTCTGTCGCTGTGTGCCCTGCAATTGGCTGGCAAACAGTTCAGGGTGTCCCCTGCCCACTGCCCGATGATTGCTGGGATTGGCTCCAGCACCCCCGCGACCCTACTGAGGATAAGCGGAGCAGCTAATGACATGAGATGAGATGAGACTTAAAAATAGCTTAGTTCTTTTCGCTTTTTTAGCAACACAAAAACACATCTTTTACTTCAGTATTGTTACGTGCCACAGAAAAGGTGACTTATACTCCAGTGCAATTTATGCTGTTAACCGAAAACTAGCTTAACTTGTTTTTTGTTTGACAATTTTTAGCAGGATTGTTGAATAAGCCAAAACTTCAATTCACACTCCAATGTATTCTTTTTTGCTCAGGCAAGGCACGTGGTCGAACTTATATGTAAGATGACGTTGTTTTATCTACTCCAAATTGTGTTTGCATGTTATTTTTCTTTATTTTTGTTTTTATTATATAATTTTTTTAGTATACACTACTTAAATCTCGTGAAATGCTCACATTTAAAGCAAAACAGTATATTTTGTCGCCAGTTTGAAGCAATGCATATGATATTTAGTTTTGTAGTATTGCTGAACTTGTATTTGTGTTGTACACAAAAGTATTTCTGTCATTGAATAATGTTTGTAGTATTACTGCATTTTAATTTTGTAGTGTTTATCTAGTATACTATTTGTAGTATATTTGGAGTTTTTCTGTAGTATTATAGTATTTTCATAGTGCATGTTTTGTAGAATATCTGCAGCATTTATGTCGTAGTATTTTTCTACCCTACTATTACTGTCATAATATTTTTGTTGTAGTTGTATAGTATTTCCATAGTTTTTGTCATATCTTTAGTATTTTTGAAGTTGTAGTTGTATTTTTGTAGTCATTATGTAATATTTCCAGTGTTGATTTTTTTGTAGTACATCTATAGATGTATATTTGTGTTTTTTCTGTCGTAATTTTTATGTAGTAGTAATATTTTATTATAATATTTCTGTAGTGGTATTGTTGTAGTGTTTCTGAAGTATCTTTTAAGTATAGTACTTTTTACCATAGTGCTTTTGTAGTATTAATGTAGTATTTTGGTAGTATTTCTGTTGTAATATTACTATAGTAGTTTCTAGTATTTCCATAGTAACTTTCTCTGCAGAACGAAAGAAAAATAATGTATGAGCCCCATGTTTTAAGCACTTGATGATTAGGTTTATAGTCATTTTGTAGTATTGTTTTAGTATTTCCAAAGTAGTGTCACGACCAGAATGGAATTAGGACTCAGATGCGTAACCCTAACCACAGTTTTTTGAGATAAAGAGGAAAGGCAGCGCCTTCCGAATGCAAAAGTGGATCTTTCGGAGTGTGAGATCGTGGTGTCGAAGACGGAAATAACAGGTCGATAGCCGGGACAGGAGAGCAAAACATGTTTGGGATCAAAAAACAGGTCGTAGCCGGAGACAAATGGGGAAATCAGGAACAGACGGGTGGAGAAAGGTTGAAAAAAGCGGGACTTACCGGAGTCGGTCGAAATGCTTGCCTTGTTGAAACAGAGGTTCGCGGATGGACTGACAACAGGTGAGTGAAAGGACCGAGCTTATGTAGGACGGGGAACCAATCAGGAAGCCCGCGGCGGCTGGCGCCAAACGAGCGGGCACAGGTGAAATTAAACCCACTACACACGGCGAGGCTGCAGTAGCTGGACTTGAACCCTGAACCTCTGCACTGTGGGGCTGTGCACTAACCACCCATGCACCGTGCCAAGACTATATGTATATAAATATATGTATTTTTTGTTTTGCAGCGTAGGAGACGAAAACAATCTCCCCGATGGGGCCCCTCCTCCTCCGATCCACCGTCCCAACGGCGTTCGATCAAGCCTCCGGCGCTTCATCGTTCTCTCCCCCTCACGCAACAAGCCGGCAACTCCATGTAAGTAGATGGCAAGTCACAGGAAGGTTATTCGCTGAAGACAATTTGCGTTTTGTGTTTTCCTGACATGTTAGCGTCCCCTGCCAGCATATGCTCCATCACTGTAGATACGGATCCTTACAAACAATCTCCCTAATGCTAATTGAGGTAATTAAATGCGCGGCATCCGGAGCGTGCAGGTGCAGGTGGTAGGCATTACTCATGTCTCCTTGCCCTTGGAGGTAACCCTCTCCATCTAACGAGGTAAACAACGCACAAACGTCGTTATTCACTCTTGTCGGACGAAAAGGCGAGACGACAATGAGACATATTTCCGTACGGATGTCCTTTTTCGTGTGCTAAGTAAGCCCGTCGTTGAATACGAAGGCTATTGAATTCAGTCGGACAATAGTTGAAGGTAGAGGGGTCGGGAACCTGTGCAGGGTTCCTGCAGAGCCTTGAAAAGTCTCAACGGGCATGGACTTCATTATCATAAAAATAAGGCCTAAGTGAGCATTAAAATGTCTTAAATCCATCCATCTTTTGCACCGCTTATCCTCAGTAGGGTCGCAGGGGTGCTGGAGCCCATCCCAGTTATCTTCAGGCAGGGGACACCCTGCCTGGACTGGTTACCAGCCAGTCGCAAGGCACACAGGGACACACAATTCGCTCGCTCATTCACACCTGGGGACAATTTGGACCGGCCAATTAACCTGACATGTGTGGAGAACATGCAAACTCCACACGGGGACGCTGCTGTAGCTGGTTTTAAACCCTGAATCTCCGCAGCGTGGGGCTGCGTGCTGACCACCCATCCGCCATGCCGCCTGGGTCTTAAATCCAATTTTCGAAAATGTGAACATAATAAAATGATTGATATATCTTTGAACAGAAAATATTTAGGAATTTTCAATTTTCTTTTTTAATTATTCGCCGATTTACTTTGGTGGCACCATGGCGCGCCAGGTATTATTTACGAAGTACAATAAATTGTGTGCAAGAAATATTTTTTTTTGTTTTTTGTTGACTTGGTCTTGAATTTGATTTCGAATTGTATTAAAAAGGCTTTTATCAAACTTGAGCTGTATGAACCCTGCTATGGCTAGCCAGCCAGATAGGGCTCTTTTCATGAGTACATATGGCTCGGGGATCAGAGGGGAGGAGGGAAGGGAAGGGGTAGGAGCCATGGAGAGGGTGGGCCGCTTTGTGCCTTAAAAATCGTCTCGTCGAATAAAACAAAATAGCCGCTAGCCGTTAAACTCCCAAATATCGGTGCGGAATATGGGTCTACCTAATACTCGGTTAACCTCTGACTTACAACCAGAAGGCCCCAACCGGGGTTTGAACTGGGCACAGGTGCAGCCAATTATCCTAAACCATTTAAAAGGACATTTTTGATCAGCAAACTTTGTCGGGTCATTTTCGGTTTTTCCCTTGTTCTCATTGTCATTTTTATTTCCACCAGAATGCCAGATATTTTCCAGTTCCAGCTTTTGGTTTGTTTTTCCTGTTTGGACTTGGTCAGGTTTTTTTGGACTTGCCATTTGCTTTGTGCTTCCTTGTTCATTTGTTACTTTAGTCCTAGTTTTGTTATTAATTGCAATCCCGAGCTTTGAGCACCTCTGCCCCCAGTTCCTGTTTCCCCCACATGGGTCCATCCATTACTAAATTTAACACGCTTCTTATAAAATGGAAACTAGCATTGTCTTCCTTTAGGTGGAGGGTGCTTCTACTCACACATAGAACATTAGCATTGTCCTCGTTTGCATGGAAAGCTGGCATCATCTTCTACACCCAAAAATGTTGCATGTTTTTTTTTTTTTTTTTTTTCTAATGAATCAATCTAAGATAAGCCTCAAAAAGGGCTTTATATTCTGGTGCGATACACAGTAGGGACCCCCTTGTTACGGCGTCCCCGTTTGACAAAATCTTCACCTTATGATTTGGGATGAACTCTACAACATCAACAACAAACCCCGTACCCAAAAGCTTAAAGGGACATTGTGTATTATTTAGCTCCCCTACTAGTAAAAACAAAAACTTGTATTGAAAATATTGAAAAAAAATATGATCAGATAAACAAGTAATAACATAAGGCTCACTTAAAGGGAGCTGGTAGTATTGTCCGCCATCTTGCTACCACGGGTACCCCAAATTAGATTAAAATGTTGCATGTTAGTCACTTAGACTCTCTGTAGTTTGTAATCTTTCTTGTGTTTTGTAGCCCTCAGTTTGGTAGCCCAACACATTACCTTCATTTACCACATTATGTTCGTCTTATGAATCCAAAAGTAGCCTTGTCGTTCTTTGCGTGGAAAGCAAGCGTCATCGTCTACAAGGAAAAATGTAACATGAATTCAGGTGTAATATATAGTAGACTCTGATTTGACGGCATCCCTGCCTCATGATGATTTGAGTTTCAAATGTAAAATAATAATACTACCAGTAATTCTTTGGCATTTCCCTAACTATACGACATCAATAACAAAAAGATAAAATTCAAACTTTGTGTTGTGTGTGCGTGGAGGAGTAAAGTCTCTAAGATAGCCTGGATGCTACTGATCGACGTTACATACGATAGTGGTTTGTGTCACGGTATCATAAAATTAGAGATAGGCTATTGGCTAAACTACTTCCCACAATGTCTTTCTCTTTTTGTATTCAGTTCAGAATTGTGTATGCTTCATAAAGTCTTTACAAGATCAATACTGAATTTAACATCCTGTATCTGTTCGCTATTGGTCCAAGGGTTGCAGTAAGGGAGAAGAGAAAACATGATAAACCGAGAAACGAAGCTTTTCACAAATGTGCATATATATATATATATATATATATATATATATATATATATATATATATATATATATATATATATATATATATATATACAGTATGTACACAGGGCTGTGGTGGTTGGTAATGCCTAATCAATAAACAGTTGGTGCATTTGCCATTTACAAAATGGACTTTTGAAAGCATACTTAAAGCTCGTAATTGCAGAAACAGAGCTTGGCGGCAGTACAAGAAAAAGCAAGATGGAGAAAAAAAAAAGGGTGGAAAACAGTGGGAGGGACATCTCAACTGGAGTTTATTAAAAAGTCTTTATTTCGAACATTCTGCTAAGCAGTAGGTCCGTGTTCAAACAACAAATCAGAGAGAATCAGAACCGTTAGTCCAAACCCAACGTTTTACGGAGTAAGAAACAGGCTGGTTTTTATTTTCGGCATATTTTGCCGTTATTGTTCCAAAAACTATCAGCCTTATAGCTATTGCGTATCCCTATCGACAACTGTTAAATCCTGGCAAAATTGGAAAATCCACCTTTTCGGCGTGTTTTTAGGGTTTGCCAAACTGTTAACCAAAGTGAAATAATGGCAAAACCTCCAACAAGTCAGTCACTCATCTGCAACACAAATGCGACAAATGCAATTAAATCCCTTCAAAATGTTGGTGTTTTCTCTGGGTTTGCTGTTAAACTGTGAAGCAAACTGCCGCAATGGCAAATTATTGAACAGATCAGGAACACATCCAGGACTCAAATGCGACAACTGTTAAAACCTGCTGAAATATGACATTGCACAACCTTGTTTGATGTGTTTTTTGGGTTCACCTGTTCACATGTGAACTGATAACTATGTTTTTATTCCATGACTCACAGTTACTGAGTTATTTGATAACAACGGGGTGTGATATTTGTTGCATTTGGGATGATGGGGCGTTATCACGCATGTGTGCATCAAATTATCCCCCCCCACACCGGAGCCAGTAACCTGGATGCCCGGGAAACTGCAATTTAGTTTGAAAGAAGCCAGCAAGGGGACAAGAGGTCTGGCTTACAAGAAGCCAAAATAATTATTTTTGAACCAGAGAAGAGGTCCAGCCAAACAAGCAGCACAGGACCAAATCCTGGCCTGCTTGAACAAAAAAAGTTCTGGCCCAGTCCCAGTTTAACAAGCAACTAGAGATCCTTGCTGAGTCAGTGCCTTAGCCTGATTGACGCAGCGACCTCAAATAAATGCTCCAGACACCTACAGCCAACGAGGGCTTCAACACACTACATCCCGTGGCCCTGTTTCTGACCCGTCTCCAGCCTTAAGCGTTCCTCGCCGCTTGACAGCAGAGGACCTCCAGACTCATCGAACCAGAACCATAGTCCATCTCATGGTGCTAGGTATTGGCTATGAGGGGGATTCTATCAAATTACAATCGCGTAACAATGAAGCTAACATTATTTTCTATCCAAATGGGGCCAGTTAAGATTCCAACTCTGATCTTTCTTTGTTTAGTTTTCCTAGTCTTGTTTTCTTTTATGTTTTATTGGTTTATTCCGTAGATGATTAGTAAAAGAAAACACATTTAAAGTTGTGTGTAGCCACCCTTTAAAATGACTAAAACAGTTTTTCATCTGTTTTCCTGATTTAACAATCTAGAAAAGCCAGGACGAGTTTTGCAAAGAATAAACCCGGCTCTTTAATTTAATCGGTCAATAAAGTATTAGGTGAAATCATTTATTCATCACACAAATTTAGCTACAGCCAATAAAGTGTGAAATAAACAGCCACAATGAAGAACCCCACGACAAATCATAAACACATGTGATGCAACAACTGTTAATACCTGACGAAATCTGACACTAGACAACCATTTTTGGAGTGTCTCCGGGCTTCGTGGTTAAACCGTGAAGCAAACGGCAACAATGGCGAAACCTATCACAAATCAATAGCACTTCTGCGACACAAATGCCACAACTATTAAACCTAAGAAAATGCGACATTCCATAACCTCTTTCAGTGTGTTTTTTGGGGGGGTTCGCCATTCAACCGTGAAGCAAACATGCTCAATCTGGGAATTAGGGCAAAGTTGCTAAATCATTCATGCAGATTAAAGCGAGCCTTAGGTTATATACAATTGTGAGAAACTGACAGCGGGGGTCCGGTCACACACACCCGTCGGATATTTAAATCTGCGTTTGTGTAAAAATCAATAGGACTGTAAAGAGGCCGGCCGGAACATAAATGAAAGGTTTTCGGTATCGATTGGCGAGTGTGTCTGCACACAAAAAGTCACACTTTGCGCTTGTGTTTTTAACAAGAGGTGCTTTGTGCAGACGGGACTCAGAGTGGAATTCATGCTTTGAATTAAAGCAGGGTACTTACGATGGCCGACGTGAACCTACAGCAACCTCCACCTCTAGCATTTGCCTTCCGCGTCTGTACCGAGAAAGCTTTGTGCAAATGTCAGCCGAGAAAAGCAGCAGCAGACTGACTTTCCGCACAATGTTCCTGTTTTTCTGAGCTGTAATTTTTTCGCTTTTTAATGAGTTGGTGACTTGGGTGTTGCAAAAAGGGGACGGATCACGTCAGGCCTGTCACGAAACTGGGGGCAGGTCCGGACCTCAGGCCAGTGGTCAGCACTAATGAGTATTGACAACAACCTGAGCCTGTTTCACCCCAATGCACTATAGCACATATGTCAAACTTGGTCACGGCACGCGGGCCAGATGCGGCCCGTGAAATGATCCTGATTCATTATTGTATCTTGCACAAAGATTCTTTTTTTTTTTTTTTTTTTTTTTTTTTTTACAGAATGTTACTTTTCCTTCCAGAAAGTGTTCTTTGGTTAATAGATTTTTGCACTCTATTCTATTGTAATTCATCCATCCATCCATTATCTGCATCGTTTATCCTCATTAGGGTCGCGGGGGTGCTAAAGCCCACCCCAGCTATCTTCGGGCAGTGGGCAGGGGACACCCTGAACTGGTTGCCAGCTAGTTGCAGGGCACAGAGACAGACAACTCACTCGCTCATTCACACCTAAGGACAATTTGGACCGGCCAATCAAACTGACATGCGTGTTTTTGGAATGTGGGAGGAAACCGGAGTACATGGAGGAAACCCATGCAAGCACGGCGAGAACATGCAAACTCCGCACAGGAAGGCTTTCATTTGAACCCATTACCTTAGAACTGTGCCTAGCAGGCTAACCACCCAGCTGCCGTGCCACCTGTTTTAATTAAGTTAAACTATATTTAAAACAATATTTTAGCCAAGTAAATTATATTGCTATTATCACGTTTTCCTTTGAAGTCAATTTAGCCCACTTTTGCCAAAATAAAAACTTTCAGTTCTTAAATGTGCCTGAATAATAGCAATTTCTTTCATGTCTTGTTCAAGTTATGGGGATTTTCATATGAAGGAAATTTGTCTTTTGGGCCTGTTGAGAAGTCAAGATCACTGATAGAGGCATAAGACAATATTGCTTTATCTATCTGATTGTTGTTGAAAGGTTCGCATCTACCGTTTTTTGTAACTCGAATGTTTGTGAGTAGGGGAGCGTCTGTAACACTTGGCAAAATTCGGAAGCTTACTTCCATATTTTCTTGCATGAGCATAGATGTATATGACTTAAAATGTCAGTAAAACATAGCGAGAACAAGGCAGAATTTTTGGGGACCCACCATCATGCACCAAATTGGCTTACACGAGTGGCTAGAAAAGGAAACGGTGGTAAAAAGTCAAAGGTGTCTGAATCAAAGAAGTGGCTATAACATGCAGGGTTTAGCTGTGTCTGGTAGAACAGGACTCAATGAGCTTTATTTACACAGAGCAACCATCAATAACAATAGCAGCTTGTGTCTAACATGAGTGGATAGAATACAAAACAGTGAAAAAAGTAGAAAATGCCCGGAACACTTGACTCAGCTGTGTGAGGCAAGTGACACTGAAGCACAAAGCAAGCTTTTTTCAACAAGTAGCAGCTATCAGTAACAATAGCGTCAAGCCATAGCCTGCGGCTGAGTGGCCAGCGTGAGTGGCTAGAAAAGGAAAAAAAGTGGACAATGCCTGAATCATTGGACTCATCTGTAGACAATGAAGGACGAAGCAATCTGTATTTACACAGAGAATCTAACAATAAAAATAACGGCTGAGCTTAAGGGGGGCAGTGTAAACAAGCACTTTTCTGAATGCCAGCGTGGAGAAGATCATAGCAGGAAAACTCCAATTATGGTCCCTGATAACAGTTGCTCCCCTCAGGCAAATGTTGAGCGTCTCGAGCATGACTCCCCTCCCAAGAGTGACGAGGCCATCTGAAGCAAGGACAATACTCTATTCAACCGTAAGTTCTGTTTAATCTTTCTGTCATAAACCAGGAACGGAGACAGGACCCAATAGCCTTTGTTTTACTCATTTTTTATTGAGAAAGAGAGCAGTGCTTGCTTCCACGATCCAATGATTGTCAGTCACGAATGGGGTATGGCAGGAACGCGGAAGTGGCACTTCCGTGTCGAACGAGGGTAATCGGAGACGGCTAGGAAACAGGTCGATGGCCAGGACGGAGGAGCAAAAGCGATAACGAGTCCAGAAAAGAGGTCAGCAACAGGTATCAGGCTGGAAACAGGGCAAAACAGGTTGATGGCCAGAACGGAAGAGCAATAGCAGAAACGGGTCCAGAAACAGGTCGGCAACAAGAATCAGGCAGGAAAACAGAGCAGGATATGTCGGATAGTACAAAGCTTGCCTAGCTGAGAGCATAGGTTCGCAGACGGGAGCCAATCAGCAACCAGGCTGTTGGGGCCAAAGGAACGGGCGCAGGTGCCTCGCATCAGTAATCATGACAGTTTCAATTTGTAACAAATGCCTAATACATTTCCAAGAATTCTTTCCCTGTAGATGAAACAAATAGCATGTGTCCTTCACAAAATGGCCATCGACATATCAAGTCTTATAAGTCAATTTTAACGCCGACCGTATATGAATTTATTAAAATATATTGGCCAATAATTAGCCAATTTGTATGTGATCCTCATCCGTCCTTCCGTCCCCTGACATCTTCTCGCGCCGGTGATCTTAATAATTAGCGCTTAGAAAGTCACCGCTGCCTTTGTGACTCCACCAATTTGCCTGTCATTATTCCCCAATGTATTCACGACATCTTTTTGAGTCATTTTAAGCCCCGTTTGGTGCTCTATTAGCTATGGGTTATGATCATTAGGATAAAAGAGGGGCGTTTTGTGCCCGAAAGGGACAAACTTCAGAGAGCCCAGCTCACTTTGTGCCCGGGCTTAGGCGGTCTTAATTGTGCCTGTCATAAAAGCTTCACTTCCCTTTGCTAGCGAAAAAAAGGAAATGTGTGATCTTCTGTGTCCGGAGAGGAGTTTCTCAGATTTTTACGTCAGTCCGGCCTACCGATGCCTAATGAGCACAAGTGCCAGCGTCCTTCCTCATTCTGTGATGGGGGAGCATAGACTGCATTTACATGAAGAGAATAGTCTGACTGGGATCAATCTTCAGAATTTCTGAGCAATCTGAATATACATTTTTCCATGCTTTAAGACAAAAAAATAATGCCTTATACATGCAGTGCCTCGCGATTAAGGGGGCCATCACCAGTGGCATCAAATATACGTTGTTTTCGCACTTAACCTTTAAAACTGAGGATTCTTTCATTCTTGTCACTCACAAAAATCAACAAGTACTGTGCTTGTTTGCTATACGTTCACTTCATTGCTGAGTCCCGTTTGCTACACATAAATGCAAAAAGCATGGACTTACTTTATATACGGATGGATAAAAATGTTGTGCCCACTTAAGAACAAGGTAGAAAGACAGAGCTAGAGAGAGAAGAGAGCAATAGCGAGAGGTAGAGAGGTAGATAAAGAAAGAGAAGTAGGGAAAGAGACATGCAGAGAGAGAAAGATATTTATAGAGATGTAGAGAAACAGAGTGGTAGAGAGGTGGTGAGAGAGGTAGATATAAACAAAGGTTTAGAGAGAGGTAGAAATATAGGTATAGAGGGAGAGCGGTAGAGATGTAGAAGGGACATTTTAGCGATGGAGAGGGAGAGAAGGAGAGGTATAAAGGGAGAGAGGTAGAGATGTAGAGGAGGAAAGGGAGGGATAGAGATAAAGAGGGAACAAGAGCGGTAGAAGAGGATGGAGAAAGAGAGAGGTGGAGAGGGAGAGAGAGAATGGTAAAAAGGGAGAGGAATAGTAAGCTATGGGGAAAGAGGGTTACTGTGGTGGAAGAGAGGCAGATAGAGATTGCTAAAGGGGAGAATGGTAGAGAGGGAGCAATAGAGAGAAAGAGGTAGAGAGAAAAACATTTCAGCCGGCGTCTGCGTGTATCATTTCATGCACTTGAGCAATCGGAATACTCGAATGTAGTTTTTTGAAAAAATAACACAATGGTATCATAGCAACAACATAGTAATAACATGTTGCATATTTATTTAATGAATGCATATCAAACTAGTAGTCACTCATGCTAAATAGCTGTTATTAGTACAGTATACGGTATTAGTCTGGAAAAACAAGACATCTTTAATAAAAAAAACGTGTTTGAGCATCCCTGATTGATATTTGTATTCCCACAATTTAAAGTGTGATTAAAGTAACCTTTTTTAGAGTATGACATACCTCCTACCAGCAGAGGGCCCCAACTGCGGCTTGAACTGGGCAAAGGTGTGTCCAATAATCACACCCCTGCCAATTATCCCGAATGCTTTTAAAGGACATTTTGAACATATGTTGTCTGGTAAATGTCATTTTCACTTCCATCACCGCGCCAGGTTTGTGTTTGTTTCCGATTTTCTTTGTTACTTTGCTCCTTGTATTTTCCAGTTCCAGTTTTGGGATTTAGACATATCCAGGTTTTGTGTTTTTGCCACTTGGTACCTTCTTTTGTTAATTAATACCATCCCTCTTTTTGAGCACCCTTGCCTGCAGTTTCTGCCTCCCCCTCATAGGTCCATCTTCCACCTAAAAAACTTAACGAAAACGTTGGCCAAGGAATGAGCAGGAGGGACATGAATTGGGCATTGTGGCATACCAAGATATGCTTTTGAAAGTCCTGCAGTTGTAATTGTCTGGCTTTGTTGCTGCTGGAGAAAAAATGGTCCTTTCAGTTTTTTTCTTCTTGTTTTTTTTTGGGTGTAGCGGTTTGATGTAACGCTGAAGTTTTTATTGTTGTACGGTAAAGTGCTGTCATTAGCGGCTCTCGGATCAATATGCTCTTAACGGCGCGTCCGTATTCACTGGAGTGCAGGGGCCTTTAAAGAAGCTGTTTAACGGCAATAACAGCCCTAAAAGATGCAGCAGACCACCGACTGCTCCTCTTTGAAGCTTTCTACCCAATTGCAGAGAAACTCGCTATCGAGCGATCACAAAACTTGAAAGGACTTCGAGTCCGTGAATAATTGCAGGATCAAAAGGGCATCAAGGAAAAAGGTTTAAGTGGAAATTAGTGCACAGATGATGGGTTGCTTCGAAAGCTTTGTTCCACTCTAGGGATAAAAAGCAGTCCCTATTGCAGGTAGTTTTTCTACAATTTCAAATATTACAAGTTTCATTACTGTTCCTATCAAAAAACATTATTAACAGAACTCAGCAATGTTCTCCTGTATGGCTGTGAAAGGTGACACTGAAGGAACAAAGAAGGAGCATCCGACAATAACAATAGTGGCTAGCGGTGAACCGTAGCATGAAGGCAAGTAACCAACACTAGTGGCTGGAGAAGAAAACACTAGATAAAGAAGCACCAGATGCCTGGACCAGTGTTTTTCAACCTGTGTGCCGGGGCACACTAGTGTGTCGTGAGACCCCCTGGAATTTATCCAATTTTATCTTTCCAAAAAGTCAGGCCATTATTCAATATTTTTGCTATCTTTAGACGAGGAACTGTAATAGTCATCCATATCAGTAGGTGGCAGTAGATGTTCATACCGTTTTTATATACTAATCTGCTCGTGAGGTAGCACAGTACATTAAATAACTTAATTTGTTTAACAAATCGGTTTGAAAAAAATAAAAAATAAAAACATAATTTAAGTATTATTTTCTTCTTTTTATATACTAATTACCTGGTTATGAGGTAGTACAGTTAAATATTTGACATAATTAATTTTCAAACATTTTCGACGGACGGTGTGCCTTGGAACTTTTTTATAAATAAAAGTGTACTTTGGTTTGAAAAGGGTTGGAAAATACTGGCTCAGACAATGGGACTAGGCAGCTAACAATAGTAAAAGCCATAGCCTGCAGCCTCGTGTTTAACATGAGTGGCTAGAAAAGAAGAACTGTGAATAAAAAAAAAAAAAAAAAACACCTAAGGTTTGAATCTCAGGACTCTGAGAATGCAGCTAACAAGGACAATAGCGGCTAGCAGCGAGCCATAGCTTGCAAGTGAGTGTCTAACATAAGTGGTGAGAGTAGGAGATAGTGGTGAAAAGTGCAAGATACCTGAATTACAGGACTATTGGCATTTGCAGTTCACAATAACAATAGCGGCTAGTAGTGAGCCAAACCTTGCAGCCAAATAACAAGCATGAGTGGCTCGAGAGGGAAATTGTGGGGAATAAAGTGCCTGATACCTGAATCACAGGACTTGGCTATTGCAGCTAACAATAAAAAAGGCCATTAAAGCGGCAGTCAGTAAGCCATAAACCTGCATCCAAGTGGTTAAAACGAGTGGCTAGAGAGGAAACAGTGAGAAAAAGCGGAAGATGTCTGCGGCTAACAATAGCGGCAAGAGATGCAGCCGAGTGGCTAGAAAGGGAAAATGTAAGGAGAAGTGCCAGATACCTGAATCACAGGACTTTGCTATTGCATCTAACAATAACAAAACCGGCAAGCTGTAAATCATAAACCTGCATCCAAGTGGTTAAAACAACTGGCTAGAGAAGGAAACAATGGGAAAAAGCAGAAGATGCCTTGATTTTGGGACTTGACGACGGCGGCTGAGAATAGCGGTAAGTGATGATCCATAACTGGCAGCCAAGTGGCCAACGTGAGTAGAGAAGGAAAGAGTGAAAAAAGTTAAATGTCTCTAAAACGAGGGACTAGGCAATTACAGCTAACCATAACAATATAGCTAGCAATAGCCTGCAGCCAAGTGGCTAACATGAGTGGCTTGACATGGAAAGAGTGAAAAAAAGGAAAATATCTCTAAAAACAAAGGACAAGGCAACTGAAGCTAACCATAACATTAAAGCTAGCTATAGCTTGCAGCCAAGTGGCTAACATGAGTGGCTGGAGAAAAAGAGTGATAAAAGCAGAATATCTCCAAAACAAGGTACTAGGCGACTGCAGCTAACCACAACCACGGCGGCGAGCCAGAGCCTGCAGCCAAATGATAAACACGAATGGCTAGAGAAGGAAACAGTGGTATAAGAGTAGTAAATGCCTGTCAATCAGGACTTGGCAACTGCACCTAACAATGTCTGCAAGCAATGAGCGATAATGTTCAGCCATCATGAGTGACTGGAGAAGGAAAACGTGAAAAAAATAACTCTTGAACGAAGCGACTGCAGCTAACCATAACAATAGCGGCGAGCCATGGCCTTCTGCAACTGCAGCTAACCATAATAGCGGGCGAGCCACAGCCTGCACCCAGGTGGTTAACACGAGTGGCTAGACAAGGAAACTTTGGTACAAACATAGAAAATGCCTGTATATCAGGACTTGACAACCGCAGCGAACAATATTTGCAAGCAATCTGCAGCCAAATGGCCAACACTAGAGAAAGAGTGAAAACATATCTTAAACAAGGGTATTCAGCGACTGCAGCTAACCATAACAATAGCGGCGAGTCATAGCCTGCGGGCAAGTACCTAACGTAAGTGGCCAGAGAATGAAACAATGGAAAGAAATGTTGACAATGCCTTACAAATGTACAAACATGCGGGAAAAAAAAATCGACATGCGAGATAGTCCATGTATTTTTGATTTGTATCGATATTGTTATATTAGTTAAAGGGATGATGTTTACACCACCATGGGTCACAAAGTAATCCACAGTAGGGCTTTAAGTCATTTCATAGTTTTATTATTCGATTTTCAAAATCTTAAGTCACTGAATATACGCACAAGCGAGTGGATGTGAGCTTAATTATTTCCTTTTATCACACACAAGCCGGTTTGAAAGGGTTATTGTTTCCTATTTTTAATTTCGACGCCTCGGGAAGGAGGGGAGGGGTGAGGGAGCGCGATCCATTTTCAAATATTCTCTAATGAGCAATAATGTAATCGCTGTGTGATAAAAAACAAGCTCCCGGACGCCCACCGCCATCGCTACCAATCTCGCACCATCCCTGGCATTTGCTACCGTGGCATTTCCATTCAAATACCGAGAGGTATTTTCGGACACGCTTTCTTAATTACGTAGGGGAAAAAAATCGGGAGCCAGGTGTATTTGTTAGAGGTTGACGATTATCGATTGGGTCGATTATCGGCACCGATATTTGGGAATTTGACGGATATCGGTATCGGCGTATTATTAAGCCGATTACTTAACACATCACCGGGCAACAGCCAAGCCGATTTTTTTCCTCTTCCCCTGCTTTCTGTCTCGGACGCTAACCAACCCGCACCGTCTGATTGGATAAGCAACTGGGGGCGGAGCCATTGAAGCAGGAAGCCCACTCCGCAGTCACAGAGCAAAAGTTGATTAATATTTTCGTACGTGCAAATATTTTTCACATTCGCAAATAACCCTCTTTGTGACCACCCTTGACTGAAATGCTGAGGAAATGTCGTCAACGTGCTGCTACGCACACATGGAAGCAGAAATCACTGGTTTCAATCTCCCTTTCACGTGAACACGAACTCTTAGTTGCCAATCCTTCTCACCACTGTTCTTCCAATAGAACGAGTGGCATGATTGTAATTTTTACCTAGAAATATTGATCAACGTGATTGTCAAGGTTAAAATTGTATTAAGATGAAGAGTTTGAGATTAGGTTTTTGATTGCCCTTCCATCGGAGACGCGACCCACCTGAGCTTTCTTCTAGATCTGCTTCCGAGATTGGCTCAGGAATGAATCACTCACCCCCAATGGCTAGACTCATTTATTGAAAACACAGGCATAAAAGCCGCTCACAGAATCGGAATGTGTTCCAAATGCGGAAGTGGATCTTCTGGAGCAGGAGATCATAGTGTAGTAGACGGAAAAATGCGTCATTAGCCGGGACGGGAAATCAAAACGTGGTCGGGGTCAGAAAACGGGTCGTAGCTGGAGACAAACGGGGAAAGCAGGAATGGACGGGTGGAAAACAGGTGAAAAAGCGAGACCGACGGGAGTCAGAGTCAAGAATGCTTGCCTTGTAAATACAGAGGTTCGCTGACGGACTGACAACAGGTGAGTGAAAGGATGGAGCTTAAGTAGGACGGGGAACCAATCAGGAAGCCAGCAGCGGCTAGAACCAAAAGAGCGAGCACAGGTGACATTAATCAGTCATCATGACACTGAACTTCTGGACAGTTTGCTGCACTGAAAGTAAGGGGTCTGAATAATTTTGCACACCCACTTTTTCGTTTTTTTTTTTTCTATTACAATTTTTAAAAAATATCCAATAAAGTGTGTTCCACTTCATGATTGTGTCCCACGTATTGTTGATGCCTCACAAGGAATTCCAGTTTTATATTTTGATGTTTGAAGTCTGAAATGTGGCAAAAGGTCACAAAGTTCAAGGGGGCCAAATAGTTTCGCAAGCAACTGTCCATACAATGTAAGGAATCCATTAATGCACAACCAGGCGCAGAAACATTTGATGTCTTCAATTGCCTGAGCTGTAACCAGCCACACCATCAAATATGATCCAAGCGAGCTTCCTTGATATTTCAAATCGACCCGAGTGACCCTCCACGTTTTCCAGTTGTCAGCGCGCATCAATCGTCAAGGTGCGTCCCCACCTACCGGCCCGTGATGCGTGCGCTCGGATTCAGATTTCCAATTAAGTTTTCAAACGATCATTATCCCAGACGCTATGCTGAAGCCTCGCGTAATGAAAATAGAAACGCACGTCGAATCACGTAACCCTGTAACCTGCTATCGTGCGCATGTTTTTTTTCCTCACTCGTGCAATTCCACGGGGTTAAAAACAATACCAACGGAGGCTTTTAAAAGCGTAAACGCAGGAGCGCCCGCGAGATTGCTAACGTAAAATGATATCACGGGCGCTATCGGGAATAAATAATGGACAACGTGGATCTTCGACAAGTGCACGAGTGCAAGTTGAGAACAACACCACTCGGTGAATGTGAGTTATTGATCTCAACATCTTGGCCAGGAGATAGCCCCCCCATTCCGATTGACACCTTTTACACGATGAGGGTCTGTTCATGCCAGTTTTATTTATGCACACAGCACGAAGTTGACTTGTGCCTTCCATATATACCACCTGTGTCACGCTTACTTTTACTGTTCAGGCGCCCCCTGGCGGCCGTTAGAAAATAATGAATGGATTAGCCACGTCATTTGACAAGATGCAGGCTTGAAAGCTTTGGGGGAAAACTCAACGGCTTATAGTCTGAATTTTACATTCTATTTTTACGGGAAGGAGACACACAAAGGGATACAGGGGACAAGAGTGGCATAAAAACAAACATTTTTTTTTTAGTAGTACTTCATTATTTATTCATTAATTATTGTGTATTTACAATTTTCATTTGGCGGGCCAGATTAAAAAGTTTGAAGCCTGGATATGGCCCGCATGCCTATCCTAGTACTACAATTTGAAACAGTGAATAAATAGTAACAATAGAATAATGTGCGCGGCATGGCGGATGGGTGGTTAGCGCGCATTTTAAGGGTTCAAGTCCAGCTACCGAAGCCTCCCCGTGTGGTGTTTGCATGTTCTCCCCGGTTTCCTCCTACATTCCAAAAACATGCATGTCAGGCTAATTAGCCGGTCCAAATTGTCCCTAGGTGTGAATGAGTTGTCTGTCCCTGTGTGCCCTGCGACTGGCTGGCAACCAGTTCAGGGTGTCCCCTGCCCACTTCCCAAAGATAGCTAGGATGGGCTCCAACACTCCCGTGACCCTACTGAGGTTAAGCGGCGCAGATATTGGATGGATGGATGGAGAAACGTGTGCTTGATTTCTATTTTTGACTCGGTCATATTTTTCTTGCAGTTATTTTCACAAAACCCAAAATAAAACACGCCTCCTGAAACGTTTCAATCTCGTACTATCCAAAATTCTCTCAGGGAGAAAAAGTGTTTTACAGCCGTCCCGCAATCGTAAGTTTAATATCGCCTCTTAGTTTTGTTTTGGTCTCCGCTTCCTCCCGAGGGAAATATTAGCTTTTAGGAGCTCGATAGTGCGAGATGCTCGATACGATGGCGCTTATCTCGACGTGGAGGGTTTAAAGGATTCTTTGAAATGTTCTGTCCTATAAAGACAGCTGCCAAATAAGACGACGAATTGGCTTCCTGATGTAAGTGAAGTGATTTTATTGACCTCCAGGCAGTATTTAAACGGGTGATAGGGTAATCCTTTGTTTATCACTGTTAATTGGGACAAGAACCTGCGATTTTCCAAAATCCATGAAGTAATCCCCACCTGCCCAATCTTTTACATGAGCTCTACTAGCAGCAATAGTCAAGCGGGGATAATGGATCACAGCCGCAGCCGTACTGGTCATTTCGGGCGGACACAATAAAAAAAGGGCCACCGAGCACTATATAAATGTGTTCTCCTGGGCGCAGCTCTTGCCAATTGTCAACCGTGGATAATGGATCACGGCCACAACAGTGTCTTTTATTTTAGACAGGCCAAAATGGTCCCCGACAAAAGTGCCTTGTGCTTGTATTTGGTCACAGCACGATAGGATGAGAGATAATAGATCACGGGAATGAATGCCTTTTTTTTTGTGGAAATAGAAACATAAGGGCCACCACGCATGACATAAATTTGCTTAGTTTGTCCTTGCTCACAACAATTGTCAATCAGGGGTAATGGATCCAGGCAAAACAATGCAGTTCATTTCAGGCCGGGAACAATCACATGCTACTGTGGCTGGAACCGTAAAAAAGTGCATTGCTGGCCCCTGCTTTCAGCAATAGTTGACCAAGGATAACTGATCACATCCATAAGAGATCATTTCATTTTTAGTGGGCCAGAACGACACCCTTCCCCAGTCGCAGCAATATGGGATCAGGCATAATGGATCACGGCTGCATGAGTGCACTTCATTTCAGGCAGAAAGACAAAAAAGAAAAAAGCTGACATGCATGACACAACTTTCCTCGCTCGACCCCAACTCTCATCAATGGTTGACCAGGGATAATGGACTGTGGCCCAAACAGTGAAGTTCATTTTTGACAAGCCACAATGGCACACTTCAGTGCCTCAAACTGAAAAAATAATACTCTCTTTGGCTCTGTTATCAGCCCTAGTCAACCAGGGATAATGGATCCTGACCGCAACTCTGCATTTTATATAAAGTGTGGCAGAATGGCATGCCCGCCAACAAAAATGCCTATTGCACTCACAGCAATAAGGGTTTGGGGTTAATGGATAACAGGGAAAAAAGGCACCGTGCTCTTGACTGGAGATCATCGATTGCAGCCAAAAAAGTACAGTTCCTTTTTGACGGTCCAAAACTGAAAAATTGTGCTATGCTGGCCCCTGCTTTACGCAATAGTCTTTCAGGGAAAATGGATCTTGGCCATAACCATGCATTTTATTTTATTAACGGCATGCCAGAACTGCATGTAGGTGCATGTCCACTGTGAGAGGGATAAACTAAAAAGAACAATCCACAAATCACAATGCATGATTTTTTTACGATTTATTTGTGTGATATAGCTGCAAAAACGATTGCTGATAATGGATCACAGCTGCACAAGTGTAGTTCATATTTTCATGGACAGATCATCAAAAAAGAGCCACCAGTCCCCACAAAAATGTGGTCTTCCAGCCCCTGCTCCTTAGCAATGTTGACTGGAGATAATAGATTGTGTCCACAATCCAGCATTTAGTTATAGGCGGGCCAGAGTGGCAGCCCCGACCCGGATAGTGCAGTTCAATTTAGGCGTAAATACCGGCAAAGAAAAAAGAGCCACTGTTCCTCATTCGCAGCAATATGGGATTGAGGATAATGGGTCACAACCGCACAGGTGCAGTTCACTCTTTTCCCAGATAGAAAAGCAAATAAACGCCTGATGTGCTCTGATACACAGTAATATGTGATCAAGGATAAAGGATCGTGGAATGTTTGACACACTGAAACCGCAAAGCAGGATGACCCAAGTAGCAAACGGAGATAACAGAGAGCCTTCACCTTTAACCAAATCTTCATTTTTTTCACGTCTCGAGCGTTTCGGACTTCAATCTCCGTCTGCGCTCTCGGGTGCCGAAGCTTCTCGCTACCTTTTATTGAAGTGTTTACAGAAGCGCGCGATTGGCTAGAGCTAGCTAGCTAGCAGGAGGAACAGCTTGCCATCCTTCATGAAGGTAATCTCCTCACGGCTACTTAGGACGCAAGGCAATATCCAGTCAAGTTTGACTCGTGACAAGTAGAGATTGCGGCGCAGCAGCTGGCGAAACCTGGAAAGGAAAAGTTATTACCATATCTCTAATTTGATTGCCGTACCGTCTCTTTTAGCGTTAGCTTCGACGCGGAACGGAAATGAAGACTGGAGTGTGCGGTTCATTCGACAGCTCGTGTGTTTGGGCGAGCTCCGTTTTGCCTTAGACGAAAACAGTTTTTAATGGGAAGTTGTTATTGCCTGAAACATTGAGGCTAGCATTTATCCAACTAGCTTCTTGGTAGCTAGCAGCTAGCGACTGATTCATATAGGAGTGGTCGGAACATAAAGACATTCGGGCAACTTAGCTCTCTTTTGTGGTTTGTTAGCATTGGGTAGGAAGCTAAAGCTGTCTGTTTTAGTTAGTTCAAGGACCTCAGTTTCCAGAGTTCCTCACGCTCCTTCCTTCCCTAATGTATTATTCTTTTTAGTTTTGTCCTTCCTTTTCCTCCCTCTTCCCTTCCCTCCTTCATTCTTTCTTAATTTGTTTTTTATTTTTTTCCTTTCTTCCTTTTGACTTCCAATTATATTCCTTCCCTTCTTTCTTCCATCGTTCTTTCTTTCTTTCTTAATTTATTTTTATATTTTCTTTATTTTGTCTTTATTCATTCTTTTTGCTTTTTATTTATTTTTACTTCTATTCTCTTCCTTCCTTCCTTCTTTCCTTTTTATTTATTTTTTTAGTTTTTTTCCTTCCCTCCTTCTTTTCCTCCCTCTTCTCTTCCCTCCTTCCTTCTTTCTTAATTTGTTTTCATTTTTTCCTTTCTTCATTTTGACTTGCAATTATATTCCTTTCCTTCTTCCTTCCATCCTTATTTCTTTCTTTCTTCATTTATTTTTATACTTTCTTTCTTTTGTCTTTGTTCATTCCTTTCTCGCTTTTTTATTTTTGTATTTTTTACTTCTATTCTCTTTTTTCCTTACTTCCATCTTTCTTTCTTTTTAAATTTCTTTCATTTTTTTGTTTTTTCCTTTCTACCCCCTTTTCCTCCCTTTTCCCTTCCCTCCAACCTTCCTTCTCAATTTATTTTTCATTTTTTTACTTTCTTCATTTTAACTTCCTATTCCTTCATTGCTTCCTTGCTTTCTTCCTTCCTTCCTTCTTAACTTATTAACATCTTCTTTTTTTCGTAGTTCATTCCGTTTGTTTTGTCTTCCTTCCCTGCTGGCTATTTTGCTCGCTTCCTTCTTTCCTCGCATCCTCCCTTGCTTCCTTCCTTCTAATTTCTTAACTTCTTCTTTTTCTTAGTTTAGTTTGTTCGTTTGGTCTTCCTTCCTTTCTTCCTCGCACCTTATCGTTTCTTTCCTTACTCATTTCTTCTTTTTCTTCTTCTTCTTTTTTTTCAATTTTTTTACATTTTGTCTTCTTTTGTTCCTTACTAAATTCTTTCTTTCCTCCCTCTCCCCTTGCTTACTTCCTTTCATTTTTTTCTTTCCTTCTTAATTTATAGAATAAAGGAGAAAACCTTTATCGTCATTACACAAAGTGTCAATGAAATTCAAAGCTTCCCCTTATAGTGCACCTATAGAATTTAAAGTGACATAAAGTTTGAACAGTAACATTATAGAAATTGTTTTTTAATTTTCCTCTCTTTCTCCTCTGATTTCCTTTCATCCTAGTAATAAATCTCACTTGATACATGATGCTACCTGTTGCTGTTTTGAACGTTGAAATAATAACAAAAACTAAAATTATATGTTTATAGCGCTTTTTCTGATATCACGAATTTTCCAATCAAAATTAATTTGGGTGCATTCCGAGGAAACCTCCAAGGACGGCCGCACGGGTGATAGTCTGCACATTGGCAGTACAATCGTTCGTAAGTTGAATTTGCTCGTAAGTTGCTTTAGTGCTATATTTTGTGTGTTTAAGGTTTGTATGAGTATGTTTAAGTATAAGTAACCTGAATTGTTTTGTACTAAAAAAATAAACATTTGATAAAACAATATGCTCTATAAAGATAAATAAAGTTAAGTTTAACTTATTTTGGGAAGAGGTAGGCGACTTCCCCCTCCGAGGTAAAAAGTGGACCAAAAAAATGCGATCCAACCATTTTCTCAACCGCATCAAGCTTTCTTATTCCAATTTAATTTCAAAAGAAACGGCTCGCCTCTACTTTACACTTACACCAACCATATCGAATGTATGCTTAAGATATTGAACAATAAAAATGTCAAAGTTCTTAGTGGCTAGAAATACAGTGCAGTGTGTTTACATTACACACGAACTAGGAAGTAGAAGCCGTATTTCTTCTTCGGGGTGGATGCTGGGTGACCTCCCACAGCGCCACACGCTAGTAGTGGCGGAAAGAAGCATTACAGTAATGTCCTGTACTCGGAATAAGGTGCACACGATACAAAATCTAACTTACCGAAAAAATGTTCTGTTGTGGAATGTGGATCTATGAATGTGAATGTAGGCATCTGGTGAAGGTCGTGGGATGACGTTGTTGCAGGAGGTCACAAGCTGATATGCTGGGGGAGCTGGGGCGGACGACCTTCACGAGATATCATAACTTTATTTGAGAACACTATAAAGGCCAATGTTGAACATATGGATCTTTGAACGTATAAAGAGTGTTCCCTTTATGCCATATCTCCTCTCTGCGTATTTTTTGGGGCGACGCCCAACGACGATCTCTCCAAAATAAGTCGAGTGGTCGTAAGTAAGGGAGCGTCTGTATCGTTCTTTCTTGTTCTCTATCTCTTTCTTTCTTCCTATCTTCATTCCCTTCTTTCCTTCCACCCTTTTTTTTAAAAACCTTCTTCTCTTTTGTATTATTCTGTTGGATTCGGAGAGCAGATGCCAACGAAAGCCTCCTCTTTATTATCTAAACTCATTCCGTTTGGCAGGGTCACGGCTTGATCCACCTTTCCAAACATTTCCTTACAAAAAAAAGCATCCGAGGAGCATTTTTTATTTCATTTTTTCCCCCGCCAAAGTAGCGGACGCAGCGGACCTTTTCGGTGGTAGGCAACTTCTTGTAGTGCAAGCGAAAGGCGGTTTTAGCCTTGCGCCGACCTTCGGGCATGAATAGAGATTAGTCTGTGGGGATTGTGGAGCGATATAAAGCAGATATGTCGAGGCAGGGTCTTTTACTGCCCGGCGCATCGCCTCAACGCCAGGCCGCTTGTTTTTCGGTGCGGAAAACCAGTAATAGTGGAGGTTATTTCAGGTAAAGCCCTATTCATTTTCTAGCCTTTCTCTAAATCTCCGGCTGGGATAATCTATCCGTCCTACAGCTGAACAGGAGCACTCAGATTGTGCAAAATGATAAAAGTGAGTTGGAGAGTGAGGAATGAAGGGGCAAGGGGTGAGCTGAAGACTTGATAGATTCAATTTTATGGCCAAGAGGAATTTGAAAACCCATCACATATGGGCTAGAGATCAGCGCAAAGAGGCCTTCTCCACATGTTTTTTTTAATACTCAGGCGAGTACAGGGGGAATATTTGTGATCCTTTAATTGTGGATGTTTATGCTCATATGCTTCCATTACAAGATGAGAGATGGACAAAATGAGGTTTACAGTTTTTAAAGTAGGATATTTTGTATGTTGTCATTGATTTTGACATGGATTTTCATACCTGTCAAGCTCCAGGGCTCCATGCCCTTACAAACTGTCGTATTTTCCCTTACAAAATACAAAATAATCTTACACCATTTTTTTTTTCAAACGTGTTTATTTATGTAGATTAACATGTTGTATTGTACATGTGTTTGTTTATATCATTTATATTGTTAATTAACATTTTGATGTGAGATACTGAGATGCTCGACATGAATGAGGTTTATTATAAAAAAGTTAAAATATTAAGTAGCTTGGACGTTCGCAGTAGAAGTAAAAAATACATGCAAATATAATGAAGAAGAATAATACATTTTCTTATTCAAATTATCAATTCATTTTCTGCATTAAATTATTTTTGGTGATATACTGATTAAAGGGATAACCACAAACCTGTCTTTTTTTTCATTTTCTCCTTTTAAACTTCCTTTTTGCATTATGTTTCGACTTATTACTGAGATTGAAGAAATGACAAATTTTGTGTTGATTTTCACCTTCCCTCGACGACAACCACTCGGAGCAACGAGATCTCATTTGCCGAGATCGGCGTGCAGACAAAAACTCGAACCGCGAGACCAAAACAACAATGGCGGATCTGCCCGACGAAAAGTTTGGAGTGCAGTAAATCTTTGTTTAAAAAAAAAAGTAATCGGTTAATAATGACAATTTTGTGTCAAAAAAGTTGTATCCCGGGGACGCACGTTGATTTGACACTATGCGTCCCCAGCAAAAATGATGCGTCTAGGACGCAGGGACACGGGCAAACGAGAACACTGCAACAATAATGATTCATAACATAATGCATCAAAGCAAGTGAGCCCTTGGAGAGCCGGCTCTCTTTAATGAGTTGAGCCGAAAAAGCCGGTTCCCTAAAAACAGACGGACTTCCTTTCACTACATATTCGTTTGCAACGAAAAAAAACGATACCGAGATAGAGGCTACCGCGGTAAACCCGTTTGACTTGATTGATTTGCCGTTTCGTGATAGTCTGTGTATACCGGATGGTACCCATAATTGACAAATTTGCGATTTTCCGTACAGATTTTCTTGTACGTCGTACACGTCTTAAAATGCATAATAAACATACCTTGGACGGCAAATACGTACAGATTGACGGGTATGGATTTTGTTATGTAGTGTATTTATTTTGTCACCTTATGATAATTCAATTGGGGAATATTATTATTTCTGGAAGGCTTTATATAAGCTTTAGGTTATCCTTGTCTCCCAAGTCTGTCGCTATAGCGATATCATGACAAACCAAAGCATTTCTTATCTGCCGTGTCAATTAGCACCTTCTTCTGGTTCCTTCTATTGAAATCCTTCCTCCTATTCAATCCACCACAGCTTCGTTACACAGAGACCGGTTCATGTATTGTGCATTGTGTTCTGCAGCAGACAGAACAGCAAATGCTATCACGGAGGTGCAGTGATGAAAGTGGGAGTGACTGGGTGTGCAGCTGGTGTAGGATTACTTGCGAGGAATCGGGAGAAGGAGGTGGTGATTTTGGCCGACTTCGCCCACCCAACGCCCACGCCCATTTCTCTGTTCCGGATAGTGCGGAAAAGTGCAAGCGTCAACCAGCGTGCATGCTGCGCTGCGTGGTTCCTCTACAGACAAGAAGAAGAGAATGACGGGTGGGTAGTTCAATGAATATAAAGTCAGCGAGAGAGAAATCTGGCATGAGCCTGACGTAAGGATTGACATCTAAGGCCTGAGATTCGGGCCGGGCTTGTGCTCGGGCCTAAGATCTTATTTCGAACTTCAATTCTCTGTTCTTTGCTTTTATTTATAGATATATAGTTGTTATTTTTGTTGTAGTCGTATTCTCTCAGTTGGTAACGACATCTGTGATCTTCAGGTAATTTTTCCCCTTGTAGGCTTTTATGAAGGTGCAATTGTCACTTTTCTCAGGTGGTCCCGGTCCCTAGCTTTTGCCATTGATTAGTAAACAATAGAAAATACTTGTGAGAAAAGGTTGCATTCGAAGCAGTACTTTCACTTCGGTGTTTTTTTTTTCTTTTTTAAACAATGATTTCTATAAACACAAACATGCAAACATTTTATTGCAATAACACTGAACTCATGCATGCACTTTGCAACAACACTTTAGCCCCTGATGTTTCCGGTGACGTGATCACATGATTCGGGTTGCACAAAACGTCTCCCCTCTCTCCCTCAGCGTTGACAATGGGCCTTTTTTTTCAGAAATGATAAAGCTTTTTATCGTTCAACTTTCTGCAATTGTATTTTTGTGTGTGGACAAAGATTTGATCAAAACTACTCCTGCCATCTAGTGTTGATTTATCTTACTGGAGCTTGATACTTACTGAACAGCAGCGTCAAAGCCATTAGAATAGTTTAAAAAAACAAAAACATATTTTTTCGTTTTGGCACTGAATGAGTTAACTGCGATAACCGAAAAATCACGGTACTTTTTAGCAGCATTCAACCATTATTGCCACCACTAAAATTCAAGGTTTGTACTAGTACTTAAATCTTTGAAAACACTTGAATTATAAGGTTATGTTTTCAAGCTTTGAAAAGTGGTTGAATTTTAGGAGAAGTGCTTGCAAATACTTGATATTGTTGCTATGTTTTTCTGCAATCTGATTCAATTGACCACAAAGAAAAATAAAACAAGTATGCTTAAAAATTACGCCAACACTGTTCTTTGGTGCCTTGGCTTTGCCATTGCAATTTCATCCTTCATGATTAATAGCAGCTGGCATTAGTTTGTACGCCGTTGACATGAGAAGTGTTATCGCCCCCTAGCGTCGCACCCCCAAGGGCATGTGCTGTTTAAAAGAATCATAAATTAATCAATAATTATTATTATTACCAATATAACAATGTATAATTTATTCTTTGAAAGGTACTGGAAAATTGGTAGATTGGCTTTGAAAGTCCTTAAAAAGTGCTTGAATTTGGCCATGAAAAATACCCTTTGATGCAAAATTGCGCACTAGCTCGCTTCGTTAAGGCAAAGTATGAGCGAGCGCTCGCTCTGATGGTTCCCCGGAGAACTCCGCCTCCGTGGTGATGACGAATGAGCCAGTCCATCACCATTCCGCCATTTATTAAACATTATTATCCAACTAGGCCGTATCGTTAGTCATTATGTGGCAATTTGAGAGGATTTATGACTCCAGCTAGCTTACTTGGCTACTTACAAAAAAAAAGCAAGACCCTTAGCACTTCTTCTTGTCATGTAAAGATGAGATGGAGCAGGTGTTCGAGGACAGTATGATGCAGTGGTGCCCAGAGGTGGCGCCCATGCGCATAATGAGGCAAGTGGCCAGATGGGGAACGTTGCAGAGGACCCGTTCAGACGTGTGTAGGAATAAATGTATAAATAAAATGGGTCCGTACAGGTGCTTGAAATCCTTAAAAAAATTCTTGAATTTTAATGTTGTGTTTTCAATGTCAGGAAAATGGTGAAGTGCTGGAAAAATCTTGAAATTGTCGCCAATGCCATGTTTCTTGGCAGTCTGACTATAAACCTTGCAATTAATGAAGATATATATTTTTAAAAAGTGCGTGAAAATGAAGCCGACACACCAGCTCTTGTGGCTCGTCATTATGATGTTGTCATCCGAAGCATCACCTACTGGTTGCAACCAAGAGGACAGCTCTAATCAGAAAACCGACTCTTTTGGCTCAGCTCACTCAGAAGAGCCGACTCTTTTGGATCCCAAGGTGCTACTCAAATGTTTTGTTTTTTCAATGATAGATAGATAGATAGATAGATAGATAGATAGATAGATAGATAGATAGATAGATAGATAGATAGATAGATAGATAGATAGATAGATAGATAGATAGATAGATAGATAGATAGATAGATAGACAGACAGACAGACAGACAGACAGACGGACGGAGGGACGGACGGACGGACAGACAGATAGACAGATAGACAGATAGATAGATAGATAGATAGATAGATAGATAGATAGATAGATAGATAGATACTTTATTCATCCCCGCAGGGAAATTCACATTTCCAGCAGCATCCCTGAGCTGAAAACAATATAATAATAAAGCAAAGAGAATACAATATACAATATACAATATACAAATACCCAATGTAAATTATCAATAATAATAAAACATTATGCACCAATTTTTTTAGTAATTAGTTACTGCATATGTTTTACAGGGATCCCTAAATAATACATCAAATATGAAATAAAATTAAAACAGATCTCCAAATAAATAAATAAAATACTTTGTAGAATCCCCCCAAAAATTAGCTCTTTACACACTGAACAGCTTCAAAAACACAAAATCCGTTAAAATTCAAAACAATGTAATATAAATTAAAAATATTTATATTTAATATTTATCTATTAACAATTCTATTCTAAACAATTTAGACACAGATCTTCTGGAAAACATGCAAAAAATAGAAGTAGAAATAAAAATAAGTGAAACAAAAAGATTGATAGATTGAATGCACTCTGCTCCAGAGCGATAAACATCATTAAAATTATTCAAAATTTGGCTCATTTTTCAGTGTTTTTATCCAAAAAGTACTTTATTTTCTTTCCCTCCATATTGAAATCAATTATTACCCACCACCTTTTTAAACCTTTCCGTGTATGTAAATAGGTTAGACATAGTTACGTACGCATGTATTGAAGCAATATGGCAGAATTCATGCCAGTTTATAGCAACCTGTTCACAGAAAATGATCGCAAATCACAGATGGAAACATATCAAATAGCACAAAGTGTATGCTAGCAGCAAGATCGCAACTTTATTTTAGTCACAAAAGTCTTCAACAACAAAAAGTTATTTTGATTGGCCCTGGATTTTTTCCTTTGAAAGTACTGGAAGAATTGAAAAACTGGCCTTGGAAGTACTTCAAAAAATGATTGAAAGTATCCATAAAAAAACGTACTAACTCTGATTAAATACCTAGAAATATATGCCAAATAAATTGATGATTGAATAAATCACACAATATCTCAATATATGAGATTAATATAATTTGTTCATTTATGTATGCGTTTTGTCATTAATATTGTCATTAAAGTCCGGTGGAAGAAAATGTTCTGAATTTACTGTGGCAAACGAGTGTTCGCGTAAGCTAAACAAATTTGCCGTAAAACGTGTTGTGATCTCGGTGGCGGTGATAAAAAAATACAGTATGTGCTTAAAGTAATGGTGCACTAATAGACACAACGTGTAAATATTTATAGTGTCGGCTGAAAAAAACTGTTAAGCATTGGGTTAATGACTTCAATGAGAGACTTTTTTGTGATGTCGGTTAAAGCTGTCCTCTAAGAATAAATAAATAAGTACTTAATAATGCTTAGTTGTTGTTAAAACAAAGTAATAATTGTAATTATGATAATAGGGCAATGAAAATAATAAAAATAGCTAAATCAAATAGAAATGAATAATAAAAAAAAAAACAAAATTGAACTAATAATTAAGACACATAATAATAATATAAATGATCAATAACAATTTATTACATTTATTTATAGAAACATAGTAAAAAAAAAAATAAATAAAATATATATACATATATATATATATATATATATATATATATATATATATATATATATATATATATATATATATGTATAATAGCGAAATCATATAAATACCTTCCTCCCCTAAAATTACAAATAATAAATTAAAAACGAATACAATATCACAAATCAAAATAATGAAAATATTGTTAATTAAAAAAAAACATTATATTTCGTTGTTCTTAAAGAAATGTAACAATTTCAACAAAACAATATTAGTATTATAAATAAAAAGAATAAAAAGGATAAAATAATAAAACAATAATACATTAATAATATTGAAACAATTTAAAAATAAAAAGGAAAAGTTATAATGAAAATGAATAATGGTTATAAAAATATAAAACAATAATGATTAAATTATTAATTAATTATATTAAAAAACATAAATGTAATAATAAAATAAACAACAATAAGATAATAAAAATATATTTTTTCACAATTATATATAATGAAATGAAATTAAAAATAAATAATAATAAAAATACAATAGCTAAAAGGATTATTAGATGATAATGAAGAAATAAAATAAACAAAAACAATTTAAAATTAGTAAAACAAAGTGATTAAAACATTTAAAAAAGAGAATCACAATGCTTAATAATTAATAATAATATTAAATAAAAATAATAACAATGTTAAAATGATCATAAAATACCATCGATAATAACAATTTAAAAATAATAAAACAAAGCGACTTCAACAAAATGAATTGAGAAATCACAAAAAACATGAAAAATAAAAACAATTCATGATTATACATATTAAAACGAAATCGTTGAAAAACTTGCACTAAGACTGGCTAGCAACCAGTTCAAAGGATAGGTGTGATTGGCTCCAGTAACCCTGCGACACTACTAAGGATAAGCCCATCCTGGATAAGCGGATAGATAAAAAGGTACAGGACACCATCACGAAAAACAAAGTTCATCGATCTATCAGCCCGGTGATTTAAACCAATATGGATATCTGTAACGTGGTAATCCCTTCTAAAAGAAACCATTCTTTTGCACAGATCTCATCTGTGTTCTTGTTAGTCTGCCGCTTTCTCCGTCTGCTGAGAAATCTCATAGAAGTTTCATCTTTAGTCAAGCTAATGACTTGATAAGCCCATAAAACTTTGGGATTTGCCTAATAATTGTGAAATGGATAAAGAATGGAGCACCAAGCTTCGGGACTGCTTTATTACATTGTCATCCCCCCAAAAAATAACTTAATCATGTTGCATTCAAATCCTTGACCATATGTCTTCATAATTAAAACTAAATAGCTTACATCCTACAAAATAATCTGGTCGTCAACCGTCCAATTGTATTCTTTCACTACTTTATGCAGAAATTTCAAAGAATAAACACGTTTTTTCATGCAAATGGAGAACGATTAATAATAACTATCAACCATCACTTTATATAAATGTTGTCTGGTGAAATAAATATTCCTTTTTGTCCCTGGATTTGGTCCAATTAGCCTACAATCTTTTTCAGGAGGAACATCGCCATCATTTTTTAAAAAGTTCCAACAACACTTTACTCATACAAATCGCTCATCATTCTCTTCGTATCTCAGACTCTCATTTGTTGTCTGCAATTGTCATATCAATTTATCCCGAGTAGGTTCTCATGTTAAGTTTATGCGTTTATGGGTTAGGATTTTGAGTCCAGACAAATCGCATTCATCTTCATAGAAATGTCGGGTATGACCGTAAAGGACCTCAGCATTTATTACTTTTTTATCAAGGGATCGTTATTTAAGGATGTAGGCGGAGACGAGAGTAAACGCTTTTCCTTACGACTCGTGCTCCCATGATGCAAGTCAAGTCATGTTTAACTGTGACACCCTTAATCACAAAGAGCCTCAAAGGGCTGCACAGACCACAGACCATTACAAACCACAGACTATTATGACAGCATCCCCTGATCTAAAACCTACATGAGGGCAAGGAAAAATTCAAAATCTCAACATGAGGAAAATGAAGAATTCCACAACACCGGGCCCGTATAGAGAACGCTCTCGAACATGTGGTTTTCTTCAGGCTGCCAAAATAAGATACAAAATCCAAACAAGTTGCGAAGTCAAAGTACATTCTATTTGTCAAGTTCCTCAGATGTATTTGACATACAAGTATTCCAAATTCAGTTTCCCGTGTGGCGCCAGCTGCAGCTTGTTGACGGATTGGCTTCCCCACAATTTTTTAAAAAGTGCGTGAAAATGAAGCCGACACACCAGCTCTTGTGGCTCGTCATTATGATGTTGTCATGTTGTCAAACCCTGTGATGTCAATCCCCGGTTGTCGGTCCATCTGCAAATCTCCGTTTGTACACGGCAAGCCCTTTTTCGATCCTGACTCACGCCTGTCCCGTTTTTTGCTCCTGTTTGTCTCCCGCTACGACCTGTTTTGATCTCGACCACGTCTGCTCTCCCGTCCCGGCTTCCGACTCATTTCTGGCCCCGACCACATCTTGCTCTCCCAGTCCCGTCTATTGACCCGTTTTTTTCGTTCCCGACACTGCCATCGCTTGCTACGGAAGATCCATTTTGCTTCCTGCGTCCAGCAATCCCCGGATCGTGGGTGCAACCCTTTCCCTTTCTTCTAATAAAACTTGTGAGAAACGTTACGAGAGTGGGTCCTGTTTCCGTTCTGCTCCTGCCATTGCACACTTACACCTAAATCGATAACGTCGACTAATCGTTGCACCTCTAACTCCAATACAGTCCTGATAGTCTCATAGCGATGCCTGACTTCAAGACCTGGGAATGGTGCTTCTAAATATGGGTTGTGAGATTGCGCGTGGGAAGAGTACGGATGTGGGGGATGGGCGAGAAGGTCTGTTTACGGGTGTGTGCATTTGTGCGTACGTGTGGGAGGTGGGCGGTGTTTTGCCGGTGGGACCTGCCTCTCAGTGTAATTGAAAAATGTGACCTGGAAAATGTTTGCCCAGCGGAGCATGAAAGTTACCTCCACATGGATGGCGCTCTTCTACGAGACGGCTCACCTGCACCCCCTTGACAGCGAGAGCCTAGAAAAGCTCCTGAGAACAAAGCCCCCCCCTCTCCAACCCGGTATAAACCTCCTGCATAAGCGGGAAAATTAATTATTAAATAGGAATCGGAAAGTGACCATCCGAATGCAAAATAATTCATGCATAATCCCCGCGAGATTGACCTCGACGAGGACTTGGGAGTTACCCCCCCTGCGCTTTGAAAATCCTTCGCCCGATAAAGGTCTGCGTAGGAAGCGGTTACTGGAAAATATATTTTATGTGCGGAAGGGGAAAATGGGAGATGGAGACTCTCTGGCTTCATTTATTATGGGGGTGATAAAATGCAATGGAAAAACATGAGCTCCCTCCTGCACACTCAGGTTCCCTTGAGTCATTTTCATTAACCTAAAACCATTATTTAAGCAAACGTGTGCGGCCCTCCGCCAGGGCGGTTAGCTAAACGCCTGAGTGCCGCCGCGTTTAAGTAACGGGAGATGGAGACGGGTGCAAAGTCAGCGGAAGATAAGATGGACAGTAGACCCCCAAGAATTGACCCTAGTCCGTTCTGAGGTAAAATTGTCGTATGATGGGGGATCGTAACCTTTGGTCTTTAGCTAATTGGTTCAGAAACCCAGGTAGCACAGCAGCTAAGTGATTAGCGCGTCCGCGGCACAGCTGAGGTCATGAGATCGAACGTTCCTGTGTGGAGTTTGCATGTCCTCCCCGTGCTTCTGCGGGTTTACTCTGGGCACTCTGGTTTCCTCCCACATTCTAAAAACTATCTATCTATCTATCTATCTTGGTCATATCCTTTAAGAGGGGTGACCGACAGCAGGACAAACACATACACAAAAACAAAGAAGAGAAAAAAGAAAAACAGTAGCAAAAAAAACACACTCGGGTCAGGGTGACACAACACACTCTTCTGTTCAACAGCAGGGCCCGACAGCTTTCACTGGTTTACCCCTGCCGCTTCATACAGTTGCCCTACCCATCCCTTAAAACGCACCCAAATATCCCACTATCCTTTTACAACACCTCTCCACTCATTCCTATCACCAATAATAGGTCTAGCTTTCACTAGATTTAGAACTCTGTTCTCAACTGTAAAAACAATGATTAATAATTAATAATAATATTAAAATTCAACAAAAATAATAACAAATAATTGTTAAAATGATAATAAAACACCTTCGATAATAACAATTTAAAATAATAATTTAATAATTCAAAAATAATAAAACAAAAGGACCTCAACAAAATGAAATTAGAAATCACAAAAACATAAACAAATAAAAACAATTCATAATCATGCGTATTAAAACTAAATCGTTAGATAAAAAAGATGCTTGAAAAAGGTACACTAAGACTAGCCGGCAACCAGTTCAGGGTGTCCCCTGCCCACTGGCTGGGATGGTCTAGAGCACCCCCGGGACCCTACTGAGGATAAGCGGTGCAGATGATGGATGGATGGATGGTTCTGAACCCCCAAGCACCTTATAAAGTCATGTACATTATATATACATATTATTTAATACAGTGGTACCTATACTTACTAATGTAATTCGTTCTGATAGTAGCTCCGTAACCCGAACACTTTGTAATATAATTTAAAAATGCAAATGACCCAAGTCAAGTCAAGTCATTTTTATTTGTATAGCCCTTAATCACAAAGAGTCTCAAAGGGTAGGAAGCCATTTTGAATGTAAATGCACTAATCCGTTCCAAGCCCTGCAAAAGTAATTGGATCCAATTGGAAAGGTTTTCCAAGAAGCTCCATGCAAAAAGGTAATTGAATATTTTCATTATTTTCACTTATTAGTCTTATGTTTATTGTGTGGTTAAATAACAATATGATACATTTGTTTCATGTTCTGATGGTCTTTTATGATTTATTACAAAATATTATACTTTTGTGGGGGCTTGGAACAGATTAGCAAATTTACATTCAAAACGCGTCTCTGCTTACAAAGTTTTCAGGTTACAAAGCTACTCCCAAAACGAATTAAATACGTAAATAGAGATATCGCTGTATTTGCATTGATTTAACGTGTTTATTCACTCATTAATCGCACGACACAATTGATCGATGATGTAATTAGTTGCCAAGCTTTTGATTTGATTTGTATTTATGTCACGGACTAGGAACGGAGATGGGACCCAATAGCGTTCGTTTTACTCAGTTTTTTTTAAAGAAAGAGAACAGTGCTTGGATCCACGATCCGATCATCGTCGGTCACAGGTAGCAGATAGCAGGGACGCGGAAGTGGCACTTCTGTGTTGAGCGAGGGTAGTCGTTGGCAGCGAGAAAAACAGGTGGATGGCTGGGGTGGAGGCGCAAAGACGCAAACGGGTCCAGAAGAGAGGTCAGCAACAGGTATCAGGCAGGAAACAGGACAGGATAGTGTCGGAGAGTACAAAAGCTTGCCTAGCTGAAAGTATAGGTTTGCAGACAGTCTGAGGGCTTCCCTTTGAAAGACGGGAGTTTGAAAAGAGTCCAACAGCAAAATCAGGTCCCGTGGCTGTTGGCGCCAACGGGGCAGGCGCAGGTGCCCCGAATCAGTAATCATGACGTTTTAATCAATTGTATTGATTTGTTGTTGCAGCTTTAATGTAATTTTTGCAGTTTCGCAGTGTCAGATTGTATTTAATGCAGTCTAATTCATTCACAGCCTTTGACGACAATAGACAGCCCAGATTTCAACTGAACTGACCGCGAATGAGTAAACTTCCCTACCTAATGAGTCAATTGGGACTTACTTCTCGCATTTCTCTCATTGTTTCACTTTATATGTAAGAACACACCGAAATAGAGGCAACATTTCCACTTTGCTCCTCCTCCAGCCACCCAAATCCCCTCTCATCTTTGCCCCGTAAATAACACGGCAAATGTCATATCGGGCGATATATTAATAACAACACAAATGAGCTCAGCGACTGTGAATCTAATTAAAAGATAATGTCGCGCCGTTTGTGGAACGCTCCACGCGCGGAAGGGAAGAGGGAACCTGCGGCTCGGTCGGGCCGGCTATCTGTTGAGCTGGATTGCTCTCGGCTCCGAGGCGCTATCTTCAGTTTGCCTGCTATCTCGCCCACTTGGTGGCATTTATGCTCGGCCGCCCTGTCCAAGCTTTCTGCTGCCTGCTCTATAGTCAATAGAGACCGATGTGGGTTTTTCAGGGCCGATACCGGTTGTTAGTATTAAGGGGAGGCTGGTAATCGATATTTGGAGGCGATATTCTCATTTGCTGTATAAGCTTAAAATTTGGCGTAAAGACATTTTGAATAATGCAAAAGGAAACCAAGAAACCTTTTACAGTGTATACATTCGAATTTCAACACATGTAACATGATAAATCTTTCACTTTAAGCCAAAACTAACAGTGCAGGAGATAGAATTAGGCTCAGCAGCAACGCGTATAAAGGTTTATTAAAACTTAAATAGCTCCCTAATTTTATTTATTTTTTTACAATAAATGAAAAAATCTCAACCGACATGACTTAAATTACTTAACACAAAAAGTGCAAGGCAATGTCAACTGAAGGTATGGGCACTCCTGTTTTTGAGCCAGATAGGGAAACTAATGTTATGAAAAGAGCTCATCAGCCATTCACTTTAGCATGCTTTTTGTCAATTACAAACACCCATCCATCCATTATCTCACCACTTATCCTCAGAAGGGTCGCGGGAATGCTGGAGCCTATCCCAGCTTTCCTTGGGCAGTGGGCAGGGGACACTCTGTCAAACTGGTTGCCAGCCAGTCGCAAGGCACACAGAGACGGACAATTCATTCGCTCATTCACACCTAGGGAAAATCTGGACTGGCCAAATACCCTAACATGCATGTTTTTGGAATGTAGGAGGAAACCGGAGTGCCCGGAGGAAACCCACGCAAGCGCAGGGATAACCTGCACAGGAAGGCTGGTGGCTGGAATGAATCCAATGACGTCACAACTGTGCCGCACACTTGCCAACCGCTGCGCGGCCTCAATCACAATCACACACATCTGAAAAAAATAATTCAATTTTTTTGGTCCCTTTATGGAAGTTCATTTTTACCGACTGTACCTTCTGGGTGCAGTCAGTGCTGTTGCAGCCGAGCGTGCACCAAAAGACCTAAAATACAAAACCTGGTATTTCAAGGCTGTCTCCCATCTGAGTACTGACCAGGTCCTAGCCTGCTTAGCTTCCTGACATCGGGTGTTCTCAGTGTGAATGGCAGTAAATAGATTTTCAAACTAATGTTATGATAAAAGCAAATAGTTGAGTCTCCACCTGAATGTGCTTCCTTTAAACAAGTAGACTACCCTTTTTACGACGTCTCTTAATCGCAAATACTCTTTTCTATCAAGGACTTCTTAAAATCTCAATATTATCAGCGGTCTTGACTCATAGCCATGGACTTAGGAGTTAGCAAAGCTGCCTTTATTAACTCTGCTCTAACGGTATTCTTCCTGCTTTAGTATTTATAAATCAAACGCACGCTTTTCTACCACTGACTTTTTAATTGGAATTGTCTTCATAGTCATTGGCATCATCATTAAGAAACGTATGCTTTGAGATTAGATATGGCACTCCATGGTAAAACATATAGAGTATATATGTATAAGTAATATGTAACATAAAATTTCAATATAATTAGCGGTCTTGATTCCTAGGACATTTGGGGACTCAGGAGTTAGCAGAGATGCCATTGTTTACTCCCGTTACCCAATTTAGAAGACCGTTTGTGGAACGCTCCACGCGCGGAAGGGAAGAGGGAACCTGAAGCTCGGTCGGGCCGGCTATCTGTTGAGCTGGATTGCTCTCGGCATCTGTTTTGGATGGGTAGCGTCCAAAACAGAGAAGGGAAGAGAGGGAGGGAGAGGCTCGGCTGCACCTGAGCCTAAATAAACGGCCTGTCGAAAAAATATAAATGCAGATGCCGATATCTGTCAAATACCCAAATGTCTTTGCTGATCAAACTCTACTTAGAATCAACAACATGTGGGACACACTCGTAAAAAGAATCTAAATTCTGGGATTTTTCTAATAACAATAAATATATGAAAAGGTAAATGTACCTACTAAATGACTCGTATTGTGTGCCTAACGAATGCTTGCAATGCGTGCCAGTTTTTAATTTTGTCCCACGCAGTGTTTACAACGCTACCGTTAGCATTTTTAGCTACACGCTAACATTTATGCTACACGCTAACATTAAGCTAAGATAATAACAAGATATTTGGCCAATAGAATAAATCATACGAATTCGATAGCATAAACGTTTCATTTCTTTTCCCTGATTGCAAACCAGATCATTTTAATGAGTGTGTCATGATGACTGATTAGGATCACCTGTGCCCGCCCGTTTGGCGCTAGCCACTGCGGGCTACCTGATTGGTTCCCTGTCCTTTCTAAGCTCAGTCCTTTCACTCCCCGGTTGTCAGTCAGTCAGCGAACCTCTGTTTCTACAAGGCAAGCACTTTGACTCTGATTTCCGTCGGTCCTGCTTTTTGCACCCGTTTTCCCACCTGTCCGTTCCTGATCTCCCCGTTTGTCTCTGGCTACGACCTGTTTTTTGACCTCGACCACGTTTCCTCTCCAGTCCCGGCTTACGACACGTTTTTGATTCTGACCACATTTTTGCTCTCCTGTCCCGGCTATCGACCTGTTTTTTCCGTCCTCGACACCGCCATCGCTCGCTCCTGAAGATCCACTTCCGTATTCGTAACACGATCCCATTGTGTGAGCGGCTTGCTTCCTGCGTCCAGCGAGCACCGGATCGCTGGCGCAGCCCTTCCTCTTTCTATTAATAACTTGTGGTTAACGTTGCGCATTTGGGTCCTGATTCCGCGCTGGTCGTGACAGAATGCCCTGGTCCAATCTTTGCGCTTTAACACAATTACCTCAACTATCCTCAAGAGTGTCTAGTAGGATTCCGTAATTGTACTTCAATTTACAATCACTAACATTGTTTCTCTAATTCTGGCACACAAACACACGACATGATGACAACTTTCTTTTCATCTGTCTCCTGACCAGCGCAAGTATGTTTTTTTGCCTACAGGATAAGCCCTGCCCACCGGCTACATCACAATGTTTACAAACAAATGAAAGGGTCTGTAAAAACCCCTATGTTAACCGACAGTCCAATTTCAACAGGACAGATGCAAATATTCAGCGGGAGTTTACAACTTCATTACATTTATTTGTCCGAGTCATGAATTTATTTGATTTGACTAAAGGTGCGGCATGTTTCTCTTGGATTTTGATGTACAGTATACGGGACTTGCATTTTCATCAGTACGGCGTCTGATGTTATATTTCGCATGCACGACAGCGGCGGGATCACGCGTTTGATTCCTGCGCTTCTGAAGGGAATGCTCTGTGGAAGAAAACATGCCTCAGAGGCAAATGTTGTTTATTTGAAATAATACGTATTCATTCAATCAATATCTCGAACCGTGTGGTAAATTGCAAGGCACTGAGAGAAATTCTGCCAGATAGTTCAGCTCATTTTAGGTTTTAGAAAAAAAAAAACTTTTTCTAGTCATAAAAAAATATTGAAAATGCAAACTGACCTGATGATTTCATTTTGAGATTATTTACATTATTTTCCAGCTGAATTATAAAAATCTTACATTTTTATCATGTAATACTTGATATAAATGTGTTCTATTACATATGTATATAAAGTAATATATGTAATTAAAATCCAAACAATATTCAATTTTGATTTATAAACTAATCAGACTCCTAGCTTTTATTTATTTATTTATTTTTATTTTACAATATTTATTCCTGTTTTTCTATGAAATATGTGAACAGGAATATATAAGATATATAATGCAAAATAGATCTGATATTTTCATTTTTATTGTATTTTACTTATTTTATAGGACAAACTTGTTTTCAAAAATATACATAAAATATACATATACTCATTTTATGTATTTGTATAAAACATAACAGAATCTGCATTTATATTTAAGCAATGTTAATATTTAATGAACAAATTAATCTGACATTTCACCATCTCAATGTATTATTTTCGACTAATTCATTAATATTATACATATATAATATATACATGTATAGTCACGGATTTTTCTGGATTTATTTACAACTTAAATAAAAAAAAAACATTTGTTGTCATGCGAAAATATGATATACATCTATCTATTTTATTATATGTGGATTTAAAAATAATACACTGTATATTAATTCATATTTAAACAGTATTTAATTTTTTCAGAACATTTCAAATATTTTTCTTGACTTATTACGTATTTTCCTATTTACCCTTTTTTTCTTGTCAAAAAATGTGAAAAAAATACATCAAATGCAATTTGATCGGATTTTCAAAGTATAACATATTTTATAATTTATATAGATACATCTATTGTATGATGTGTTTATATAATTACACTATCAAATAAAAACACAATCAAAACAGTATTTATATTTATTGAGCACAGCAATTTGCAATGTTACCATTCCAATGTATTAATTACGACTAATTAATCAATAATATTTATGTATATGTATTGAATGGATAAGGCAACCATAAACAATTACAAGTTACTATATTGTAATTCCGTTCCCCCTTCCCCGTAAGAAATAAAGAAAGCCAGATTTCCCAATTTTCTTAAACGCAGCACAAGTCTGCAGTTGTTTCAGTCCTGTTACATTTCAACTTCAAAATAAAAATACAAGGCACTCGTAATAACTCCGGTCGAATGGTTTACTGACAATATTTTATACTTCGATGATGTACGGTGTACTATCGCTCTAACGGATGGGAAAAGATGAAATGGAATCGTAAAAAAACGAAAGGAAATACACCGCCATTTATTGCTTTTAAACGTCTCCAACCACGTCCATGCTGACTAATTCAGGTGTGACCCATTCACAAGTTGTATTAAAGGGACAGTGTGTCTTATTTTGGTCCTGGTAGTGGTTTTATATATATTTTATATATATATATATATATATATATATATATATATATATATATATATATATATATATATATATATATATATATACGTGGGTTCAAATCCAGCTCCAGACTTCCTGTGCGGAGTTTGTATGTTCTCCCCGTGCTTGCGTGGGTTTCCTCCGGGCACTCCGGTTTCCTCCCACGTTCCAAAAACATGCATTTCAGGTGAATTGTCCGGTCCAAATTGTCCCTAGGTGTGAATGAGCGAATGAGTTGTCTGTCCCTGTGTGCCCTGCGATTGGCTGGCAACCAGTTCAGGGTGTCCCCTGCCCACTGCCCGGAGATGGCTGGGATGGGCTCCAGCCCCCCCGCGACCCTAATGAGGATAAGCGGTACGGCTGATGAGATGATATATATATATATATATATATATATATATATATATATATATATATATATATATATATATATATATATATATATATATATATATATATATATATATATATTTAAATAATAAGCAAAAATACATTAACTGTATTTGAATACTGTTAGATTGAGAAAACTTCATCATGGCTGGGCAAAAAAGCTCAATAAAATAGTGATTTTTAGTATCTTTGAGCGTTGGTATTTTGTATTCTTACTTGTGGTCTTGTTTCGGTGGTCAAATAAACACTAAGTAAAAGCATCTGCCATATCAGCGAATGTTGCTTTCTATGTCATGTTTTTTAAAAGATTTCCGGAAAATAGTTAGATGTCAGCACCAGAACGGAAACAGGACCCATTTGCGTTACGTTTCTCACAAGTTTTATTGAAGGAAAGAGGAGGGGCTGAGCCCACGATCCGGTGTTCGCTGGGCGCGGGAAGCAAGTCGCTCTCGCACTCTGATTGTGATCTCAATACGGAAGTGGACCTTCTGTAGCTAGCCATGGCAGTCAGGGACAGAAAAACGGGTCAGTAGCCGGAAGAGCAAGGTGTGGTCAGGGTTGGAAGCGAGTCTTAAGCCAGAACGGGAGAGCAGACGTAGTCGGGGACAAAATAGGTTGTAAGCCTGGGCAGGAGAGCAGACGTGGTCAGGATCAAAACGGGTTGTAGCCAGAGACAGACAGGAGCAAAAACGGGACAGGTGGGAGTCAGGGTCCAAAAAGGCTTGCCTAGTATCAACTGAGGTTCGCAGACGGACTGACAACAGGGGACAGAAAGGACTGGGTTCAAATATTGACAGAGAGCCAGCCAATCAGAACCCGCAGTGGTTGGCGCCAAATGAGCGGGAACAGGTGGATCACATCAGTAATCATGGCAATATAAAAAAAAAAAAACGTATTTAAAAATGTAATACTTTTTAAACTAATATTTAAAAGTATATTTTGTCCTACAGCATAATTAATGCTCGAATATAATGGGTTCTAGAAAAAAGTACAATAAAACAACAATAATGAAAAACACCCTCATATCTGTTAGAGACACATTGTGTGTTGCTTAGTAATACATTGAAAAGAAACAACATAGATTAAAAAAACAAACAAAACGCATGGAATTTTTCAAAAACTACTCGCACTTCAAGAAATTACCATTACATATCATATGTTTGCCCAAAACTCAAAAAGGCTGGGCAAAATAATAAAAAGTAAAACGGTGTGTTCTGGTCACTTTAGTTTTCCATAGTTTGTATTCTTCCTTGTGCTTTTTAGCACTTGTTTTGGTTACATTACACAATACAGTGACATTTACTGGTCACATAATACACACTATCCCTTTAAAGTTGCACTGCTATCGTCAGTCGAGTGAAGTCCCAGATCTTAAAATCCCTTTTTTCGCTGTTGATAGCAACTTAAAGGGACAGTGTGTATTTTTCAGTGCCTCCTAGTGGTGAAAAAAAAAACGTTTATCATCGAGGAATAAAGAGTATCGATTCAACCCTGGGACACAAGAACCCTTTTCTTCTTTGTGAAGGTTGAATAAATAAAAAACAAACGGTGTATAATATAAACTTTTTTTTTTTTTGTCATTGGCCCCACCTAGAGGGGGATGACATCATGGTCAGTAAAAGCACGCGCGTGGTCGTGGTTTACTTCATTTGTTGGATGAAAATGCTGAAAGTAAAAAAAGGACTTTTTTTCAACCAGTCCAGATGCCAACCCGAATCCCCAAAAATATTAAAAACGAAAGAGTCTATTCGAGCACATCTAAGAATATATGCACGCGCAACAAAAAGAGCTGCAATGTTGATTTCAACCAGAAGATGGCGTCAGAAAGTAGAATACTTTTGAAGTTCCGTACATCACCTTTAACTCTGCCCATAACTCTTCTGACCCTCAACACATGGCAGGAAATGACTTGAAATGTCATTTACTTAACTGTCGCGCTCTTATCTTTTTCATTTCTTTCCTTTTCCCGTCGTCGTATTTTCGGAAATATTGATTTCTCGCCTCGCCCTTTCCTCCTCTTTCCATCTTCTTCAAAATCTCTGCGCCCGAGCCCCTCTGTGTTTTGTTTTCCATCTTCTCTTTTTTTTATTTGAAAAACTGGTAGACTATCTTTAGGTTGACTCATTTCACTTCTTGGGCTGACCGAATACAAAAACAATGACATCGATATTCTTAAATTAACTCAATTAGGGAAATGATCCTCAAAGACACAATTGACTGCTCTCGATGATTCACTAGATTAGCGTTGGGCTAATTAGTAAGCGGAATGATACATTTATAAATACGGTAAATATTAAACAGATGATTGTCTATGTTTATGATTCTTTAGCTTTTGGAGCAGGGGTTTACAAACATGTTGAAGCTAAGAGCTATTTTTTCTTTGATAATTAGCGCAAAATTTGATATACATTTCGGAATGACTTCAATGTTTTTCACTAACCTTTTTCATTGCATTGTTATAACTTTTTTACATTTTTGCATTTTTTTATAACTCTTTTTTGCCTGTTTATCCTGATAGTGTCATGATTACTGATGCGAGGCACCTGTGCCTGCGCCAATTGCCTCGGACTCCGATTGGCTCCCGGTCACTATTTAAGCCCTCGTCTATCTGTCACCTGTTGTCAGTCCGTCTGCGAACCTCAGTTTACTCTAGGCAAGCGTTTCGACCCTGACTCACTCCTGTTTAGGCTCCCGTCTGTTTCTCGGCTATGACCCGTTTTTTTGCTCTCCTGTCCCGGCTACTGACCTGTTTTTTCCGCTCCCGACACCGCCAACGCTCGCCACAAAAGTGCCACTTACGCGTTCAGAGCGACCTGCTCCCCGCGACCAGCGATCACCGGATCGTTTGTGCAACCCTTTCCCTTCTTCCTTATAAATTGTGTCGTGTCTCTGTTCTGGTCCTGACAGATAGTCATTTCTAATGTTTTCTCTTCATTTTTTTTATTGTTATTGTTTTACCCTGGAGTGCCATGTCTAATCTCTTTGCATAGTGTTTCACAACGTTGATATCAAAGACATTAAATACCATTCAATAATTCAAATTTATTGTCAAATATGCTGTTAGTGCAACATACAACACAAATTAGCTTACTTCTTAGGGTCTGGCGTGCCTTTGTCTAACAAAAACCGCCAAATAGTTTTGTAACTGAGACAGTTGTGTCCAATCCCCCCACACCTGTCCCTATTAAGCTTGGCGCTTTATAAGAACACTTTGGACAGACCCTGTTGTGGGGCCATTTTTTAGTTGCCCCTTGACCTTTTCCAGGCCATCCTGCTTTCTAAGGTTTGTTTTTGTTTTCTAGTTCTTACAGTTTTATCGCTGTTTTTGGCCATTTATGTTTTACTTTGTGATACAACGCCCTCATTTTTGTACTACTTGGTTCCTGCTCACTGCATTTGGGTCTACCGCCAAATTATAATATGACTTTATCTTACCCTGGTGCAAACATGCAATAAATAAGGCACAATACTAAAAACACATAGCAGCAAGTTTTCTTTTGTCTTTTTGTAAAAAAAAAAGTATACATGTAAAAATAATACATATAAAAATAATAAAAAGCATGTGACAAGGAATAGCCCTACTCTAAATAGAGGAATTTGGGCAGAAGGAAGAGAGTTGGGAGGGAGTAGGGCAGGGAGAAACCTCAGAGTCCTGACAGCCTGGTGGAATAAACTGTCCTTGAGTCTGCTGGTTCTGCCTCTGAGACTCTGCAGGCTTTTCCCTAACAGCAGCAGGTTAAAGAGGTTGAGAGATGGCTGGGTGGGGTCACCTGCATTCCTGGTGGCTCTGCAGGTGAAGCGAGAGTTGTAGATGTCCAGGAGGGGCATTAGAGGGAAACCAATGACTTTTTCTGAAGCTGTTCTCCTGTTCTCACGAGTCTGTCAGCAGGACATGGTGGAAGTGCCATACCGCACGGTGATGCAGTTGGTCATAATGCTCTCAATGGTGCCTCTGTAGACTTAGGGCATGATAGGGGTTAGGATGTTTGCTCTCATGAGTTTGTAGAAAAAGTACTAAAGTTGATGGGCTTTTTTGGCCATGGGTATGATGTAATGGCTCCAGGCCAGAATCTGGTTGATAAGCACACTTATCACAAACTGAAGAAGAAAGTCTTGTGAGGAGAAGCTGGTCGTCTTGGCGAGTGAATGTATTGAGCAGGAATCAAAACGTTTCAGGAACGTAAGGCTGGCGAAGTTGGCGAATGGTCTGATTGTGAGCAACTGGGCAGAGGAATTGTGAAAGTTACTGGAAAAATGGGGTAATTCTGCCATTTTTTGAAAAAGGAGAGGGACTGCAGGCACCAAACCATGACAGGAACTCTTCTTTCATAACTGAATTAACTTTGTCCATTGATTTATAATTACTGCTCATGGGATTACAGACGCTCCCCTACTTACAGACCATTGGGCTTACGTAAAACTGTAGATACGATTCTAAATATGCATCTCAGATATTATTGTTTTTCATGTCTTCAAGGACACTTGGTTATAGGGCGCACTATGGGATTTCTAGCAATGTATAGCAAATGCCTGGAAAGTATGTTAATTTTAATAAAAAGCTCCTTCTAAACACGTTTTCCCTAAATTTGTGATCCCAGGTACAATGGAGCATCGTCCGATTTGATTGGAATTGCAAGCTCGTAAGTACCTAGCAAGTGCTAGCCTGCTTCTCAGCACCACCTGTAGATTAGTTTATTACTACATTTTTCACAAAATTGTAAACTAAAGCTCCTTTATGACACTTTTCCCTGAATTTTTAACCCCAGATACCGTCTACCTTAGTCCGATTTGATTGGAATTGCGAGCTGGTGATGTGTAGCCTTGGCGCTATCTGGCAGATATGCGGAGGGCTCTTTGCTCAGGGAGAAGCGAGATGATGCCCGGATAAGACGTTGAGGGATACGTTCTCGGTGGGGGCACGCCAGGGAATTAAAGGTGTCCTCTCCCATCTGGGAAAAAATGGTCCTTGCACCTGACACTGCCAAGCACCTTTACTCAAGATAAGACCTAATCTGGACTTGCTTGTATCTTTCTTCATTTGAGTCAAGGTTATAAGACCAACATCCTGCCTTCTACGATCAAACTACACAATAGTGATAAACTCTTTCAACTTATTTTGGGTAAATATTTGCTTTGTATGTGCTTGTTGACAGGCCAGGCAAAATTTATGGTTGCCGTCGATATTTGTTAATCGAAATTGGGTAAGGTGTCCGAATATATTTTTTTGCTCAGTGGATCTGGTCCAAGACGATTCATGATAGCATCATTGTTTTATTATTTCTTAATTTGTATTGTGTGTGTGCGTGTGTGTGTGTGTGTGTGTGTGTGTGTGTGTGTGTGTGTGTGTGTGTGTGTGTGTGTGTGTGTGTGTGTGTGTGTGTGTGTAAAGACGCTGCCCTACTGATGAACGTGATTACGGACGATCGTTCATAAGTTGAATTTGTTTGTAAGTTGCTTCAGTGCAATATTTTGTATGTTAATGTATGTTTGTTTGTATGTTTAAGGCTTGTATAAGTAACCTGTATTGTTTTGTACTAAAGAATAATAATTTGATAAAATAATATGCTCTATAAAGATAGAGAAGTCGAACTTACTTTTGGAAAATGAGCTTCAAGAGTTAGGCGACTTCCTCCTCTGTGGTAGAAAGTGTCAGAAAAAAAGGGATCCAACCATTTTCTCAACCACATCAAGCTTCCTTTTCCACTTTTATTTCAAAAGAAACGGCTCGCCTCTTCTCTAGACTTCACACCCACCATATTGAATTGACGCACGAGATATTAAACAATAAAAATATAAAAGTTTTTAGCGCACTGGAGATACAGGATAGAATGTTTGCACACGAATTAGGAAGAATAAGCTGTATTGCTGGGTGACTTCTCACAGCGCCACATGCCGGTAGTGGTGGAAAGAAGCACTACAATACTATGTGGTACTCCGAAAGAGGTGCACAATACAAAATCTAGCTAACAGCAATGTCTGGATATTTATCGACTCACCTAAAAAAATGCTCATATCTACCATTGTTCGTATCTCGAATGTTTGTACGTATGGGAGCGGCTGTATGTGCATATTTGTTTGCTTCAGTATAACTCTTCATAGGACTTTCTGAAAAGTTATCCTCTCTCATCCCCTAACCCAACAAACTCCCTGAGGTTTGGTAACCTCCGGTCACAGCAATTCCATGAGAACCAAACCCGGGACCCAGAGCAACGCCACTGACCAGCCAGCCCCAGTCAAATGGCGCGGGAGTGTTTTCATATCGCTCGATATAAGAGCAATTATAGATAAATGCACGATCTGGGAATGAATAATCATGGATTTAGACGTATCACTGTGTTTTATCACTGACGGTCAAAGTCTTTATTAAGCACTATGGAACTCAACAAAGAGAGACAATAAGTTTGGTGTCGTGAGGTGTACCCATTGACAGGACAAGAAAGTTTGATCACATTACACCGATTTTAGCTAACCTGCATTGGCTCACTGTTAGCTTAAGATGTTTATCTAAGGGTTTGTTGGTAGTGTACAAAATCATGCATGGACTTGCTACCTCATATCTTCCAGATTCATTTTCCCCTATGTTCCGGTCCGGAGCCTTTGCTTTGAAAATGCTGGTCTACTATTGATCCCAAGAGCCAAGAAGAGAACCGTAGGTTTCTAGAGTGTTCTCCATTCAGGTCCCTTGACGTTGCAGAAAGAAACATTTTATTATTATTAGAGACTTTAGATTCGCACCAACACCGCAAAGGTTTTGGCCACACAAAATAATTGTTTGTTAAAGTCGTGAGGTTTGGAAAATGCCATAACGAGGGACTGGAATACTATTTTATCCCACAGAGTAAAGTGTAGATAGTGATGACAGACAGTGGATCTGAATTATAAAGGTTTGTTCCAATAACCTTTGTCAAGCGAGGAATAACAGAGACATAATCCTGGCACCGCGCTCTTTCGATTGCTCCCTTGCTGTCACTTGACACAAATAAGACAGTGACGCCAGGGATGTGGCGTTGCGGGAGGGGGAATGTTGGGGATATGCCATCTTTTGACCCCCAGATGCATTTCAGAAAAGGTCAGTCTGACAAACGTGGTTTTGTCAATCCGCCGCCGCGACTTTGTCAGTCCTTCGGCGGGCGGAGTTTTGGAAAGAAATCTTCCCATTCGGATTCCGCACCACCCACTGGTCGCTCGCCCTAGAGAGTTGGACTAGGGTGGGGGTAGACGGGGTGTGACCTTCGCAGCTACCTTATCTAGCCGAAAGGTCACAGTGAGGGCCTCTTAAAAAGCAGAGGGGTGGGCACGATCGATCGGAAGGCTTCTTTTATTTATCTCGGTGGACATGCTGCTCCTGGTGTTCTTCCAGGCCAGTGGCGGGGAGGCGAGATACCCATCTATTAGTGTTGCAGATATCCTCCTCCTTACCTCTCCCTTGTCTCACACCTACGCACCCCCACCCTCTAGTTTTTGTGAGACAGGAGCTCGTTCCATGACAAGAAACTCAGAGGTCAACGCAATGGGAAGAGTCACATCCCTGGGTCAATGCAATCAAGTCATGTCGCAGGCTAATACAGTCTTTATATAGTTTAGAAATGGGATCATCTTGATGGAAAGTGCAAAGCTATTAGGAGACCGGGAGTAAACGAGACATCATCAAAAGACCGTGCAGTGCTGTGTCCGTCCCCTTTGAATTGTACAGTGCAGAGTATAGTGGCTCGTCTTTATCAAGGTTTATCTTTCAACGGCGCAATAGGTTGGACGTGGTTGAATCGATCAAGGGATTTGATAAGATTGGCAAGATAATTATGCAACGGAATGATTTATCTTTGGACTAGAGTATCATCGCTCATCGACAATGCAGGCCAGCTGTGTTCGCCGTCTGAACGTATTTTTGGGACTATGAGTCATACTTATTTCCTATTGTTGTTTTTCTTTAGGACGTATTATACGTGAAATCAATTGATGTAATTTCAGTGTTATCTGGTTCATCATATTCCGCACAAAAAATGGATTTTAGACACCTTGTTTAATAAATAACAAAAAATACATCATTTTCTATGCATTTTTGTCCAAGTATGACTCATAATACAGTGCGACGAATGGAACTGATAATATGTACAAGTTATCTTGATTTATACTCAGCAAATTCCAGTTTAGAGAATGAGTAGTAGAGCATCTACATTGAGACTGGGAAGTTTGAATTTAATTTCCAGGTGGGTCATAACAAAAACCATGAAAACTGGACGCCTTGCCTTGATTATTAAGAGTTAAATTCAGTAAATACCACTTTAGACTATGATAAACAGGACATTTGTCCTGAGACTGGAATATTTGAGTTCAATTCAGAGTTGGGTCGTACCAAAAAAAACAATAAAACAGGACCCATTACATTACTGTTTTTTTATTGGAAGGTTCAGCCTAAACCTTAGCCTGGTTCTTTTATCTTACACACTAGCGATGCTGGAAATAAAAACCAGGAGACTGCATATTCCTGTCTTCCTGGATACCAAAAAGATTGAGCAATCTTTCAGCATGACACGGAATAAATCATATTTAAAATAGTCAAGTCAAGTCATGTTTATTTGTATAGCCCTTAATCACAAAGAGTCCGTGTAATAAATTCTAGCATCCTTCAGAAAAATAAAAAGATTAATGGTGGAACACAAGCAACCCCTAGAGGGAAATTTGTTTACTGATTGCAGTAAGTCAAGTCAAGTCCTATTTATTTGTATAGCCCTTAATCACAAAGAGTCTCAAAGGGCTGCACAGATCAAAGACTTTTGCAAACTACAAACTATTATGACACCATCCCCTGATCTAAAACCTACATGAGGGCAAATAATACACAGATATTTTCAACATAAAATATAGGTTATTCATATGCTATAGAATAGAAGTATGTTTTAAGCTTATGCTGCCTACTCACTAAGGGGCAAGGTGACTCAGCCTCACCAGTGTGCCAATGTGTGACTCGTTAACTGCTTTAAACTCGATAATGTGTGCTTCTGGATAGGAAGGCGCCCAGCAATGACCAGGTACGGCAACCTATGGACTCAGCTCAAGTCTTCTATCGAATATCTGAGAGACCTAATCTAACAATATCATGGAATTAAGATTTAAAATTTGTGGGTATGATCCCCAAGTGACGATTGTCAGCTTTACTGCAAAAGCCGACAATGTCCGGCAGACCGAGCAGTCCATGATTTTCTAGGCTGTTTTGATGGTTCTCTGTATTGTTCTCTTGTCTGTTGCTGTGCAAATGTTTCATATGTTTCTATACCATACACTAAAAACATTCCCAGAATAGACCAACGGCACTTTTGCATGTCATAAACTAGCCCACCCAGCTAAACTTTTGCCAAATATTTCTCTATTACCCTGCCAACACGGTCAATTAGGCCCCGCCTTTTATCTCCTTAACCAGGGTTCTCATCTAGCGCTTGTGTCACAGGCCTTCGCTATAAATAATTCAGAAGAGAAGGGAATAATTTACAGCTCCCGTCTTACACAGTCAGGCTGTAAATTCTCAATGAGGTGAAGGGGGGGATATAGTCGGGGAGAAGGGGAAGGTAGACGATAGGAGGAGAAGGGGCTGCGGGGAAGCGGTCCCAGGGGGCCCATAGTCTCACACAGGCAACATCATAAAGTCACCATTAGAACGCTGTATTTATAACAGAGGGTTTGCCCAAGGCTGCGGCTGTGATCCGACGTTCTCCTTCAGATGCATAGACAATTTCTGTCTCCTCCACTTTTCGGAACGCTAATCACGTCAGCATAATAGTGCATGCTAGGAGGGGTGGGCGGATCAATACCAATGTCGATAGTATCGATACTAAAAATATACTCGGATAGCATTGAGACTATTGTCCTGGAATAAATTCTTTGTAAAATAATGTATCCTAAATGCTGAAATTTGAAAATAAATTCGAGTCAAACTGTGATCTTTGAGAATCTGGCCAGGAAAAAGCAGGATTTAAGGGTAGAAGGTGAATATTTATATTAAAGATATGGTTACATTACAGTTTCAGGTAGAGGAAATACCGATTTTCGAAAATGGGCATCATGGCGTCTTCACAATATTCAGTAACATAATGAATTCATAAGCAGTTACATAACATGCGCATGCTTTGTTTACAAGTACTTGCATTTTGGGTAAAGTGCTTGGAAATGCGTACATATTTCTCTGAAGACTGACCTGACCGACTTTTAAATTAAGATAAATAAAATGTGTCTGCTTACAAATAAAATGAGTCTAGTCAAGCGCGTCTAATAAACTGCTCGTACATGCACATTTCGCAATGGAATGTATTTTACCTGTCATCTTGACATTGTACAGCATTTGTATTTTTTATTTCATTGAAGCTTTTTTTGGTTTTCCTCCATTGGACTTTGTTCTAAAATAGTTTTAATACAAATATTTTTTTTATTTTGGTTTTACGCTGATAACGCTTTTTAATGTTATTTATTTAAAAATGAAAAGTTTTTAGTGTCTAAAACCTTTCTGCTAAGTTTATCGTAATAATTATCAATCTAAATGGGAAGAGTTCAATTATTCAATGGTCATAACATTTCCACACTAAATGCATCGGATAGACGATGTATCAATCAATACAACTATGTATTTACTTGGATATGAAAGATGTAGAACCACTGCTCCTACGCATTGAGAGGAGCCAGTTGAGGTAGCTTGGGCATTTGATAAGAATGCCTCCTGGACGCCTCCCTCGGGAGGTGTTCCGGGCATGTCCCACCGGCAGGAGGCCTTGGGGGCAACCCAGGACACACTAGACAGACTATGTCTCTAGGCTGGCCTGGGAACGCCTCGGGATCCTGTTGGATGAGCTGGAGGAAGTGGCTAGGGATAGGGACTTAGCCTCTTACAACTGGACTTCTCTTTTAAGGCTGCTGCCCCACGACCCGACCCCGGATAAGCGGAAGACAATGGATGGATGGATGAAAGATGGCAAAATTCCCAGTATCACCCACCCGTACATGCTAGCATTAGCAATGTCGGCATGATAATATATTATGCTAAGTGTTCTGAGGATGTCATAAAACACACACCGTGTTCTCTCTCTAGGGCTTTTGTCCCTGTATGGAATACAGCTGTGCGCCCGCATCGCAGGATATCAATGGCTTAATGAGGCGAAGGCGCTTCCTGATCCACGCAACATTGCTTCTTTGGGAGGGTTACGGAGAGCGAAACGGCTTTGTGTGCCGATAAATGCGCCCACCCGGCCTGCGTGGAGCATACTCAGGGTTTGCCTGAAATGAAACTAGCTACACAGGAATCATTGTGTTTTTGTTTCCTAATGTCCAGTGTTTTCTTTGTACGTCAACTACATCATTGAAGCTCATTAAACCGAAGAACTTTTAGGTCGTTTGTTACACTTTTTTTTTTTTTCTGGTTTGGACACCAATTTACGCGCGAAGCAAGTGTATTACCATATTTATTTGAGTAACACACAGATCTTTGTACATAAAAATGTTGGTGTACATTATAAACAAGGTCTGTCGTTGAATGTGTTGGAAGTGTTAAACTTTCCGTTTGTTTGGTTATACTGGAAAGAGAAGAACAGGAACTAGAGATCTGGACAATCGCCTGGACATAGTACGACTCAGTATTAGATAGAAATGAGCACAAAAAATTAAGTTATTGACCAAAACCCCTCAAGATATTGCCACCAACATCTCCATCAAACACCAAGAGTTTGAACCTCTCACCAAATGCAAATACTTTGGAGCTGTCATCTCAAGAGGGGTATGAACCAGAAACCACAGCCGCACTTGCTAGACTTAAACCCATCACGTTCGGACACGCCGGCGAGCATTCGTGCTGCTGCACGAATCCTCTGGAAAGAAACAAAAACGCAAAAGATCACATGGCGAATGGTTCATTTAAAAAAAAAAAAAAAAAAAAAAAAAAAAAAAAAAAAAAAAAACAGCGAGAGAGAAGCCAGGCCCAGTCAAGCTTGAATTAATGATTGACATTTTAGGCCCGAACCGGATTTCTTTTTTGAAGTTTACTGGAGGGAGTGGAACATTTTCTTTAAAAGTCTTAAAATAATGCTTAAATTTGGCTCTGAAAAATGCATTAAGAACCCTGTCCCTTATATTATGACTGATGCAACTTAATCCCTGCTCTGCAACCAACTAGAACTTGCAGTTGCACCAGTGCTCCAGATCAATTTTGGAGAATTAACACAGACGCTCCCCTACTTACTTATTTTTATTTGCCTTATGCTGTTTTTCCTTGCCCCTGAGCAGGTTTCAGATCAGGGGATGATGTAATAACAATTGTGGCCTGTACAGAGCTTGAAGACATTTTGTGATTAAGTGCTATACAAATAAATGTGACTTTTCATGACTCTGTACTAACTGATCTAATTAAGATTTTATTCCTGACGCAATATTGCCCAGTCCCACCTCATTACATGTAGTGCCTTGATACCATATGTGAGTGGTAAAACAGATATGAAAATAGCATGTAATCGTACTCGGAAAACAGAAGGGCATTCAAGAATCCCCAAAGCTTTCTCTCCCAATGCCTAAAAAAGCAATAAAAGCAGCTAGCGTAGGTTTTGTTTATCCGTACCGTTCATGCGTTTACTGTCAAATCTTGTTTGGGAATATAATTTCCCTTTAACTGGCCTTTTGCCTTTCTGGCACTCATGTCAGCTGGTCTACAGTGGGGCCCCGTGCATGGGAATAAATTCCTTTTATTTAAAGCTAGCCACAGGGGTCGGAGAGCCTGATCTGTCATTGGCAGTGTAATAAACTGAAAGAGAGTTCCACATAAACACCTCCGACCAATATGAACAGGAAATGAAAATGCAGCCACAGGAAGTTAACCCTTCATGCGGCGGCATCGCTTGAGCAAACGCCTCATCTGCCTTTGTTTTTTTACGGAGAATGGGCCCCCAGGTCTGTCTGGACCTGCATTAATTGGTTGTCATGAAGAGATACCACTAACACGACAAGGTTTCGGTGTCCAATCCTTTTTAATGAAAGAGTAAAAGCGTAGTGGGGGGTTGTATTGACCCGCTCCTGAATAACCAGTTGTCTCCGGCGATCGATTACGGCACAATGCGACACAATGAGGAAGTCATGATTTGTGAATGACGGCCAAGGTTAAAATATATTGCCTTGGTTCCTCACTCGGAGTATATCGGTGTTTTCTTTGTCTCTCAAATATTCCTGGTCATAGGCTTAATTCCGGAGGAATGTAACAGTGAAGGGAAAATCATTAGAATCTGTTCGGTATGAAGAGTCAATCACAAGAATTCTTTGCCGAGTAGTTTATTAGAATGAGCTTCAACATTCCCAAATGTATTTATCCATTTATTTTCCCAGTTATCTCTACCCACAGCTACTTGGAGCTGAGGTGGCTTGGGCGTCTGGTCCTGATTCCTCCTAGACTCACTGATTCTTAAGGTGGGAATAGCAGCGGCGGCGAGACATTCACTCACTGAATCGTTCCGTCATGATTTGTTCTTTCTCTGATTCGTGAGACGGAAATGTCAGCGACTGCAAGAAATTAACTCACTAGATCTGTCCACTGTTTCACATTCGGGACGGAAATAGCAGCGTCTTCGCCAACTAAATCTTTAGTAACAATAAATTCCAGCTCAGTGTAGGAAGAAAACACTTCAGGAAGTGATTAGTTTACTTGTTTGTTGAGGTGGTTTGGGAATCTAATCCGGATGCCTTCTGGACCCACTTATTCCTGAGGTGTGATTAATTCTAATTCGTTCATTCTTAATTTGTTTTTTTTTTCTCTGATTATGGAGACAGATGTGTCTGCAAGACGTTTTGCTCACTAGATCTTTCTTTCTTGAGCTGTCCACAGTTTCACCCTCTAAGGCATAAGCAACACTAACTAGGACTTTTGTAACAAAACATACCACCCAGTAAAGGACAAAACATTTCAGAAAATGTTTCTTTCACTTGTTATTACGTTCAGAAAAGTTGGCTCACTTATTCGTGATATGGGAATAGCAGTGTCCACACAGAGTGTTCACTGACTGAATCTTTCCTTCTCGATTTGTTCTTTTTTTTTGATTCCTAACATGGATATGTCAGCAGCTGCCGGATGTTGTCACTTAGGTTGTTCACCGATTAAATAACTATGTCTTTTGTTCCAGCAAAAAACATTTTACGGATTTCTTAACCGCCCAAATCGTCGGGGCACCACAGAGGACCAAACTCTGGACTACACTGTTGAAGGCTCCTGGTCTGAGTTTGGACCGTCCATTCCTTGATGTTGTGGGCCCAATTCTTTTTCTGTCTTCCTATTCTTCTGGCCTTTTTGACTGTGCCCTGAAGAATGTTCTTGGCTGTCTGGTGACGTGACCATACAACTGCAAGGCACAGTTGACAACGGTTGAATGAATGAGTTAAACCTTATTTTGGAAAAAAAAACAAAAAAAAAAAAAACAATGCTACGTAACATGTCCGAAAAGGACAAAAAAAAACATGCCTATTTTATCGAACCCCCAACGTCTTTAATAATTGTGTCTTACAACTAAATCTCTTGTGTATTTACACGTAGCAAACACTTCATGAATATACATTTTTACACAGGTTCTGTGGATGCACAGTAACGTCATCATTTTTATCGTCACATCACTGTTTTCACCCTCATCATCATTGATTTATCCATAAACTTTTAGCTGACTATATAATAAGCATATCTTTTTTCATAACAATAATTCTCATTGGTGCTCATTGTGGCAACTGACTGTTTAGTGGTGTGTGTTTTCCATCATACTAAACATATTTGGACCTGCTGCTAGAGGGAATCCGCCCCGATGCAGCAGGACCATCCATTGCTAAGTGTCCTATATTGTGCTGTAAAAAGTCAAGACATGGGAGCTTGAGCCAGATGCTTCCAGCATCAATCTCCCACTTGTCTGCCCTAACTATGAATTGTGAAGGATATGTCTGTTTTGTGTTCTTCTGCATCTCTATGTGATTGTACCCCCCATTTATTTCACCATCATCACTAACATCATTTATTCACCTCATTGTTTTGTTTATCAATATAGATTCAAATTGGGATGGTTGTGCATAATATGATGGTGACAGGAACATAAAAACCATAACAACATTCAACAATAACATTAATAGTCATATAAATGATAAAGATAGTGATTAGGGTGGCACGATTAACCAAAATCTGATCGACGTTGCGATGTGACGTAGTGCGATTGTGTGATTTAAAGGATTTTCAGACGGCAAACGCAACATAGTTCCCCAGAAGAGGGCGCTATTTACTTAAATTACAACTCTTAGTAATCATATAAAATGCACCTAAAATCATAATCAAAGAGGTACCCAAAGTAAATGGAATTCTGTTATTGAACCGTTTAGAGATACTGTACTGTTTTGGTCTCTTTTGAAAGCTCGTAAGTTTTGTCCCAAACTAAAATAAGCACTGCAAGTGCTAATAACTTGAGCAATCTAAGTTGGAACACGCAGAAATCGTAAGCTTTTATTCTCGACAGATTATTTGTTTACTTATTTTTTGCAATCACATGCAAGATGGGTGTAGCATTGGGCATCTTAGCTGTAAAACAGTTTGGGACAAATGCATGAAGCCTTACATAGTCCCAGGTAAAACTTGACCACATTCTGAAAAACTAAACATTAGTATTTTGCACTTTTTTTGAAGGGTATGTCTAGGCATTTCCAAAAGTGGCAATTTGGAGAGTCTAAAAGACCAGTTACTGGTGACATCATACAGACACCACTTTTCTTCTCAACAGCCTGTCAGCTCGCTGGCAGGTTAAAGCATGTCACTAATATTAGCCCTTGCATGCATAAGTGGAATGAAAAATTATTTTTCAAAATCTTTTAAAATAAAATAGTTGTAATACTGTCATATTCCAGGTATTCCTCATAAAACATGTTTTCCCCACTAGTTATCAACCCCTCTCATAGAAGAGTGTATGAACTGGTAGGCCATGCATCCAAGGGTTAAATACAAAACTAGCACAGAAAACGTACTTTCCTTTAAAAACCTAAAATTGCATCGAAATTGCAATTCTGGTATGACAAATCGCATATAGTTTTTTTCCCAAAATGGTGCAGCCCTAATAATAATAATAATAATAAAAAAAACCTTAAATATTAACTTGACATATTCATTGACTGTATATGTCATGAATACCGATATGCATCACCTGTGCCCGCTTCTTTGACGCCAACTGCCTCGGACTCTGATTGTCTCTCTGTCCCTATTCAAGCCCACTGCTAACTTTCCCCTTTTGTCAGTCCATCTGCAAACCTCAATTATCACTCGGCAAGCCTTTTTTCGAGCCTGACTCCCACATGTTTTTGCGCCTGTCTGTCCTCCGGCTTCGACCCGTTTTTTTTATCCTGACCACTTCTATTCTCCCGTCCCGGCTTTCGATCTCTTTTTGTCCTCACGTCTACTCTCCTGTCCTGGCTTACGACTCGCTTACGACCCCGGCCACGTTTTTGCTCTCCTGTCCCGGCTACTGACCCGTTTTTATGTTCCTGACACCGCAATCGCTCGCCACGGAAGATCTACTTCCGCACTCAGAGCGACCTGCTTCCCGCATTCAGCAATCGCCGAATCGTGGGCGCAACCCTTTCTCTTCCTTCATTAAAACTTGTGAGAAACGCAACGCAATTGGGTCCTGTTTTTATAAGAATGATCAGTAAACATAGTAATATTTATAATAATAACAGATTAATTATTAATTTTACCAATCTGTATTGCCACTAATCACTAAATATATTCATACACCAATACTATGATAATAGTGAAAATAAAGGTTAATGAAAGTTATAATAATAATGATACCAGTATTAATACAAATAACAACTTTAATTATTTGCTTGAACCATCCATTTGCTTTATCATCCAGACCCTATTTTCTTCCTCTCTGTACTTTAACAATTTTGTTTTTTTGTATATTGATTTGAGCAGGTGAATATTTACACATTATTTATGCTCATTATTTAATTTGTTCCAAAGTTTCACTCCACATAAGCCAAACACATACTTTTCCTGGTGTTTCCCACCGGTTTGATCTTGAAGTAATATATCCCCTCAAGTTATAGCTACAGTTCTTTGTAGTGCACCATGTGTACCCTTCAGGTAACCTTCAAAAAGTGATTTGTTCACTCGTTTTTGCGTTGAGAGGAGCCAGTTGAAGTCGAGCATCTGGTTCGGATGCCTCCTGAAGACCTCCATTATAAGATGTTGTAGGCATTTCCCATCAGATGATCTCTAGGCTAGACTGGAAACACCTCGAGATTCTGCTGCAAGAACTAGTCGAAGCGGCTTAGGCAGGGAGGTGCCCGTACCTTGCAAAAGATTCAAGGACGGATGGACATTTTCTGAAAATATTTGAACTTTTAACCGAATCGTTCACGAACTACACCAGGAAAACTCGACCCTTCAAGGACGCTCCTCTGACTCGTTCCTCAGTGTCCTCCGTCATCCTCTCCTCTCACTCATCTTATTCCCTGCGGTATGCCCGTCAAAGGACAGAAGCTTCGGCTGGTTCTTCAGCATGCCAAGTTTTGAAAACGACGGTAACTGAAAGAAGCAGGGAGCGGTAGACGGACAGAGGCCGAGACCATTCATGCAACTTTGAGAGTTGAGTGAATAAATTCCCTGTCTACTCGGAAACGGGCGCACTCACTCTGGAAAACCCGGCACGCATGCATAAAATCCTCAGGGTCGCAGGCTCGGGAGAGGAGAGATTTTTTTTCCACGGGGAGATTGATAACGCACCCCGCTTCAAACGGTCGGCCTGACTTTTAAAGACCCGGATGAATTGTGTCTGGAGACGGGTCAAGGGCGATGCGGGCGACGGGTGGGCGAAGAAGGTTTGCTTATCAATCGGAGAGTCATGAGAAAGATTGCAATCGGCCGAGTTGGGGTCCTTGAGAAGAAACGACGAGAGAGTGTTGAAGCTCTGTTGGTGGTTGAGAGATAGACAATTCATTTCATATTTGAAAGGAATAAGGTTTTGTAGAATCTGGTTTTGTTGATAGGACTACCCAAAAATACTTTAATTTTTTGTACTTTTTTTGAGTTCGCAATACGAGTTTAGGTCACTCATAATAGGTTCATTTTCATTTTGAATTGATTTACTAAAACCCCAAAACATAAATGTGACGAACTACTAGTATGGTAGGATAATGACTGGCAGGGATTATATTTTAAATCAAAACAATACTGACAATGTGGTTACTACAATAGTGCATGTAAAAAAAAAGTACTTTGTCAAAGTTTGAGGTTGTTTTTGTTTTGTTTTAATGTGTATTTTCCACTTTTGTATGTTTTTTTTTGCATGGATAATGTACAGAAAAAGACAAAATCCCCTTTGAAAGGTGTTAAAAAGTATTCCTCAGCGTGGAATAGGAATTTAAAAAAAAGACCGAAAAAAATATAAAGCAATTAATACTCACCCCAAAAATCCATTCAAATATTTTAGCATTTAAAAAAAAAACTATTCTGAGAACAAGAATAATCAAAATGTTGAGGTGGCAGCCCCACCAACCGACTATCCTGCGGAGGGCTAACAACTCACCCAGGAGAAACCCCCTTTGTTATGAAACTGACCAGAGAAAGAAACCGGACTGACCAACACGGTAACGGACCCCAGCCTGCCCCCGACCAACGAGTACGGATCGACCTACGTCATAAGACCCGTGTCGCCACCTGGAATGTCCAGACACTCCTTCGCCCCGGAGCTGCCACCCTGCAGTCCCGAGAGCTCTGTCGCTATAACATCACCCTGGCAGGGCTCTGTGAATTACGATGGCAAGGCAATGGTGAAACAACAGCTGGCAACCATTGCTACATCTGGAGTGGCCCAGAGAGTTGGACCAGCCTTTACGGTGTGGCTCTTGCCATTCCAAAAGCCCTCCGGAGGTCCCTCATCAGCTGGACACCCATAAGCGACAGACTACTGTCTGCTCGCTTCCTCCACCATCACGGCAAGATGACAATGATCGTCGCCTACGCCCCCACCAATGTCGCTGATGAGGATGCGAAGGACGCGTTCTTTGACCAACTCCACCAGGCTGTCGACCAAGCCCCACCACACAACGTCACCATCATCCTCACTGATGCCAACGCCACTCTATCGAGCAATGATCGGTCCCCCGGCTCACCTGTCGGCACCACCTTCATTGACAGCACAACAAATGACAATGGCAACCGCCTCCTCCTCCTCTGCCACCAAAACAACCTCTGTGTTGCTGACACCTGGTTTCCCCGGAAACGCATCCATCACTGGACGTGGTACAGCCCAGATGGCAGAACCAGGAAGGCATTGGACCACATCCTGATATCACGACGCTGGAAGTCGTTTGTAACCAACTGCCGGGTGTTCAGAGGAGCACAGCTTGGCAACACAGACCATCGTCTGCTGGTGGCCCAGCTCAAGCTAAAGATCCGAGCCAACCAGCACAAGACTCTGCCTCGCCCCGACTCCTCCCGACTCAGCGACCCCAACATCGCCAGAGACTTCAGTTGCTCCATCCGCCGCACTCTCGATGCCCTGGCTCCTGACAAGCTGACAGACTGGGCGGCCTTCAAGGAAAGTGTCCTCCAGTCTGCTCACAATGTCCTCGTACGCCCGCGATCCTCCCCGAGAAAGCCCTGGATATCAGAGAGGACACTCAACATCATAGACCAGCGGCGTGAGGCCAGGCTCCGAGGCGACCTCACCGAGTATCGGAGACTGAACCGCCTACGCAATGTGGCCATCGCTGAAGATAGGGAGAGGTTTTGGCAGGCAGAAGCCCAACAGCTTGAGTCCGCGGCCAACAACAACAACATGAGCCGCGTATTCAGTCTACTACGCCAAGCCCGTAGCAGCCCACACATGAAGACAGCCCTGGTAAAAGACTCAGACGGCAACCTCATCATGACAGAAGCCAACTGCCTCGCGCTCTGGAAGGAGCACTTTAGCCTCCTCTTGCAGCACAGCACCATCCCGGCTGATCCCACCCTCCTAGTGGCTGCAAACACGGCAGCTCCTAGCGACGCCTGCTGCACAGACCCTGTAACACCCGAGGAAGTGAGAGCTGCTCTGAAGAAGCTGAACACCAAGAAAGCCCCGGGCATCTGTGCCATTACCGGTGAGATGCTCAAGGCCGGCAGTGATGGCATGGTGGATGGCTAACCTGCCTATTCAACCAGGTGTGGGAATCGGAGCAGCTGCCCAACGACTGGACCAGAGGAGTCATCATGCCCTTCTGGAAATGCAAGGGTGACAGGCTTGTCTGTGGAAACCACAGAGGTATAACCTTACTCTCCATCCCGGGCAAGGTCTTTACCAGGATCTTGCTCAGCCGTGCCCTTCCAGCAATCAGAAGCTGCCGCCGTCCCCAGCAGGCTGGCTTTATGCCCAACCGCTCCACAACGGACCACATCTCTGCCGTCCGTTTGCTGATAGAGAAGACCCGTGAATTCCGTAAAGATCGCCATCTGTATATCGGATTCATTGATCTGAAGGCCGCCTTTGACACCGTCTGCCACCCTTCACTGTGGAACATCCTCCAAGCTCTCGGAGCACCACCCAAGATCATAGCCCTGTTCAAGCTGCTCTACAGCAACGCAGAGAGCTGTGTCCGTATCAACGGCATTGACTCCGACTGGTTTACTATCTCCAGCGGCGTTCGTCAAGGCTGCGTGGCTGCTCCCGACCTTTTTAATTGCATCATCGACCATCTGATGTTCAGGGTTAGTGAGCGCATCCCCGGAGTGTCTTTCGGCAACTACCACCTGACTGACCTGGAGTATGCTGACGACACCATCATGCTTCGCACTTCCTACAGGCAGCTGAGAGACGCTCTGAGCATTTACAGGGAAGAAGCAGCGCGGCTTGGCCTCCAAGTGAGTTGGACGAAAACCAAATTCATGTATGTCGGTGATGGACCAAATCCACCTCCCATCCAAATTGGTAGCGACATCGTAGAGCCTGTCAAGAGCTTTGTGTATCTGGGGTCCATGGTGACAGACAATGGGGACCTAAAACCAGAGATTCTCCGCAGAAGAGCCCTGGCAGCATCTGCTCTGCAGTCTCTCTGGAAACCACTCTGGCGGCACCAGACCATCGCACGCAAGACGAAGCTCCACATTTACAACCTCGCCGTACCCTCTATCCTGCTTTATGGCTCAGAAACATGGCCCCTGAACGACACCCTGGCCACAAGAATCGACGGTTTTGATAGCAGGGCTCTCAGAACCATCGAGAACATCAGGTGGCCCCAGCGAGTCTCCAATAAAGAGCTCAGAGCCCGCACGTGCCAGCCCCGAGCATCTTCCTTGGTCGCACAGCGCCGCACCCGCTGGTTTGGCCATGTCCTTCGTCTACCACCAGACCATCCGACACGAGCCATTCTCCAGTTTGACCCAAAGGCCGCAGGCTGGAGACGACCACGAGGGAAACCCCGCACTCGATGGCTCGACGTCATTGCGGGCGACCTCCAACAACACGGAGTTGCTGTAGAGGATGCAGAACAGCTGGCACAAAACCGCCAGCATTGGAAAAACCTGGTTCATCTGGTCGGCTCAACGCACAGGGACGGGACCCCCCGACCTTCGCTGGAGCAATAATCAATCAATCTATATATATATATATATATATATATATATATATATATATATATATATATATATATATATATATATATATATATAGTTGAGTAGGACCCCTTAGCCACCAGGGTCGCCATTTCCTGTGGTGTGTCTTGGGCAAGTACAGCCTGATGGCGCCCATCCTTCTCCAGGCCTTTCTGCTAAACTAAATATTGTATTTTTTTTTTCAAATCTTATGTGTCCAAATTTCATAAGCACCCGACCAGACAATAATCCCTCAAATATTTTCACCCGCCCTGCAGGCCCCACACAAGACGAACGACCCCACGCTACCGAGTGACCTGAATCAACATGATTGGAAGCAACGTCCTCCATTCAAAGAACATCCGAGAAGAATAACAGGTGGGAAGGTCTTTCATAATGGACAATCAATATCCAGAATTTACAGCACAGAACAGCCTAAATGCCAGCCTGCCCTTTGGCCTCTTATCACTGCCCAATCACAAGCAATCAAGCTCTTTTGAAGACTGATGAGACGCGCACACTCCAGCGCACAAAAAACAGCATCGGCAATATCGCCAGCCAGATTAAAGAAAGGTTAGAGACAAAGGTGACGTCTCCTCTTTTCAAATGGCAAGCGCGTCGTTTGACATGTAGCGAGAGGGTGAGCGCCCGGGTGAACAAAAGGATGGCGTAGCGCGAGCGAAAGGGCAGAGGCGGTAGGAGGGTGCACTGATGGCGTGGGGGTGGCAGGACTTTAATTAAAAGGATTATATTGAGGTGCAGCAAAGGGAGCTGTCCGCCGGGTACGGATGGACTACAGTAATGAAAATGATCCCCGTCAAAGGAGCCGTGTAACGCTGTTCCGATCGTTTATTCGGAAAACTGAAGAATAAACGCTCGTCCAGCATATTTGCAACCTCGGAGTCGTAAATACACGTTCGAGGTCGTAAAAATTAATGACAAATAATCAACGGTGTTCAATTAGATGTTGTGCGACAGGGGTGGGCAATTTTTTCAGTAACGTATCCAATTTTTCTCATTTGCATACATGAAAACACATACACGCAGCTATGGACGTGCTATATCTATTTTTATATCAGTTTGTAAACAATATGTTATGTCAATTCGGTTTTGAAACGCTCAGAATTGAAGCAAAATACTACATTAGGTCCCTGTTTTTAAGGACTAGTTTGCACTATGCCTCCACCATGTCTCCAACCAGATCAAACACCTGATCCTGGAATTTTTGCCAATTTCTGGCATAGGTTTACTTCTAGGTCGGTAAAATCAGACTGGCATCGCCTTGGGAAAGGTATAATGACAGGTTGGCATTAAACATGGTGATCAAGTCTGCAAAGGTGAAATGTATAGGGCCCCTATCCAGAACAGGTTTTCCCCAGCGTCCCGTAAGAGCCTAGATGAATGACAAATCACACGGGTGAGGCTGAGGTTCAAGCCCTTCAAGTCAAGGTTCATTTTTCTGAAGAAGGGGGAGGTGAGGAACAAGTTCCGGTTTTCGATCTTGGAACAACCAGTTAAGAGCCTGGACAGGCTCTGTAATGCAACTCTGTGAGACTGTGATGTCAGCCAGAAGGCTAGTGAGCAACTGTCAGTGTGGCTCACCAATGTGGAAATGTTCGACCTGCCTGGTAGATTTAAAGCCTGGATCTAAAAGCACAGGTACTTGTGGCCTATCCTTGTCTATGCAGTCCTGCTTACAAGTATTCAGTCCCTTGAAAGAAAGATCAATGGCTTTCTTTTGACGTGACTGTGAATACTTTCCGGATGCACTGCATATAAATTGTCATGATATGTTTACCATTTTTGTTCAGAGGGCCGGATTGAAAGGGCCATAGTTTGCCCACCATTGTCGTGGCAGATTAAAGTCATCATTGAAAGTCTTGTGGGCGTGGCCAAGCGAGTTTTCCATTTTTAATGTAAACGGATGCTAAGTTTGTCGTATCTGTCCTCATTAATTCTTTATCCGTAGAGATATAATGAAGTCTTGGCGGCAGGGGGTCTGATGAGTTGTCAATTAGGGGAAAAAATGCCTCCGAGGTGCAGTTATTGATTGCGGCCTGTCTATTACACGATAGTAAGCGTCACTTGTCATCTTCTGCTTGTCCGTGCTTGTCCTTCAGTCACACTAAGAAGCCTGTAACTTTTAAAGGAGATGTAACCAACTTTTGGAGCTCATGTCATTCGAAATGCCATTTTTTAAATAGAAAGTCATAACATTAGCACTAAATGTTTTAGTGGGTTTGGGCTAAATCTCGACTGGTCCATTTAAGGCGTGATATAGTCGAAAAATAGATGTCTAAAATAGAGTTGTGTTTTGCCCAACCAATGTGGACCAGATTTAGCCTTATATTGGTTGTTGTTGCGTTAACACTGTTTAACTTACCGAATATCCCTTATTACAAAGCACACCGGATCAAAAAGTGCACCCCGAACACAACAATCTTTTGTGAGATAATTTTCATATTAGAGGCAAACTGGACTACACATGGGATTAAAACTTCAGCAAGAGCCCTCCAATTTCATTTTACTGTTGTATGATAAACAAACCATTCATTCAACTGCAATTATTATGAAATGAAATGAAATGATCTGCATTTATATAGCGCTTTTCAAGTCAATGACTTCCCAAAGCGCTTTACATTGTGCTTCACATTTCCCAATAGCGGCTGTGATCTGTGCTGCCATGTAAGGCGCTAACCTGCTTATTGGGGGTATTGGGGGTTCAGTGTCTTACCCAAGGACACTTCGGCATGTAACACGGACAAGCCGGGATTCGAACTGGGATCCCTTAATCCTAAAACGATCGCTCTACCTCCTGAGCTACCGCCGCCCCATCATGTATTATGTATTGTGTGTTATTGTTTGTATTCTATAATTGTTATTTTGTAACAGTCATATACAGACGCTGCCCTACTTACGAACAAGCAAGGTGCCCGACGATCGTTGAATTTGTTCGTAAATTGCTTAAGTGCTATATTTTGTATGGAATGTATGTTTGATGTTTATATAAGTAACCTGTATTGTTTCGTACTAAAAAATAAACATTTCACTAAATAGTATGCTCAATAAATCTAAAGAAAGTTAAGTGAAACTTAGTTTTGGAAGATGAGCTTCAAGAGTTAGGCGACTTCCTCCTCTGTGGAATAGTCAAGTTATGCTTAATTCTACCGTCGCTGCCATACTTATGAACGAGATATGGTCCGGACAATCGTTCATGAGTTGAATTTGTTCGTAAGTTGCTTCAGTGCTATATTTTGTATGGAATGTATGTTTAAGGTTTATATAAGTATGTTTGAAATGAAATGAAATGTAATGATCTGCATTTATATAGCGCTTTACAAGTCAATGACCTCCCAAAGCGCTTTACAATGTGCTCCACATTTCCCAATAGCAGCCTTGCAGCCATATAGGCGCTAACCTGCTTATAGGGGGTATTAGGGGTTCAGTGTTTTACCCAAGGACACTTCGACATGTAACACGGACGAGCCGGGATTCGAACTGGGATCCCTTGATCCCAAGAGGACCGCTTTACTTCCTAAGCTACTGCCACCCCCTGTTTAAGGATTGTGTACATACCGGTGTATTCTTTTGTACTGAAAAATGAACATTTAATGAAATAATATGCTTTATAAAGATAATAAAGTGAAGTTCAACCCACTTTTGGAAGATGAGCTTCAAGAGTTAGGCAACTTCCTCCTCCGTGGTAAAAAGTGGATGAAAAAAAGCGTTCCGACCATTTTCTCAACCACATGAAGCTTTCTTATTCCACTTTCATTTCTTTACACTTCACACCAACCATATTGAATGGATCCACCAAATATTAAACAATAAAAGTGTCAAACTTCTGGAGCTACAGTATGTTTACAAACGAACTAGGAACAGGAAGCCGGATATCTTCATCTGGGTGGATGCTTGGTTAGCTCTCACAGTGCCACACGCATTATAGTGATGTCCTATACTCTGTAAAAGGTGCACACAATACCAAATCTACCTCACAACCGTGTCCGGATATTTTTCGAAATCCCTAAAAAATGTTAGTATCTATCGTTTTTCGTAATTAGAATGTTCGTAAGAAGGGGAGCGTCTGTACTCTTAGTCGGTAATGACGTTATCTCGGGGTAAGTTTACCCATTGAGGAATGTTCGCAGATTTTCACTCCGCGCGGTTAATTCTGGTCGATAACCGGGGTATCGCTGTACTTCATTAACAGCATACCTTAACGAAAACATCGAGATTTGACGTGATTTAATGTGTTGAAGAGGACGCGTCTTGAAAGCACGTCTCATAAATCGCAGCCGATTTTTGCAATTCAGTCCACTCGGCCTTCCAGACGCGAAACAGGCTTTTCAAACTTCTTCAACAGAGATAAACTTGCTGTGTCCGCCTCAGACTGCGTTATCGTTCTGATCCGTTATGTTGCACCCAACTGCCCGGTTTCCCACCGCTGCCGACCGAGATTAGCATTATCTCGGACCACCCTGTCACAGAACCCGAGTCTTCTGTAAATGAATTGGACCGGGTGGACAGAAAAGCTTCAACTTTGGTCACCAACTGTCTGCCACGTCACTGTTTTCTGCTAAGATAATGCTAGTTTGTAGCATAGAACAATATAAACCTGCTCGATCTGTCTTGAGGAAGGTGACACTTGTTTACTCGTTAGAGTAAAAGGCTCATTTCCACTAGACGAACACATTAAAATATAGAAACCCCTCGCTACTTCACGCTATCACTGGTTAATGAAATGAAATGAAAAGAAGTGAAATGAAATGATCTATGAAATGATCTGCATTTATATAGCGCTTTTCAAGTCAATGACTTCCCAAAGCGCTTTACAGTGTGCTTCACATTTCCCAATAGCGGCCTTGTATTGCAGCCATGTAAGACGCTAACCTGCTCATTGGGGGTATTAGGGGTTCAGTGTCTTACCCAAGGACACTTCAACATGTAACAGTAGCTCTACCTCCTGAGCTACTGCCGCCCCCCTGGTTCACTTCTTCAAAAAAAAGACTAGATAAAATGAGCCGATTGGCCAGCACCCTTTGACTTGAGATCTTGCTGAGAAGAGTTTGAGTCTTGCTCCAGTCAGGCATTCATGTCGAACTCTCTGTTCTCTTTTTTGTTTGTTTGTTTGTTCGCTCTCTCTTTCTCTCGTTTGTTTGTTTGCTCTAACTCGTTCTGTCTCTCGTTCACTTGCTCTCCCTTTTGTTTGTTGATCTCTCTCTCGCTCTCTCCCGCTCATTTGTTATCTTTCGTGCTTACTCTCTCTCTTGTTTGTTCTCTCTCTTTCTCTCTCTATCTTCCATTATTTTGCTCTCCAGTTTGTTCTGTGGTTCGTTCCCTCTGGTTTCTTCTCTATTGTTTGTTCGTTCGTTTGCTGTCTCGATTGTTCATTCGCTCTCTCAATCATTTTTGCTCTCTCTATTTTGTTTGTTCACATTCTCTTTCAGTTGTTCGCTCTCTCTTCCTTCTTCACTTTCTTTTGTTCGTTTGCTGATTCTCTTTTATTCCCTCTCTCTCGATTTGTTTTGCTCTCTCTTCATTCTCTTCTATTCGTCCTCTCTCGTTAGTTTATTCTCTTGTTCATTCTCTCTCACTTGTTCTCTCTTGCCTGTTCACACTCTGGTCACCTAATAACTAAAATGGCTGCGCCCTGTTTGGCTGCGGCTGCATCGGCTCGCTACAGTTTAACTGTACGGGTCAGGTGTATCTACATTTTGTTCTGTGTGCATGGTTGCAAAGAATGACAATAAAAGTAAATTCTTCTATTCTTCTTCTTCATTCGTTCTCTCTTTATTTCTTTCATTTATCACATCACTCTCTATCTTTCGGTCATCTGCTCTCTCTCGCTCAATCACTCTTTCGTTTGTCCACTCTCTCTTATTTCTTCTCCCTCCTGTCCATTTGCTCTCTCTCTCTTTCTTTCGGTAACTCACTCTCCCTCGCTAATATGTTCCATTTTGTTCATTTTCTCTCCCTTATTTGTTTGCTCTCTTTCGTTCGTTCGCTGTCTCTCATTCATTCACTCGCTTTCATTCTTCCGTTTGTTGGCTCTCTTGTTCAGCCTCTCTGGTTTGTTTTATCTCGCCCATTTTCTCTCATCGGTTCTCTCTCATACGCGCACTCTCATTGTTCGTTGTCATTTGTTTGTTCGTTGTCTCTTGTTCGTTCGCTCTTTTGTAATGTGATCAAACTTTCTCGTCTTCCTTAAAAGCCTCGCTGCAGCATTTTGTACAAGCCGAAGGCTCTTGATTTTGGACTTCGGAAGACCGGAGAGTAGTGCATTACAGTAATCGAGACGGGAGGTAAAAAACGCATGAAATATAATCTCCGAATAGTTTGTTTCAAAATTTTTCAAAATTAAAGCTAGAAAAATCCCCACGTTTTTAAAAAAGTACTTTTGAAGAAAAAAACCTCAGTGTTTTCTAGTTAACGTTTTACAAATGATATATACAGTCGTTAGAAAAACGGAAAAGTTGCCCTTGTATGTTGAATGTCGCCATTTGGCAAACACGTTTAATATAATCGCATCTTGCAATGTGCTCCGAGCACACATATCATATTTCCCAATCACCATCTCACCAATCTCAATGTGAAATACAAAACAATGACAAACGACGTCATCCCAGATGGTCAACGGACGGTCACGACGAAGCGGGGATCGCAAATCACTTCAACGCGGAATATATTTCTTCTCTGTACAGTACGCCGGGCGGAATTTCGGCTTCGGGATCGTGCGACGTCTGAGATAATATTACCTCGCATCATCTGAATTTATAAAGGTCAGCTGGAGAAAGGCAAAGCTGTCACAGACAATTTCATATTTCCCAATAAAAAGCATGACTACTTTTCAAGGTGCACTGTACTCAAGGACATTGAATGTGTTAACACGGACTTTCCGCCAGATTTACTGTTGCTCACCTGTCAACTTTTTTTGTTAGCGCTAAATGGCTTGCGAGGGACGTCTGACATTGAAGCCGTGTTAGCATCTAACCAACCCAAAGCTGCAAAACACATTAAATATTTCCGATGGCTGGACATTAAAAGTCCATTTCGTTTTTAATGTAGTGCCAGACTCGCATTAAATCTTGCTGTACGGAGTGTCCTCCTAAGAAAGTACAGTAGATTGACTAACTCATGTGTTTTTGACTTTTTCATGGAATTATGTGGAGTTTGTGGTGTCCTTAAAAACTCTCAAATCAAATATTTTCTTCATTAAGTATGAGTTAAAAATCCTCAACTGAGTTTAAAGAGCCCATATGCTTTATTTTCCATTGCGCCTATTGTTTTTGTTTTACTCTTATCAGGCCTGTTTTCAGAAATAACCCCCAAAACGGTGAAAAAAAGAAGACTTCTAAAAATAAGTGTAAAAGTCTAGATAATAAACGCAAATCATGTGTTTCTCTGCCGCCCTGGCTTTAAGTCAGGATTGCAGCGTTGAGTTTTCAAATTGCGTACTACACCTTTAAAGCCAGTGTTGTACATGTTTCCATTATTGCAATCCTTTATCCCCTATCCCACATTGCTTAAGCGGGCTCAGGGAGAGGGAACATTTTAGCAGGAAGCATGCTGTTCTGGCCATCCAAAAATTAAACTATTATCTATTATCCCCGTCGAGTGGTTGTCTGGAGCGCTGAGGTGTGCCACCCAAATTCAACTGCACTATTTTTGCCGCGATCTATTATCTCCAGTTGACCATTGCTGAAAGATTGGGCTTACCTTAATCAGGTATTCTCTGAGATATTTACAACTCAAAGAATATCATGTTTTTGAAACACACTGTATATTAAAAATCTTGGCATTATTCAGTTTCAAATGATATTTTCTACTGTAGCTATTATGGGTGGTGAATAAATTATTCTAACAAAGAATTTATTGACCAATTGGATTAAAGAGCCGAGTTTATTCTTTTCAAAACTGGTGTTGCCTTTTTTGAGCACCACATACGTTTTTAGATCATTAGGTCAGGAAAACCGATGAAAAACCTTTTTTAGTTATTCTGAAGGGTTTCTATACACACTTTAAGTGACTTTTTTAGATAGAAAGATAGATAGATAGATAGATGGATAGATAGATACTTTATTCATCCCCGTAGGGAAATTCACACTTCCAGCAGTATCCTTGTGTTGAAAAAGGTCGCTGGCTTTGTCCCACCGGTTTGGCCGCTAGCTTGATCAAGCTTGGCTTGCTGACATGGTAAGGTTCTCTGGCTGCTTTTTGAGCTGAGACTTGGTCAGGACCAGCCAGGGTTTGGTCCTGTTCTTCTTGTTAGGATATGCCCTCTTGCCTTCTGGCTGGCCAAATTCAGACTGCCCTTGCGAGGTGAGACGTGAACCAGATTTCGGTTCCAGTCTCCAGGGAGGGGAACACCCTCTATGGTGGAGTTGTCACGGCAACCTTTGATGCTGTAATGCAAGCTAAAGCCCCCTCCCCAACCTCACATTCCACCAGTATCAGTCAGATAACATATCTATGTGATTGACTTAAATAACAGTATTCATTTCACATGTGTTAACATTGTTTCATCATTTTCTGACACTGCGAAACTGAATTTTGACCAAACGTTGAATACTTATGCAAGCAAACCAAATCAGAACCAAATCACACACACTTAAAGTTGCTAATGTTTTGCCTTGACTTTGCATAAAGCCATTTTGAGTGAGCTTGAAATTCCTTTCATCCCTTCTCCCCCTCCCTCATTTCCGTGACATTTGAGATGCTGACCTCTATTCAAACTATGTCTCACTATTACAGAGCTAATCCAGCCATGACAATGTTCAATTTCCTCTGGGGGAACAATCCACGCTAATGACGCTCGCGCTACCTCCGAGAATAGCGCCTTTGTCTGACACTCAAATTAGTTTGGAAAGCGTTGGGTAAGAGCTGTTGAAGTACATAAAAGTAAACATGTACAATTAGGGGAACTCAAATGTGTTGTAAATTTAAATACATTTTAAGGGTTGAGTTACATTTAAAAAATTCACAGTTGCGGTTTTAAGCGAGCTCAAATGCTTTGATGGTTTAAAGACATGTTAAGATTTCAACTACTGTTTAAAAAAAATCATATTTTACCTACAAGAAAATGACTTTGAAAAAGGTTGAGTGTGATTTATAGAAATATATAAAAAATGACAATTAACAATGTAGGCTTCATCTTACTCAGAAATAACTTTGGAAAGTTTTGAGTGCGAGCTATAGAAAGACATAAACTTGACTTGACTTGACTATAAAGTTAAGTATAACTTACTTTTGGAAGAGTTAGGCGACTTCCTCCTCCTTGGTAAAAAGTGGACAAAAAAAAAACGATCCAACCATTTTCTCAACCGCATCAAGCTTTCTTTTTACACTTTCATTTCAAATGAAACGGCTGGCCTCTTCTTAACACTTTACCCCAACCAAATTGAATGGATGCACGAGATATTCAACAATAAAAACGTCAAAGCTTTAAGCGTGCTTGAGATACAGTGCAGGATGTATACACACCAACTAGGAAGCAGAAGCCGGATTTCTTCTTCGGGGTGGATGCTGAGTGAGCTCTCATAGCGCCACACGCCGGTGGCGGCGGAAAGAAGCACAAAATCTAACTTACAGCAATGTCCGGATATTTTTCGACTTGCCGTAAACATTTTGTCGTATCTACCGTTTTGCGTAAGTCGAATGTTAGTAAGTAGGGAAGCGTCTGCAATGACAATAAAACTAGCCATTCAATGGAATTATGTGCTGTGTGTTACTATTTGTAAATATATTGTTGTTATTTTGTTACAGTCAGATATAGACTTACAAACGAGATACGTCAGTCGTAATGGTGGAATCTTAAGGTTAGTTCAATCCACGGGGTCTTTTGTGAAGGTGTGACGCTACGTCACAGATTTTCACCCTTTGCAGCCGCTTCTGGTCCCCATTAACCATAAAAACCAAAGGATCTCTGTATACACATGTAAAATCATTTACATTCTGTTATTTTTTTGCGATATAGGACGACAATATATTTTTTGCTATTATTTACCACTTTGAATGCACCTAATAGATCCCTTTGCCTACCAACCGGTGAACTTACAAATACATCAGCTGCCACGAATGGCAAGAAAAAAAGCGAGAAAGTGGACGTGTGAGAGTGACTACGAATCTGTCAGCTCTAATAAGCTGATCTGCTCAGGCGGCTAAGACAGTGACCTACAGGTGGCAATTAAATGTCAAGACATTTGGATTCTGATTCCGATCTGCCGTCGAGTCGCTTGCTAAAGTTCGGAGGTGTCAAGATATCACTTTTAGTTTTGGATCCAGGCTCTACCTTTACCACCTTCAATGTTGACATCATTTACCAGGAAGAAGAGTTTCGTCCGGATTTCGACATAATCAGTCACTACCTTTTAAGAAACTCTGTCTCAATTTTCATAAATACATGGATAACAGATATAATAAGTAATAAGAAAATATGCATAATTACACACACATGAATGCATGTCACTGACTGTAAAGACTAAATACTTAATCCTGAAAGATTTTCTTAAAAAAAGAAAAAATAATTGGGGTTGCTAAAAAAATGAATACTTGAGCTTTCTATGCTGCAAACTAGTATGGTTTTTCTTGCCAATCACTCCTGAAAGCAGGCTGTCCTCACTGGAAACGGAACTAGTGTCAGGATCAGGACCCAAACGCGTGACTTTCTCACACAAGCCTTTTATTTTACGGGAAATGGGGAATCATGCAAGTTAGGGAGCAGTCTGGCGTGAAATGACAGGAAGCCAGAGGCCGACGAGATCCATACCAATTGCCCGAGTTGATATCGGACAGACGGGGTCGATAACGGACAGGACGGGACAGGCAGGATAGATAATGAAACAGAAAATTAACAGGACAAACTAGACGGGAACGGAAACTGGAGAAAATAATAAACAGGACAAAAATAGACAAAAACAAAACTGGACACCAAAATTAAACAGGACAAAATTAACAGGAACAATACCGGAGAAGAAATGCTAACAGGAACAGGACCGTGTCGAAACCCACGTCTTGCGGGGCAGAAGTTCGTTGACGGACTGACAAAACAGAGAGTGAGAACACTGAACTTGAATTGAAGGAAAGCCAATATGTCAACAAGCCGCAGCTGTCGCCACACGGGCGGGGCCAATTGGGCGCCATGGCAACCGTGACAACTAGTCTATCCTTTGACGTAAACTAGCTTTTTTTTCCTGCACCCAAAAAAAATGGTCGATTTTCTTCAGTAAAACAGGCACCATCTTCTCTGGGTAAAAAACAGCCTATTCTTTGACAAATACTAGTGTTTTCTGTACTATTTAAAACTTTACTTGCTCTCTTTGAGCAAAAGGTAATATTTTCTTCTCCACCAAAAACTGCTCTGTTCTTCTTCGCTGAAAACAAACCTAGTCTTTTTTGTGTTTCTGCATGGAAAGCCAGAGTTATTTTTGTACCACTTAACACATGCGAGTTCTTTGGCGTTATACAGTGTGGAAACCTAGCGTCTTGATTGAACCAAAAACTACAATTTTCTCTGCAAAAAAAGCCTGGCCTGTCTTCCTTTATGTGCAAAGACTAGCCTACTCTAAATGAGCATTATTATGTTTTACATGGAAAACTAGCTGCTTCATCAACTTAAAACGAGCGTTTTCTTCTTCAGAAACTGGTCTTTTTGTTTGTGCAGGAAACAGGCATTGTCTTCTCAAGGTAAAAATTAGCCTATTTTTTGGAAAACTAATGGTGTAGCATTCACATCGAAAGATGTGTTATTTTGTACAACATGAACATGCAAATTATTCTTTGACAATGACTAGATTTGTCATTTCTGCTCGGACTCAGATTGGCTCCCTGTCCCTATTCAAACCCAGTCCTCTGTCCCCTTTTGTCAGTCAGTCTGCGAACTTCAGTTAACACTAGGCAAGCCTTTTTTGACCCTGACTGTTACCTGTTTATGCTCCCGTCTGTCCCCCGGCTTCTACCCGTTTTTGATCCTGACCACTTTTACTCTCCCGTCCTAGCTTTCGACCTCTTTTTGTCCCCGACCACGTTTTTGCTCTCCTGTCCCAGCTACTGACACGTTATTCTGTTCCCGACACCGCCATCGCTCGCCACGGAAGATCCAGTTCCACGTTCAGAGCGACCTGCTTCCCGCGTCCAGCAATAATCGGATCGTGGGCGCAATCTTTGTTCCAATAAAACTTGTGAGAAACCCAACGCAAGTGGGTCTTGTCTCTGTTCTGGTCCTGACAAATACGAAAAAAGAAAGTGAAAACTAGCACTTTATGACACAAATAGGCCTTCTCTTTTTATACAACGGAAAATGATGTCTTCTTTGCTGGAAATTAGCGTTGTCTTTTACTCACCCTAACACTACAAACTCTAGACCCTCAACCCTATTCTTTGGCACTAACCCTATGGTGTCTATGCCAGAAATTACCACCATCTTCTTTGACAAAAACCGAATTATTTTATTTATTTTTTTCTGAAACCTTTGCTCTTCTTTGTTGACAAACAAATGGCATCTTCTTTTCTAGCTGGAAAGTGCATTTGTCTGTTCTATGCCAGAAATAAGTCGTCTTCAGAGATAAAAAACAGCATCATCGTTTTTTCTACCTGAAACCAGCATTGTCAATTTCTATTTCAGTAACGAGCACCACCTTACTGAAAAACACAAAAACAAAAGCCAAGTACTTTCCAACTTGTTAAGCTAAGTCATGTTTAGCCCTTAATCACAAGAAGTCTCAAAGGGCTGTACAGACTAAAGCCTACTATCATACCATTTGTCACGGTTGCCATGGCGCCCAATTACCCCCCCCCCCCCCCCCCCCCCCTGGCGCCCAATGCACAGACATCATGAAACATGAAAGGTAAGAACAGAATGTCTGTCTGATAGCTTCCTGAGGTGAACATCATTCATAAGCTCTTGAATATAAGTGTGTTTTAAGCCTCAAATCTCAGAGGGCAGATCGTTCCACAGCACCAAGGACAGCACCAATGGAGAAAGCTCTCAAATCCGTGGATTCTTCTTGTGTCTTAGGATCACTAGTAGACCAGCGTTTTCCAAGCAATGGCTCAGAGCAGGAACATAGGGGAATTAAATCTAAGAGATATGAGGGGGCAAGTGCATGCATAATTTTGTGTATTCTTTTATTTTTTTCTACGCAATTACGTATTTTTGAACTTATACTTTGGAGTTAAGATTGTCAAGTTTAGACTGAGAAATGAAATTGTGAGAGCCAGAACTGAAGTAGTAGTGGAACTGAGCAAGCGTGTGGATAAGAGAGTACCCGGTTGGTTTGGACACATGGAGAGGATGGATATAGAGCGAATGTTGAAGAGGATCTACAGAGCAAAATTAAATGGAAGGAGACCAAGAGGAAGGCCGCGATTGACGTTGATGGATGGTTTTATGAGTGCACTGCAGGAAAGAGGTCTAAATCTAGTGGAAGCTAGAGCTCTTGTTGGTGATAGGAATAAGTGGAGAGGTGTTGTAAAAGGATAGTGGGATGTTTAGATGTGTTCTAAGGGATGGGCAGGGTACCTGTATGATGCGGCAGGGGTAAACCAGTGAGAGCTGTCGGGCCCCGTTGTTGAACAGAAAAGTGTGTTGTGTCACCCTGACCCAAGTGACATGGCCGCTTTCTCGTGTCCCGTTTCATCTGGAGGGACGAAAGCATGACCAGCTTGGGTACCGAGGTGCTTAACTTGTTTGGGTGTTTGGGCATTTGGGTTGGCCATGGTCATTTTTTTGTGTTTTTTGCTACTTTTTCCTTTTTTTCTTTTCTTCGTTTTTGTATACGTGTTTTTCTTGCTGTCATTCACCCCTCTTGAGGGATATGACCAAGACAGATAGATAGATAGACTTTGGACTTATTTTTCTTCTGAAAAATACTCATTTTTAGCCAGAAGAGGATGAAACTTCAATCTAAACTAATCCAACTTCGAAAGGTGCAATACTACCGTAAAAGATAACGTATTTTGCCGTTCCAATAGTCATGCAGTTCTTCAATAATTTTGTCATGTTTTTTTCTTAGTATTTAATGAATTCGGAGAGATTACGAGTTGTTTATCCTGGGCACTGCAGTGTAGCGCCATGAATTCAAACTCCGCCCAATAAACTGATAGCAGTGCATACAAATGGACGCGCGGAGCCGACGTTCAGATATCGATATTGTGCGTTTTGCCATTCTCATCACATTTCATATGTATGCTGTCAGAGGAGCCTGCGGAATGTCAATGAGCTCGCAGGAGACATCCCGACATCCAAAACATCTCCAAGGTCGGCCCAAGAAACAGTATTTCGAAGCCCCGTCCTGCTCCTCCCTGGCGATCAATATGGAGTTACTCAAACCTTGTTGCAAGAAAAACTATTTTCAATTTTTGGTGTTTTGTGGCAAGCAATGTGACTGTGTTTGAACATTTCTTTTAATAATAATAAAGCAAAACTGTTTGGCATTCCATTAACACTTGGATCTAATTGAAATCATGAAATGCTAATATTGTATTTTACATTAGTGGGCAATCGTTTTGAGTCATAGGCCCTGTTGGGTTAAGAAACATGATTCGATTTTTTTGTTTCATACGATCTCAAATCCAATACCTCGGGAATACATGATGGAAAAAGATAATGTAGGCCTATCCAATTGTTCTCATATATTCTCTTCGATTAAAAAAAAGTACCTGACTATTATTAAGTATTTGACTATTACGTTATTGTTATCGTTATCAACTATATGTCTAGTGTTATTGCTATTGTTGAACATTGTTGTTATATAACTGTCACCATCATATTATGCAAATCCGCCACAACCTGGACATATATTTATATACAAAAAACGATGAGGTGTCAAGAATCGGAACAGGATCAGGACCCAAATGCGTGACGTTTCTCACACAAGCTTTTATTTTAGGGGGAAATTGGGAGTCACGCACGTCAGGCAGCGGTCTGGCGTGGAAAGACAGGAAGCCAGAGACCGACGAGATCGATTCCAATTGCCCGAGCAGGACCGGACAGACACGATTGATAATGAAACAGGATATCGAAATTAAACCGGACAAACTAGATGGGAACGAAAACTGGAGAGAATAATAAACAGGACAAAAATAGACGTGAACGAAACTGAAAACCAATATTAAACAGGACCAAACAAATGGGAACATTACCGGACAGGATATACCAACAGGAAAACAGGACCGAGTCAGAACCCACGTGGGGCAGAGGTTTGTTGACGGACTTACCAAGGAAAAGTGAGAGCACTGCGCTTAAATAGACGGAAAGCCAATCTGTCAGCGAGCCGCAGCTGGCGCCACACGGGCGGGGCCAATTAGGCGTCATGGCAACCGTGCTCCATACTCTTAGATGTCTTGTTTTAATGAACTCAAATGTTTCGTGAAATAAGAAAAAATTATAAAATGAAAAAAAAAATAATAAATAAAACAATTATTTAAAAGTCCACCAAATTTTGACACAGGTCCTCTTAAATACACATGAAAAATATACATTAAAACAAGTAATACAAAAAAGGCAAACGATAAACAGTTTCTAAAATTGAAAGGTTGAATGCACCCTGCAATCACTATCATTAAAATGAGTCCAAATTCGGCTCACATGTTTGCTTTACATACATACAGTACTTTTTTCCCCTCTTCCATATTGAACTCAATTACTACCCAAATTCTATAAAGCCTTTCCCATGTTTGGAAACAAGTGTAGCCAAGGTGTGCGTGTATTGTTGAAGCAGAATGGCAGAATTTGTTTCAGTTTATAGCAGCCTATTGACACAGATTATAGATAAGAACAGCTCAAAACAGTGTATGTGCTAGCAGCATGATAGCGACATTATTTCAGTCATCAAAGTCAACAACAACAAAAAATCATTCTTTCAATTGGCACTGGATTACTTCCCTTGAAGGTACTGGAAAAATTGGCCTTGAAAGTGCTTAATAAGTGGTTGAATTTGGCCTTGAAAAAAGTGTACGAACCCTAAAAATATGTTGCTCTGGTTATTCTAATTTAACTAGATTTTCTACATCCAAATATGATCATGAAAAACTATAAAAGTTCTTTAGAAACAGTTAAAATTCTTGAAATATAACCTCTCATTAAAGTAAATTATTGTTCTTAAAAATTTTGATACAGCTTATGTAGTGGATCATACACAATTTTCATAAACACAAGTCTATTTTCGATTTTTACGTAATTATCAATATAAGAGAAGACGGCAACATATGTCTTCCATCTGAATCAGACTTAGGAAAGAAAACCTAGGTTTCAAACACACCTAGCTAGAAAACATCAGACATCCAAGATATGGAATATCACAGTTGTCAAAGTGATAAATCTATTATAAGAGAAATTAACCATTGTTTTTTTTATCTTCATCTCTCAAATGTAACAAGCTTTTTTACACCCTCTAATTACTCTCAGCAATTAAGCTAGCATCTTTGCAACATTGAGCTTGGTCTGGCTTCTGGGTTTTAGCGAAACTTTAAAAATCAACCATTTCTACATCGTCTATTCCACAAAAAAGGTTCAGTTTATACCTGTTCATAACTGCATTTGCAGTACAGAGCTATGGATAAATGCAAACCCTGGCTTACTTGCTAAAAAACCTGTGTGTTGATTAATATCTCCAGGGCATTTCTGTTTTTTTTTCTGCTCGTATGCCGAAAATATTAGGGTCCATATAGAGTGGATGTTACAGTTGTATTCATCCATATGTAGTGTAATTCTATGATTCTGGTAAGCCACGTTCAGCACGTGTACACTTGTGCTTTCCCAGATTGGCAGATTGTTCAACTATGGCATGTATTAAGTGGTAACTACTTTGTCAGAAGACCCCTAATGATGAGACAAAACTTTGGTCCTCGATTTCCCTCGCCCGGACGCGGGTTACCGGGGCCCCCTTCTGGAGCCAGGCCTGGAGGTGGGGTCCGCTGGCGAGCGCCTGGAGGCCGGACCCTTACCCACGGGGGCCGGCCGGGCACAGCCCGAAGGGACGACGTGGGACCCTCTTCCCATGGGCTCACCACCTGTAGGAGGGGCCAAAGGGGTCGGGTGCGCAGAGAGCTGGGTAGCAGCCAAGGGAGGGGTCCATGGCGCGACGATCCCCGGCTACAGAAACTGGCTTTTGGGACATGGAACGTTACCTCTCTGGCAGGGAAGGAGCCCGAGTTGGTGCGTGAGGTTGAGAAATTCCGACTAGATATAGTCGGACTCACCTCTACGCACGGCTTGGGCTCTGGTACCAGTCCTCTCGAGAGGGGTTGGACTCTCTTCCACTCTGGAGTTGCCCGTGGTGAGAGGCGCAGAGCCGGTGTGGGCATATTAATTGTTCCACGGCTCGGCGCCTGTACGTTGGGGTTCACCCCGGTAGACGAGAGGGTAGCCTCCCTCCGCCTTCGGGTGGGGGGACGGGTCCTGACTGTTGTTTGTGCTTATGCACCAAATAGCAGTTCGGAGTACCCACCCTTCTTGGGGTCCTTAGAGGGTGTGCTTGAGAGCGCGCCCCCTGGGGACTCCCTCGTACTGCTGGGAGACTTCAACGCTCACGTGGGCAATGACAGTGAGACCTGGAGGGGCGTGATTGGGAAGAACGGCCCCCCTGACCTGAACCCGAGTGGTGTTTCGTTATTGGACTTCTGTGCTCGTCACGGTCTATCCATAATGAACACCATGTTCAGACATAAGGGTGTCCATATGTGCACTTGGCACCAGGACACCCTAGGCCGTAGTTCGATGATCGACTTTGTCATCGTTTCGTCGGACCTGCGGCCGCATGTTCTGGACACTCGGGTGAAGAGAGGGGCGGAACTGTCAACTGATCACCACCTGGTGGTGAGTTGGCTTCGATGGTGGGGGAAGATGCCGGCCCGACCCGGCAGACCCAAGCGTGTTGTGAGGGTCTGTTGGGAACGGCTGGCAGAATCTCCTGTCAGAAGAAGTTTCAATTCACACCTCCGGCAGAACTTCGCCCATGTCCCGAGGGAGGCGGGGGACATTGAGTCCGAGTGGACCATGTTCCGCGCCTCCATTGTCGAGGCGGCTGATCGGAGCTGTGGCCGCAAGGTAGTCGGTGCCTGCCGCGGCGGCAACCCTCAGACCCGTTGGTGGTCACCGGCGGTGAGGGATGCCGTTAAGCTGAAGAAGGAGTCTTATCGGGCCTTCCTGGCCTGTGGGACTCTGGAAGCAGCTGGCAGGTATCGGCTGGCCAAGCGGAATGCGGCTTTGGCGGTTGCCGAGGCAAAAACTCGGGCATGGGAGGAGTTTGGCGAGGCCATGGAAGCCGACTTCCGAACGGCTTCGAGGAAATTCTGGTCCACCATCCGACGTCTTAGGGGGGGGAAGCGGTGTGCCTTTGACACTGTGTATAGTGCCGATGGGGCGCTGCTGACCTCGACCCGGGACGTTGTGAATCGGTGGGCGGAGTACTTCGAAGACCTCCTCAATGCCACCGGCACGTCTTCCTCTGGGGAAGCAGAGCCTGAGGACTCTGGGTTGGGCTCTCGTATCACTGGGGTTGAAGTCACCGAGGTCGTCAAAAAACTCCTCGGTGGCAGGGCCCCGGGGGTCGATGAGATCCGCCCGGACTTCATTAAGGCTCTGGATGATGTGGGCGTGTCATGGTTGACGCGCCTCTGCAACATCGCGTGGACATCGGGGACAGTGCCTCTGGACTGGCAGACTGGGGTGGTGGTTCCCGTCTTTAAGAAGGGGGACCGGAGAGTGTGTTCCAACTACAGGGGAATCACACTTCTCAGCCTCCCTGGTAAGGTCTATTCAGGGGTACTGGAGAGGAGGGTCCGCCAGGAAGTCGAATCTCAGATTCAGGAGGAACAGTGTGGTTTTCGTCCTGGCCGTGGAACACTGGACCAGCTCTATACACTCTTCAGGGTCTTTGAGGGTGCATGGGAGTTTGCCTGTCCGGTCTACATGAGTTTTGTGGACTTGGAGAAGGCATTCGACCGTGTTCCTCGGGAGGCCCTGTGGGGGGTGCTTCGGGAGTATGGGGTACCGCACAGTCTTATCCGGGCTGTGCGGTCCCTGTATGCCCCGTGCCAGAGTCTGGTCCGCATTGCCGGCACTAAGTCGGATTCGTTCCCGGTGAGGGTTGGGCTCCGCCAGGGCTGCCCTTTGTCACCGATTCTGTTCATAACTTTTATGGACAGAATTTCTAGGCGCAGCCTTGGCGGGGATGGAGTCCGGTTTGGGGGCCTCAGCATTGCGTCACTGCTTTTTGCAGATGACGTGGTGCTGTTGGCTTCCTCAGGCCGTGATCTTCAGCTCTCGCTGGAGCGATTCGCAGCCGAGTGTGAAGCGGGCGGGATGGGGATCAGCACCTCCAAGTCCGAGGCCATGGTTCTCAGTCGGAAAAGGGTGGTATGCTCCCTCCGGGTCGGGGAGGAGGTCTTGCCCCAAGTGGAGGAGTTCAAGTATCTTGGGGTCTTGTTCACGAGTGAGGGTAGGATGGAACGGGAGATCGACAGACGGGTCGGTGCAGCGTCTGCCATCATTCGGACCCTGTACCGGTCTGTCGTGGTGAAGAGGGAGCTGAGCCGAAAGGCAAAGCTCTCGATCTACCAGTAGATCTACGTTCCTACCCTCACCTATGGTCATGAACTTTGGGTCATGACCGAAAGAACTCGATCCCGGATACAAGTGGCTGAAATGAGTTTCCTCCGCAGGGTGGCTGGGTTCTCCCATAGAGACAGGGTGAGAAGCTCAGTCATCCGGGAGGAACTCGTTGTAGAGCCACTGCTCCTCCGCGTTGAGAGGAGCCAGTTGAGATGGCTCGGGCATCTAATAAGGATGCCTCCTGGACGCCTCCCTCGGGAGGTGTTCCGGGCATGTCCCACCGACAGGAGGCCCCGGGGGCGGCCCAGGACACGTTGGAGAGACTATGTCTCTCGGCTGGCTTGGGAACGCCTCGGTGTCCCGTCGGATGAGCTGGAGGAGGTGGCTGGGGATAGGGATGTCTGGGCTTCCCTTTTAACGCTGCTGCCCCCGCGACCTGACCTCGGATAAGCGGAAGACAATGGATGGATGGATGGATACTTTGTCACTAACCATATTAATGATTAATTTGGAATGCTCCAATCAGCGTCCAGGAAATTGAAGGCAGTTTTACGATTGGTTTTAGTGTACTGGTGGTTTTACCGACGCCAACATTTACGAAAGTGGAACTGAGATATGTCGAAGGAATACGAATTACCATTCGAACAACTCTTTATGCTATAATCAGCTAACAGAGGTATAATCTTAAACCATGTCAATCATTGCGGTCAGGTCGGGCCGGGCTTCTCTCTTGCTGACTTTTTTTTTCTAGAGCTAGTGGCATGGGTCATGATGTCCAAGATATATTGGGATTGAATTAGTATCTTGTCACAACAAGTGCGTTCAGGCATTCCGAGGCTAGGATTAGTTTTGGCCAGGAGAGACTGTGGTCTGCAAAAAAGTAGAACTTGCCCCATCACAACAAGTACTGTACTCGTCAATTTATCTCCAGTTTATCTCTGTCTATCATTGATCCGTCATTGTTCTTCTTTGTCTCTCTCACTTAAAGTATTGCGCTTTATCCTTAAGGACGTACTACTGCTTTGGATTATGGCCCTACTTTCAGGCCGTCAAAATGAAGAACGGCCCTAAATTTTTCCCGCCAACTCAGTCAATGACTGAAAATTGTCATTTAGCCTCTGCAGACATAGAAATATATAAGATGTATAAGTTTATACAGCCTTGTCTAACTTAGATTTTGTTACAAAAGACAAGCTTACATTTGTCATCTTAAATCACCTTCCATCCTCCCAAGTCCACAATTACAATTAGAGCTAAGATTCATGGCCCGAGCCCGAACCCGAACCCGAACCCGAACCCGAGGCAATTTCGGGCCGGGTCGGGCCTGAAATGTCAGTCATACGGTTCGTTTTTTTTTTTTTTTTTTTAAATTAATTAATAATTATAAATATATGTTCATTAAAAATATATACTTAAACTATGTATGGATATTAGACCAAGGAATACTTGTTATAAAATAAATAATTTGGATAAAACGGAGAAGGAGCTGTAATTGCTTTTAACGGAGCCAGAGCATGCTCTGTGCACGTGACGTGACGTGAATGCTGTCCTCTTAATAATCTTCCCCTCCGCAAATTCGCGTGATTTTGGCCTGGTATCCCCGATATGGAGTCGGACCAACAAGAAGTTAAGGATAAACTCAAGAGAGGAGAACTGACGAGGAAAACGCACTCTGGTAAGAGTTTTAATAAGCGTTTTATATAGAATACGATCGCTTTTGTCGGAAGTGTACATTGACGTTGGTGACATTTTCATAGGAGTCGGAAAAGGGCACAACACGTCAACACCCCCTCAATGATAGTGCCGCGCTAAAATCTTAAGGACGTACTACTACTGCTGCTGTGGATTATGGCCCAATGATCAAGTCGTCAAAATGACGGACGCCCTTAAATGTTTTCGCTACCTCAAAAAAAAAAAAAACGTCAATGACAGATTGTCGCTTAATGTAACATCTGCAGTGCAGACACAGAAATATAAAAGATGTAAATGTTTATACAGTTTTATTTAACTTAGGCCTAGATGTTGTAACAAAAGGCAGAGTTTAATTTGTTATCATAAATCACCCCTCCTTATAAATAAAATATGTAATTTCGGGCCCCCTCGGGCCGGGCCAGCAAATCCAGTTAATTAGTCCGGCTCGGTCCGGGTCGGGTTTAATACCCCTCGGGCCTGCGTCGGGCTCGGGTGCTTTTTTTGGGCCCGATCTTACCTCTAATTACAATATTAATTTTTGTGTTCGCTTCAGGTTCAGTCCTGCAAATCAAGTCAGTTGGCTGGGCTTGGGCTGGATTTTTTAGGCCTGATCTTACCTCAATCGTCAAAAAAACAGTTGATATGGAATTTAATATACAGAGACCTGGAAACGGGTACAAAATGACTTTGATCCGCGCAAACAATGGATCTAAATGAGCTTGTTGGCCGGATTATGAGTGATAAAAAGGCATTATGTGCCAGCAGAGTCATTTGTGATGCAAGTTAGCGAGCAAGTTTAAGGCCTACCTACTGGGACCCGGTTGGAAATGAACGCAATTGGTGTTTGCATACATTACCACCGTAAAGTTTTAACGGGCAATAGCTGAGCTGACGACACGCCGGCTCCCTACAGGAGAGCAGCCATTAGCGTTGTTGCGCAGCTGTCAGGAACTCTTATCCAAAAGCTAGTCGTCGTAGCGCACGTCGGGGTGCGGCGAGGGCCATAGCTAACGCGTTAGCGAGTCATTGAATGTGTGACACGAGTTGAGAGTGATTGGCAATGAAATATGCTTGGGATGAATAGAATGGTTGTTAAGAAAAAAGGGATTGCGTTGCAAAGAGATATAGGCTCTTTAGTAAGTTCAGTGCCATTGACGGCTATAGACGTCAAAATTCCTTGTTTATTAGACTGGCAGGGATGCTTATACACTTTAAATGCAAACTTCCTTTCCATGGGGTTTATGATTATTCATAGATCCAACAGTGAGCGCTAAGCCACGCCTACCATAGTCACAATATCTACGTATCATGGCCGAAGCCAATAGGCGGCCGGAACGACAACAGCGAAAGACTCTTTGGCCGATATTTTTGGTTGCAAAACATTAGCATCACCACGTTTGGTAAAAGTATACAACTAACTTTTAAAAGTTCCATTTTCTGTGGAAAGAATATTATTCAGAATATGACAATATCAGCATTTAACAGTTCTTACATATTAAATAAAACTATAAGATGCACTTAAACCCCTTTCCAGGGCTAAATTAATCAACTGTTAGCAACTGAAAACGGTGAAATTCCTGCTTTGAGCGACATTAGCATCAACACGTTCGGTAAAAGTAGACAACTAACTTCTAAAAGTTCCATTTTCTGTGGAAACAATATTATTTGGAATATGAAAATATCAGCATTTTACTGTTCTTACATATTAACTAAAACTGCAAGATACACTTAAACCCGTTTCCAGGGCTAAGTTTATCAACTGTTAGCAACTGAAAACAGGAAAATTCCTGTTTTAGCGACATTAGCATCAACATGCCAGATGGTAAAGAGAAAACTACTATGTTCTAAAAGTTCATTTTCTGTGGAATTAATTTTATTCAAAATATGATGAAATCAACATTTTACAATTTTTACTTATTAGATGAAACTGTAAACATACAGTCAAAATATTTTCCACGGCTATAAAAAGTAGAAAAGTAGAAAAAGCCTGCAGCTAGTACAAAATTCTGCAGCGAAGCTTTTAACTAAGACAAGAAGTTTTACTTTACATTACTCCGAGGTTTAGGCTGACCTGCACTGGATCCCTGTTAGTTTTAGATGTGATTTTAAGGTTCTGTTGATATACAAGATTATGCATGGACCTGCCCTTTCATATCTCTCAGATTTAATTTCCCCCTATGTTTCTACTCGGAGGGCAGCACGGCGGCGTAGTGGTTAGCGCATGTGCAGCACAGTTCTGAGGTCATGGGTTCAAATCCAGCTACCAACCTTCCTGTGTGGAGTTTGCCTGTTCTCCCCGTGTTGTCGTTTCCTCCGGGCACTCCGGTTTCCTCCCACATTCCAAAAACATGCATAGCAGGTTAATTGGCTGGTCCAAATTATCCCTAGGTGTGAAAGAGCGAATGAGTTGTCTGTCCCCGTGTGCCCTGCGACTGGCTGGCAGCTAGTTCAGGGTGTCCCCCGCCCACTGCCTGAAGATGGCTGGGATGGGCTCCAGCACCCCCGCGACCCTACTGAGGATAAGCGGTGCAGATAATGGGTGGATGGTTTCTACTCGGAGCCTCTTCTTCTCTTCTTCTTCTTCTTCTTCTAGTTCGGAAAATGCTGGTCTACTAATGAACCAAGAAGAAATCCGCAGGTTTGTGAGTGCTCTCCATTCGGGACCCAGATGCCTTCATGTCCTCATGCTGAGGTTTTTGAGTTTTCCCTTGCCCTCATGTAGGTTTTAGATCAGGAGATGGTGTAAAAACAGTCCGTAGTCTGTACAGCCCCTTAAGACTCCTTGTGATTTAGCATACATGTCAACCTCCATTGCTCCATGCCCTTACAAACTGTCGTATTTTCCCAAAATACAAAATAATCTTACACCATATTTTATTCTTCCATTTTTCCATGTTTTATTTATGTAGTTTAACATGTTATATTGTACATGTGTCTCGTTATATCATATATATTGTTAATTAACATTTTGTTGTGAGATGCTGAGTTGCTCAACATGAATGAAGTTTATCATAAAAACGTTAAAAAATTAAGTAGCTTGGACGTTCACTGTAGAAGGAAAAATACTTGCAACTATAATTAAGTAGAATAATACATTTTCTTATTCAAATTATTAATTCATTTTCTGCATTAAATTATTGTTGGTAATGTACTTATTAAAGGGATAACCATAAACCTGTCTTTTTTCATTTTCTCCTTTTATACTTTGTTTTTTCTTACCTTCTTTAAACAACATAATAATTCATAATATAATGCGTCAAAAAAGTCAGCCGTTTGAGAACTGTCTCTCTTTAATGAGTTGAGCCGAAAAAGCCGGTTTTCTAAAAAGAGACTGACTTCCTTTCACTACACAACTACCACGGAATGATGCATGATGGGAAATCCCCAGGCGGCAGAGGCATGCGCACAGTAGCATCAAGCCACTCGCTTCATTGGCAACGAAAAAAACGATACCGAGATAGAGGCTGCCGCAGCGAACTCGTTTGACTTGATTGATTTGCTGTTTCGGTCTATACCGGATGGTACCTAAATTGACAAATTTGCGTTTTCCCGTACATATTTTCTAGTATGTCGTACACGACTTAAAATGCCATAATAAACGTACTTTGTATGGCAAATACGTACAGGTTGACAGGTATGGATTTAGGGATGAACAAATAAACATGATTTGACTTGGTAGCACTTCCTGATTACCTTTATCATGTGACCACAATAAACCAATCAACAGTAAGCAACACAAAACATGGAGATATAGCGACAAAGCACAAACGTTTCTTGAAAATAAACAGCAACAATACAAATTCTAAGCCAAGAAAAACCATGATACTGTTCGCACAAAGCTCATGATTAAGTACACAAAAGCTTTGACCTTGTTCCACACGAGATTTCCTTTGTTTTGTTTTGGTTTCAAACACACAACCCGCGGATTTACCGCAGGGCCAAAGAGTAACCGCGCATATAATGTCAAGGACTGTTGTCAGCATTCATACATCATAGCCGCGTACGTAATACACGCTTGTTAAATATACATGCTCCCATGAAATAAACATGACCATTATTTATACAAAGCTCCCAGCAGCGCTGCTGATTGGTCGGCCGGAAATGTGAATCTCCCACAGGTGCTTCTCCATCTGTTCTTTGTTTTATTCAGCACTAGCCAACATTAGCATGTCGGGCATTATAATAAAACACACAAACGCTTCGTCATGAATATTTGGTTATGATGGGAAATAAGTTAACTCTCTAGTCCAGGGTATCTCAACTGGTGGGTCCGGGACCCAAAAGTGGATTGCGTACTTGTTTTTAGTGGATTGCGAGCCTTTGTAATGGAAAAATAATGCTCAGAAGAAGATAAGGGAGGGTCATTTACTCTCCTTAACAGAGGGGCCTCCAACCTTTTTCAAAGCAAAAGCTTCTTCTTGTTACTTTTTAACACAAAAGACACTTTTTGATATGCGTTTCTAAAATAACAACTTAGCATGATTTTTCTATGTCGTCACTAGGTTATTACTACGGTATTACTATGTTATTACCAGGCCAAATATTTGAAGTGTGGTTAAATAGATTCAGTCGACCACTAAAAAAAATAGTTTTACTAGAAAACCACAATGAGGACTCAGGACTGGTGAGCTGTTTTCAGAACTGGTCCACGAGCAACTCTTCTGTCTTTAGGGGGAACCAGGTTGGAGACCCGTACCTTAATAGTAGATGGGGATAATTAATCCATCCATTATGTGCACTGCTAATCCTCAATAGGGTTGTGGGTGTGTTGGAGCCCATCCTCGTCATCTTCAGGCAGTGGGCAGGGGACACCCTAATTCGGTTGCCAGTCAGTTGCAGGGCACACAGGGACAGAACTCTCACTCGTTCATTCACACCTAGGGACAATTTGGACCGGCCAATCAAACTGACATGCATATTTTCAGTAATGCGGAAGAAAACCCACGCAGGCACAGGAAAAACATGCAAACTGCACCGAGGGTGGCTGCGGTACCTGAACTTGAAGGCTGAACCTCGGCAAAGTGGGGCTGCGCGCTAACCACCCATCCGCCGTGCTGATGGGGATAATGTCCTGCTAAATGTGTTATACCTGCCCCGTCTTATGGCACTTTTGAGAGGAAACACATCTCATTGGTTTGTGATTTTGTTGGTTTTATTTCCCTTTTCTGCCCATAGTAATGGCTGATAAGGAGAAGGAAAAGTGGAAAACAGTGACAACAACAAATCAAATAAATAATTGTGAATTACGAAAATGGTGTGTCTGCATTTGGAGCCCTGCTAAAAAGTACAGTAAATGGTTTAAATGTTATATATTTTAGTTTTTTACAATGACATTTACCTTTGTTAACTACATAGTTTAAAAATGATCAATGTTTAGGTATACGCTAAAATAGCATATTGGCTAGATGGTTTGCCAAATGGCTAAAACGTAGCTTGATAGTTACCAAGAAAATTAAATGGGTAAAAAACTAAAAGGGAGCTAGATAGCTAGGTAAAAGAGTAAATTGCCAAATAAATAGCCAGATAGAAAGCTAAAAAAATAAAAAAAATAAATAGCCAACATTTAGTTTGACAACTAGCAAAAAAAAGCTAATGTGCTAGCTAGATAGTGTACAAGAAATGTAAAAAGCTATTTAGATAGGTTGCTAAATACCTACAAATGTAGGAAGATAGCAAGATACAAAGCTAAAAAGGTAGCCAGATGGCTAGCTAGAAAAAAGTTTGCTTTTTTTGCTTTATGGGCTGCCTACCCACTTTCATTTGCTGGATACTGGAAGCAATATGAGGAAGTGGGGGCTCCCTGGATGTGAAGATCCGACCAACTCCACTCCTGCCATCTAATCGTGATTTTTCATACTGAAATCATTCCAAGAGGGCTAATACTTACTGATGAGTGTCGCCAAGTTTACTGTGTAATATATATAAAAAAAAAAAAAAAATATATATATATATATATATATATATATATATATATATATATATATATATATATATATATATAAAATAGAACAAAAAATAAACATATTTTTATGTTTTGGCACTCAGACAATGCTTCTGAATACATTCTAATATGTTGTGGCAGTGAATGAGTTTCTAAGGGTGGTTATGGAACAGATTAACCGCGAAAGCTGACGTTTCAATAATTCGAGCCAGAGAGGCACAACAAGATTGTGGGAGAAATGGGTTTATTATCAGGCGACAATAGTGTTAATAAAAGAGGTAAGATACTCAGTGAATGAACGGGCAAATTTAACTCATCTAACATGTCTGGCTTAAAAAAATCGATATTCTTTCCTCTCCAATAGGCCTAATGCAAAATTTGTCATGCTGTGGAAAGCTCGATAATAGATACCAGGTAACACAAGTGTGAGTATTGTCAAAGTAATTAAATTTAATGGAATTTTTAATTATTTGTCGGTCTGATAGAAAGTGGTATTTACATTTTTCCAAGAAAAAATATTGTATTTCATTATTTAATTATTTAATCACTGTAGTTTTTTTTTTAAATTATAATCATAATAAAAATGTATTCTTTCCACAACTAAAGTAAAATAATATATTAAGTTCATGTTTAAAGAACTTCATTAGATATTTAGTTTTGTAGTACTACCGTAACTGTATTTATCTATTTTTGTTGTATTTTCTAGTGATTCTGTTGTAGTATTTTTGTAATATTTACATAGTTTTATTTTTGTAGTACTTCTGTATTGTGTTTGTACTATTATCTGTATATTAGTCTTTATTACTTCTCTATTTCTATACACGTCACGACCAGCACTCAGGGTAGACCCAATCGCGTTTTCTCATAATTTTAATGAAAGAAAGAGGGATGGCAGTGCTTGTGATCCGATGCTCACTGAACGCGGGAAGCAAGTAGCTCTCGTACTCTGATTGTGATTCAAACACAGAAGTGGATTTTCCGTAGCGAGCGATGGCGGTGTCAGGGACAGAATAACCTGTCGGTAGCTGGGACTGGGAGAGCAAGGCGTGGTCGGGTCGGAAACGAGTCGTAAGCCAGAACGGGAGAGCAGACGTGGTCAGGATCAAAACAGGTCATAGCCGGAGACAGATGGGAGCAAAAACGGGAGAGGTGGGAGTCAGGGTCTAAAAAGGCTTGCCTAGTATACACTGAGGTTCACAGACGGACTGACAACAGGGGATTGACAGGACTGGGTTAGGGGACAGGGAGCCAATCAGATATCCCGAAGTGGCTGGCGCTAAATGAGCGGGCACATGTGATTCCAATCGGTAATCATGACAATACAAGTATTTTTTTTTTCTTGTATGACTGTAGTGGAATTTTAACAGTTTTTCTGTAGTACTTTTTGTTCTTTTCAGAATTAAAACTAATTAAGATGGTAAATCTCTTATTAACCACAAAAAATGTATCTAGTATTGCAGTATTTTTTTTATAATCTGGTAGTATTACTGTTGTAGTATTTTGGAGTAGACAGGCAAAGGGATAATGGGGACAAGGCTAGTTCACCCCCCCAAAAAAATTCCCCAGTAGTATTTTGTTAATCATTATATATATTGTCATTATATTTTCACCATTTTTGTTCAGCGGATTAAAAAGCTTGACGAGCCACAGCTGGCCAGCGGGACACAGTTTGCCTACCCTTGCTCAATGTTATGGTATAAATATATTTTGGGATCATCGTGTACTAGAAAAATCACTACAAATAGATATATTCATAGATCTATCCAATTTTAATGAAAAAAAACAAGCTTCTTAATAAGGACACATTTAAATCCAAATACAATCATGGCACAGTCGAACATTTCTCCCTCCCAAGTCGAGAGTTAGAAAAGAGAGATTAGCGTCATAATCTGATCTATTTTGCTCATTTTTATTTCGATTTATTTCAAATTGGCAGCAGTTCTCCCCGGGAGGCAAAGTCATTAAGCTTTATACATAACCGTTGCTGCCACATTAAAATCGCATTACACAACACTGATAATCATTGCATTCAATTACACATGCTAATAAATAGCCAACACCCTCTCCACGAAATCCATTAGCCTGGGAGACAAACAGATGCAAACACCAGATCGACGAGTTATTCTTTTGTAGATCTTGTCGTCTCGCTGCGAGGAAATTAAACATTTAGATTTATGCGTTCATAGGACAAACAAAAACAAGTCCAGATGCCACATACACTATATACTGTCGACACTATAAGGCGCTCGGATTTTAAATCGCACCCCATGTGATATATTTTTCATATACTTAGCTTATTGCCAACAGTGTTTACAGCTAGCATGAGTTAATATTTTTTGGCAGCCCAACACTTTTCCACCGTGCTAACAGCATTGATGGCAATGAGTTAGCATAGCATTAGCTCGTCCCAGCAAGTAACTGGGCTGGCGACAGTGTTTACAGCTAGCATGAAGAAGGCGCAGTGGACTATAAGGTGTATGGAATTGAAACTAAAGTAAGAGCTAAGGTTATATAGAAATAAAAATAATTACATTTATGTTTATAGAACATATATTTACATCTGACATCTGGTTTCACCACTGAAATTAATTCTAGCAAGAGAAGAACGACAAGATGGCACTCGAAGGACATTTTACATGTTTCTCAAAGGCAGAACAGTTACCATGTGCAGTTTTTATTTACCTCAACCCATCATTTTGCATATATAATATTATCATGTTTTTTTCTTTTACTACAAGTTTGACATAACTTTGCTAATGTCTGGATTGAAAAAATGAATTATGATTACGACTTATACTATACTTATACTATTCAGACTAATGCAAGATGGCGGCTGCGCATGGATACATGCTTGCGGCTAGCTCTCCAGCTAATCTTCTATTTATTGCCGTTCTCTTGTCTTTTTTGCTTTCACTTTTGGACACATGTGTGGCCAAAAACACTTACAGTAGGGACGAACTTATTCGGTTGGGTGGGCGTCTAAATTTCGATTTTTCGGGCACTTTTTATACCGCCCATGATATACCGAGCGAACTTCAAAGAGACCCGGCATCCTTGTGGACAGCTATTCCGCTAAATAAACGACGCCGACGACGCCGTAAAGAAAGGACACAGAAGCGTGGTTGCCGTGCAGGTAGATGTGTGAAGCGTGTGAAGTCCAAGCAGCAAGATGGACGCGAGGATGTAACTAATTCCACCATTCATTCCTCGCCGGACAATCGACGCTTTAAACTCAGCGCTCACGAGCGGCCACAACGCCGGGAGCTTTTGAAGATCTCGACAAAGACTACAAAGAGTTCAGCTAAGTCAAATGATTCAGCAAAGCTGAAATTTGGTCTGTTAAATATCAGATCGCTTGCTCCAAAAGCTTTACTTGTTGATAACATTATTCGTGATTATAAACTTAACTGTATGGGTCTTTGTGAAACGTGGTTACGCCCGGATGAGCACTTAGCGCTAAATTATGCCTCTCCCCCAGACTACGAGAATAGTCATATAGCACGCACGCTGAAAAGAGGTGGTGGTGTTGCGCTAATCTCTGAAAAATCGCTCAAATTTAATACACGTACCTCTCATAATTACAAAACGTTTGAGGCTCTTGTGATGCGGTCCCCTCAATTGTCAATTGATGTAATAACTATCTATCGTGCACCTGGGCCATACACAACTTTCTTAGACGAATTTGCTGAACTTTTGTCTGAACTAGTAACCTATGCAGACAAAATTATAATTATGGGAGACTTTAACATTCATATGAACTCCCCACACAGTTCACTTACTATTGCGTTTAGTTCTCTAATTGATGCATTTGGTTTTACTCAACTGGTTGACTTGCCAACCCATAAAAATGGGAACACGCTAGACTTGATTCTGACTCGAGGAGTTTTAACCTCAAACATTATGGTTCTACCGTGTACTACTGTTATCTCTGATCATTATTTAGTGACATTTGAGGTGCTAACTAAATGTAGACTTAATAAAGCTGAGGGATTTAGCGGACGCAATATAAACACTGGCACAGTTTCTGAGCTCTTTGAACTCCTTCCTGGAGCAGTTGCGTCCTTTCCTAAATACAATGGCTCGATTGACTCACTCATGAATGAGTTCAATACCACCCTGACTAGTGTGCTGGATTCAATAGCGCCCATAAAACTAAAATCACGTCCTAAAAGACGCACACCTTGGTTTACTGATGAAACTAGAGCCCTTAAAAAAGAATGCAGGAAATGGGAGAGAAAATGGCGCGCTACCAAGCTTGAGGTTTTCCATCAAACCTGGTGTGACAGCTTGTTAAAGTATAAAGCGGCCCTTGCCTCTGCAAAATCGGCCTACCTTTCGAAGGTGATTGCGTCTCAAAAGAACAACCCCAAAGCCCTTTTTGACACTGTAGCATCGCTTACAAGGCAACAGGCTATCGCAGACAGTTCGACACACTCTGCTCAGGACTTAATGGTCTTCTTCACTAAGAAGATTCAATGCATACAGGAAGAAATTGCAAAAGATATTGTTAGTACCACACGTATTAAAGGACTGAAATTTACAGATGCACGACAGGGTGGCTGCCCTGGGAAAATGGCCGGTTTTAGTGAACTGTCACTTGATGATCTCAAACAAGTGGTGAATGCGGCCAAACCGACAACTTGCCAGTTCGACCCTCTCCCAGGTTCACTTATTAAAAGTCTTTTTAGCGTCCTTGGGCCTTCAGTTCTAAATATTATAAATACATCACTCTCCTCAGGTGTAGTTCCAGCAGCTTTTAAGTCCGCCGTTATTAAACCCACACTGAAACGACCCAACCTTGATCCAGAAATATTAAGTAATTACAGACCTGTGTCAAACCTACCTTTCCTCTCTAAAGTACTCGAAAGAGTAGTGGCACAGCAGCTGAATGCTTTCATATCGGAGAATAACCTTTTTGAATCCATGCAATCAGGATTCAGGGCTAACCACTCTACTGAGACAGCTCTGATCAAGGTAACAAATGATCTCCTAATGTCAATGGATTCTGGCGCTTCATCACTTTTGCTGCTGCTGGATCTTAGTGCTGCTTTTGACACAGTGCGCCACAATATCCTACTAGAACGGTTGGAAAAATGGATTGGTCTCTCAGGAGCCGTCCTCTCGTGGTTCAAATCTTACCTCTCAGATAGGACGCACTGTGTTAAATATGGTGAAACGACATCTGAGCCCTTTAATGTTACCTGCGGTGTTCCGCAGGGTTCAGTGCTCGGCCCCCTACTTTTCAACATTTACATGCTTCCATTAGGTGATATTATTCGCAAGTACAATATCAGCTTCCACTGCTACGCAGACGACACTCAACTCTATCTTCCGTTGGAGGAATCTTCCACACTAAACTGTGGAAATTTGGAGGCCTGTCTCACTGAGATAAAAGAGTGGATGTCACTCAATTTCTTGCGTCTTAACTCTGAAAAGACCGAAATGTTAGTCATTGGTCCTTCTAAATGCCGGGACTTATTCGCAAAAACTGCTGTGAACATTGACAAATGTCGCATCACACAGAGTGACTCAGTTAAAAATTTAGGTGTCATATTTGACCCTGATCTATCCTTTGAGATGCATGTAAAGCAAATTACTAGAACTGCCTTCTTCCATCTTCGCAACATTGCTAAAATCCGTTCAATACTGTCTCAGTCTGATGCGGAAACAATAATTCATGCATTTGTTACCTCCCGTCTCGATTACTGCAATGCACTACTCTCCGGTCTCCCGAAGTCCAGAATCAAGTCTCTTCAGCTAGTACAAAATGCCGCAGCGAGGCTTTTAACTAGGACAAAAAAGTACGATCACATAACACCGATTATGGCTAACCTGCATTGGCTCCCAGTTAGCCAAAGATGTGACTTCAAAGTTCTCTTAGTATTGTACAAAATCATACATGGACTTGCTCCCTCTTATCTTTCAGATCTGATCTGCCACTATGTCCCGGTCCGAAGCCTACGATCTGAGAGTGCTGGTCTTCTGATGATCCCGAGAGCAAAGAAGTCTTCTGCTGGTTCGAGAGCGTTCTCCATCCGGGCACCGGTGCTGTGGAATGCTCTTCCCCCTGAGATTCGATCTGCAACCTCAGTGGAAATGTTTAAATCTAAACTTAAAACTCACTTCTACTCCATTGCATACGAATAACCTACTCCTCTTGTCGGTTGAAAATAGTTTGTGTAATATAGTGTAACAATCTGTGAAGCCCTTTGAGACTCTTCGTGATTTAGGGCTATACAAATAAAAATGACTTGACTTGACTTGATAACTGAAAATGGTTTTGTAAAACCAATCATAAAATGAGAAAAAAGACCCTTTATCTTTCAAATCAGATAAGTATATTTGTTTAATAACTAAAAATTAATAGTCAAATAGTGTCTTTTTATAGCATTTTCCCAACTAGCTTAAAACTAAGTTTAAACTAGTACTGCAGAGTACTACACTAAGACAAATAAAGAAAATTATAATTTACCTCAAGCCAACATTATGTAAACATACATTACCCGAACCATAGACTTACACCAGGGGTGGGCAAACTTTTTGAGTCGTGGTCGGCATTGGCTTAAACACATTTCGTAAGGGCCAGGAGGAGAAAAAAATTACATTACATTTTTTGTATATAGCGATACAGTCTCGAATACAAACTGCAGCAATACCTGAGTGTCGCTGCTATGCTGTTAGAAAGAGGAAAGAAAAGCTACTGGACTTGTTCTAGGTTTGAGGAGTGGTAATATTTATTTTGTTAAATATGTTTAATTTCGGGCAGCATGGCGGGGCAGTGGTTAGCGCGTGTGCGGCACAGTTCTGAGGTCATGAGATCGAACCTTCCTTTGTGGTGTTTGCATGTTCTCCCCGTGGGTTGCGTGGGTTTCCTCCGGGCACTTCGGCTTACTCCCACATTCCAAAAACATGCATGTCAGGTTAATTGGCCGGTCCATATTGTCCCTAGGTGTGAATGAGCGAGAGAGTTGTCCGTCCCTGTGTGCCCTGCAGATAATGGATGGATGGATGGATGTTTTATTTATTTTTCGGTTTGATAGCCGGTCATCTACTCTAATTTCGTTGTTAACCTATTTTTAGTTGCAACATTTACGTTTATCTGCACTGATAAGGGTTAGAATTAACACTCAATCTATTTTGTGTCAGAATAAGTTACACAGTAATGCACTTTGAATTTCAATGACAGTTCAAATGAATGCCAAGAAGGTTCATTAAATAAGCAAAGAAAACACAATTCCAATGTTTTTCAGTTCAGGGGATCCCAAATGCGAGGGTGAAGAAGCACTTTTTCCGTTAATTGCTCCATCTAGTGTTAAAACTGAGAAGTGCAACAGAGTTGAGCTCATATTAAACTATATTTTCAGAATTTGCTGCGGGCCAATAAAAACTGACCCCGCGGCCGCAGTTGGCCTGCGGGCCGTAGTCTGGACACCCCTGAATTGACACATCAGGCTTTTTCTTTTAGCAAGTCAGCAAGAGTTTGTGTGTGCTTTGCAGCATAACAATATCCCATAATATGTCATGTGCACATGAATAGTTTAATTTTGTTATGCTTTTCTACATATTATAAATCTTGAAAATTGTGATAAAGTTCTCTATTTTCTATAAAAAAAAAAGAAAAACTGTCACACTTTCTGGATTCATGATCATTCAACTGAAAAATAATACAGTTTTATTGTTTTAATATTATTGATATTGTTATACCCTTGTCAATATGACTGATTGCATTCACCTGTGCCCGCTTGTTGATTGCCAGCTGCCGCTGGCATTCTGATTGGTTCCCTGTCCTACATAAGCTAAGTCCTTTCACTCGCCTGTTGTCAGTCCGTCAGCGAACCTCTGTTTCCACAAGGCAAGCATTTATGACTATGAATCCCGTTTTTTTCAACTGTTTTCCACCCGTCTGTCCCTGATTTCCCCGTTTGTCTCCGGCTACGGACTGTTTTTTGACCCCGACCCCGTTTTGATCTTCCGTCCCGATTAACGACTTGTTTTTTGACCCCAGCCATTTTCTGATCTCCCGTCCCGACTAACGACCGGTTTTTCCGTGTTCTACACTACTATCTCCCACTACGGAAGATCCACTTCCGCATTCGGAACACGTTTCAGTACATTTATTATAAATTTAGATTTCATTACATCTTTTTAGGACTTTGTCACAAAATTCAAATCTTCTATATATCAAGGCGGCAACTATTGAATATATCAAAAGTTGACTGGTCACCAACGATGGAAACAATTAATCAAATAACCGGAACAATGTTTTTTTTTCTCTCTCAGATTTTTATGAAGTTGATGGCAAATAAGGGCAGCACGGGGGCGCAGTGGTTAGCACGTGTGCAGAACAGTTCTGAGGTCATGAGATGGAACCTTTCCTAGTGGAGTTTGCATGTTCTTTCCGTGCTTGCGTGGGTGTCCTCCGGGCCCTCTGGTTTCCTCCCACATTCCCAAAACATGCATGTTGGATTAATTGGCCATTCCAAATTGTCCCTAGGAATGATTGAGCAAATTTGTTCCCTACGACTGGCTATCAACCAGTTCAGGGTGTCCCCTACCCACTGCCCGAAGATAGCTAGGATGGGCTCCAGCACCCCCGCGACCCTACTGGGGATAAGCGGTGCAGATAATGGATGGCTGATGGCAAATAATATTGAACATATGAAGAAAAATGGGCACAGTGAAACAAATGCATCGATTATTAGACATCCTGCAATTTGTACAAAAAATAAGTAAAAATGTACAACCAATTAGGCACAGTACTCAGTCAGCAAAGAGAAAAATGTATAAATAAACTTCCGTCCATTTTTTAGGGACAGGCAAATAAATTATAAATATGACAAATATTATATGCATTTAGAGAAGTATGTTCAGTGGTCAACTGCAAAGTCTGTAACAATGCACTGAACGATTCGCAATAGTTTGAAATAAAATAGTTTTGACCACTGACGTTTGGCGCTTTTAACGTTTTCGAAAACTGATGTTTGTTTTTTGTACTGCATGCATTCCATCTCAAATACATTTGTCAGGCACAGTCTGACATGATCTTCAAGCTCACTTTTATAGCAAATTATATGTGTCGAAAATGTACAATGTATTTCATCGAAACTGTAATTACTTGAATCTTACCGATGCGAGTCAGACTCTTTTCCGTTTAAATGAATAAATATCCGTGCATCACCGAGCTACTGCCATTATATGCAAAGTTTGCTTTGCAAATGTTGCAGTAGTCTTTAATCACTATATCCAGGCTAAAAGACCATAAAACTTTGGAAGTTTTGGTATGCAGTCATTTCTGTATGTTACCTCTCAAGACAGGGATGCTATTGAGCGTGAGTGACTCTCTGCTGATCTTAAAATTGTTAAAGATACGAATCTCTGTTAGAAAACAATGTCTCGTGACAATAGTCCACAATAAAAATTGTTGTACACTATTTCTTTTCTTGACTTTTGTCGACAATGTCCACATTACTAATGTATACCCCTTGCTACTTTGCGCTTCAGTCATCGCTGGTTCACTCCTACACAGGGAAAAAAATTGAATAAAATAAATGCTTCTTCCACCATTGAGGAACGTTTTGGGTAGCCAAGAGTCAAGCTGATTTAATAGAAGAAAAAGAAAAGCGACAAATAAAAAATAAAAAAGAACAAAAACATTAAATGCTTACTGTACTGCTCTCACAAGTTCACTCTCGTTGTGCCCGATCAACTGTGTGAGAGAGGGGAAGTCGTAGGCTTGGCCAGGCAAGACTCACGCCGGTTGTCTAGCACCTCTCCACTTGAAATATCCGATGCCGTTTGGCCAATTCATATCATAGCATCTTTCATAAAACATTGTGATGGGACACCTGTTCAGTGTTCTCTCAACATCTCGCTGAGAATAATTCTCTCAGTCAGCAAGGCTTTGATGAAGGCAAAAAATACACCATCCATCCATGTTCTGCACCATTTATCCTCCGTAGGGTTGCGGGCGGGCTGGAGACCATTCCAGCTACCCTTGGACAGTGGGCAGGCGACACCCCGACCTGGTTGCCAGCCAGTCATAGGGCACACAGGGACAGACAAACATTCAAACGCTCACTTACTGCTAGGGACAATTTGGAGTCACCCATTAACCCGCCATGCATGTTTTGGGGATGATGAACAGCAATAATAACAATAAATCAATTATTTAGAATATGTACTGGGTTTTAATTTGTTCTCTGTCTCTGTCTCTGTCTCTCTCTCTCTCTCTCTCTTTCTCTCTCTCTCTCTCTCTCTCTCAAGTCTGCTCTAATGAAGGCCAAACCCCTCCAAAAAAGGTGCAACACTATTTTGTGGATTCTCCCTTTTCGCGAGTGGTTCCAGTCCACATTAACCGAGAAAACCGAGGGATATTTCTATATGTATTTGTATAGTTCCTACTTAGCTGGGATTTATTTAATCCGGTGGTATTGGAACAGACTAACAGTGAAAATCGAGGGAATTCTGTATTAAGGTTTAAAGCGTCTCTACTCCCCCTCACACCAGCCCCCCGCCCTTTTTTACTTGATGGCGGCTTCACTTGTAATTAACCGTTATGCGGGGGGGATTGATTGCGTACAGCTTAGCATTGAGCAGCTTCATTATGGAGTCCCTTCAAAGTGAGATTCGGGTCCTGCCAATACTCCCGAGTTGATTTCAGCCCAGGGATCAATAGGCAGCGCATTAAAAGCTTTATTTGGACTTTGTCCGCCCCTTGAGTCCCCCTCGACCCACTTGCTCGCCGCTTCTTAATGGTACCACCACCGTGCCGGCTTAAACCTTTCGACGATGGATGGGTAACGGTTGATCGGGTTTGGGAGGTGAAGATGCACTGCAAAATGTCCAGCTAGTAAAAAAAGATGGGGAAAATAAAGTAAAATAGAGAAAAATAATCAGTTTTAGGAAAAAATAGTCAAGTCGTGTTTAATTGTACAGACGCAGCCCTACTTACGAACGAGATACGGTACGGACGATCGTTCGTGAGTTAAATTTATTTGTAGGGTACTTCAGTGCTATATTTTGTATGGAATGTATGTTTAAGGTTTATATAAGCATGTTTAAGTCTTGTGTACATAACCGGTATTGTGTTGTCATTGAATAGTATGCTCTATAAAGATAAATAAAATGAAGTTCAACCCACTTTTGGAAGATGGGCTTCAAGAGTTAGGTTACTTCCTCCTCCGCGGTAGAAAGTGGCCGTAAAAAAGCGATCAAACCACTTTCTCAACCGCATTTACCTTCCTTATTCCACTTTCATTTCAGAAGAAACAGCTCGCCTCTTCTTTACACTTTACACCAACCATATTGAATTGATACACGAGATATTAAACAATAAATATGTCAAAGTTCTTACAGTATAGTATGTTTACACACAAACTAGGAAGAGGAAGCCGGATTTTTTCTTCGGGGTGCTTGCTTTTTGACCTTTCACAGCGGCACACGCCAGTAGTGGCAGGTAGAAGCACTACAGTACTCTACTCGGAAAAAGGTGCACAATACTAAATGTAACTTACAGACATGTCCGTATATTTTTTGACATCTGGAAAAAAATGTTCGTTTCTACTGTATTTCGTAACTCAAATGTTCGTAAGTAGGGGAACGTCCGTATAGCACAGAATGTCTCAAAGGGCTTTACCGACCACCATTACAACATCCCAGGATTTGAAACCACAATGAGGGAAAGGAAAAAACAAAAGTTTAGCATGAGCAAAATGAAGAAACCTTGCAAAGCATCAACAGACAATCAACATCAAATATCGGTGATGACAGAATGTCTAGTTGACAGCTTCCTGCCCCAAAATCTTCACGGATGAAGCAGGTTCTAGGTCACAATTATTTTCTGTCATGCCCCCCTCGAGTGCCTCTGAAATTTAAAAATAAAATACAAATACTCTATTACAATTATTGTCCGACCATGTCAAACCATATCGAACTGAAAAACGAAATTAAATAAAATCAGAAATATAAATTCTAACTGATCACCAACATTAACTCAAGAACACAATAATAAGAAGATGCAATATAATTAGAGCATATGGCAGCACGTAGGAAATTTGTGTTCTTTTTATTTATATTATGCCAAAAATATTTTGTTGGTTTATTGAAGTAGGGAGGCAGGATTTTCAGTGGCTGGTCGTGACAATCTGGGCGGGTACAACAGGATCCGTTAAAAACTAATTTTGGTCTTTACATCACTGAACAACTTGCAAATGTATTCGGCTTCATTCTGTCTGCTGCCAACATTTTTAGACAGAGTTAGACACCTATATTTTCCTCGTACATAGTCACACTTCTTCATATTTCCTCATCTTGGCTTTCCGGGAGGCTTTGGTTCGTCTGTTTACCTCCGCCTGTCTTCTCTTCCCTGTTAAATATTTTTTATAGTTTAACTAGAGGTTCTGCTACACTTGGTGTCAACACTTCAAGCCCTGGACAGAGCGCTAATGCTCAATGCAAACACATTTCTTTTTACCACGAGCGGACTCTGCCAATGAGAGGCCTATGGCTCCATACAGCAGTGGGAGTGCAAATGCATTTTATTCTAACACAGTAAAAAAAAAAAAAATCCCCAAGGTCACCAAGCTCTCCCTTATCAAAGCATTGCGCCGCCCTCACACATTGCATTTTTATCGTTGCCGGCGACTTTAATCGGGCATGTTTAAGGACTGTACTTCCCAAATCCATTCAATACGTGGACTGAGCAATTAGGGAAAAAAACACTGGACCGTGTGTACAGTAAGATCAAACATCTAGTTGGATCCGCCCATCTCTGTCTGTCCCTCACCCCCTCACACCCCCCCCCCTCCGGCGGAAAACAAAGCCTATACAACAAGGACAGTACAAAAATCTTCTTTGTTCCTTTATCTCTCGGTTTTCCTTATATCCTCACTGTAAAATGTGGAACTGGAGTGCCACGTCCAATTTCGTTGTCACAATATATCCCATGTTGTAACAATGACAATAAAGGTATATTCCAGGGGTGGCCAACCCGGTCCTCAAGAGCTCACGCCAAATGCACAGCTTGCAAACAATCTTAAAATTTGCATCACCTGAGAAACCTCCAAAACATGCAGGACATGCGGCTCTTGAGGACCGGGTTGGCCACCCCTGGTATATTCTATTCTATTCTATTGTATTCTATTTTCATCTCATCTCATCTCATCAGCTGCACCGCTTATCCTCAGTAGGGTCGCGGGGATGCTGGAGCCCATCCCAGCAATCATCGGGCAGTGGGCAGGGGACACCCTGGACTGGTTGCCAGCCAATCGCAGAGCACACAGGGACAGACAACTCACTCACTCAGTCACACCTAGGGACAATTTGGACCGGCCAATTCACCTGAAATGCATGTTTTTGGAATGTGGGAGGAAACCGGAGTGCCCGGAGGAAACCCATGCAAGCACGGGGAGAACATACAAACTCCGCACAGTAAGGCCGGGAGCTGGATTTGAACCCACGCAGGAGGTTCCCACGACCTCAGAACTGTTCCGCACACGCGCTAACCACTGCGCCGCCGTGCTGCCCTATTCTATTCTATTCTATTCTATTCTACTTCCTTAAAAGTAAATTTAAGTTTGGAGACGATTGTAAAATGAGTATAAATATTTAAAATGAAATCAACCAAATTATATGATTATAATTTATGAGTTAAGGTAAAAATATTTTTTTACAAAAACAGAAGGATGGAATTACACTGTATATGCGTACATACAAATGTAATACTACAACGCTATGAAAATCAAGAAAATAAGTATACATCTTTAAATCGAGAGTGCCATCTGCCAGTCCAGTGTATTACCATTTACGATTTTTAAAAGGATACATATATTTCTAGTAAAACAGAGCTAAAATGCAATAACACCAAGTTGTGCTGGTACGTGGCTTGTCAGAAGCTTGGATTTACACTATATATGGATGGATACAACGGCAGCTTTTTTTCTTTTTGTGTTCATGTGTGTATTTTTAATAACATTATTTTAATATGAATTTTTTTTTTATAATTCTACATTTTACACAACGCATGCAACTTTTGTGAGAACAAGTTGAGGTAGGGTGTCCCCTGCGACAAGATATCATTTTGTCATTTAGCACGCCACAGTACAAGATCTATCTTCCCTAGCAAAGCGCCGGCAGCCAACCCAGCTCCGTCCTTGTCTTGCACACCCAAAAAAAAAAGCACTCACACCCCGGGAGATGGAGCGAGCATGGCAGACACATTATAAATGACGATGAGATTCGCTTTCGCTCGCTCTTTTTCTTTCTTCTTTTTTTTACTCTTTTTTTCCCTTTAAACTTCCACTTGGCATCTCCATCCCATACACACTTACAGCAGTCTCCATCCGAGACCATTACAAAGATATTCCCAGTAGGAGCCCCGTGGATACAAATGATGACCTTGCCCTAAAGCTGTTCTTCATGTTGGGGTCTGAAATAAATCTAGAATGGGCATATACCCTGTGCAGCGAATATGGGATATGAATGAATTAGTCTAACAAACAATTTATTGACCAATTGAATTAAATAGCCAAGTTTATTCCTTTGAAATTTCGTCTCGCCTACGTTTTTAGATTATTAGGTCAGGAAAACGGATGGAAAACCTTGTTTAGTTAATCTGAAGGGTGGCTACACACACTTTAGGTGAATTCTTTTTACCATTTTTGATAGTTCAATATAATTAAATATACTTCGCCTTGCAAGGTGAGACGTGTACCAGCTCTCCGGTCCCCTGGGAGAGGCGGACCCCCTGTGGTGGAGTTGTCACAGCAACCTTTGATGCCTTAATGCAAGCGAACGCCCCCTCCCAACCTATCATTCCACCAGTATCAGTTAGATAACATAACTATTTGAATGACTTAAAACACAGTATTCATTTCATGTCTTGACACATTGATTGATCATTTTCTGACATTGTGAAACGGAATTCTGACCAAGCGTTGAATACTCTGTACCCTGTCAGTGATATTGGAATTAAATATTCAGCTAATTCAATGCTTTCGTAATCGGTTACCTCTTCATAAAAAGTTTGATAATGTCTACTACCACACGCACACACGTATGACGCACACCCTTAATTTTCAACTAAAGATCAGTATGAAATATTTTTCCCGGCTCAAATTTTTATGTGTGGCCATGATAAAAATCATCTATTGAAAATGTAAACTATAAAGACAATACCGGAATAAAATGTACACTATTTATCATAGCTCACGTTTCAGTGTGAGGCTATGCAAGAAAAAGAAGAGGCGAGGCGAAGTAAATGGATATATAGACACAAAATTTTTGTATTCTGGTGACTCGTCCTCTAAACGTTTCAAATAGACTTTCCGAATTTCAGTTTCTAGAGTCTTTCTCGCCCGTCATTTTATCTGACAGGAATGAGTCAGGACACGCCAAATGAGGCATCCTCGCCCTTAAACCAGCTAATAGTGGAATCATTAAAGACTACTCTGTTGACCTTTTAAAATGCTGGGTCCAAACTCTGCGTTCTAAATCTTCCGCTTATTGACCAGGCAGCTTCCTCAAATTCTTCTCTTAAAGGAGCCATGCAAGGAACCTTCATTTTCATTTTCAGTTCGAAACAATGCAAGGACTAAAATCTAGCCAATTTTAAAATAAAAATATAAAAGACATCATAGATATTTCAGCTATCGTTGCTTTCATTTAAAGAATAAATACATATATTTGTTCATTATCTGCGCCGCTTATCCTCAGTAGGGTCGCGGTCTGGAGCCCATCCCAGCCATGTGTGTGTATATATATATATATATATATATATATATATATATATATATATATATATATATATATATATATATATATATATATATATATATATATATATATATATATATATATATATATATATATATATATATATATATATATATATATATATATATATATATATATATATATATATATAAATGTAGTAAAACTTTTTTTTAAATTTTGATAAATATTTTCTACAAAATTACAACAATGACACTTACAATTTGCAGAACTAGCAGCTATTTACCAAATAAGGCAATTTTTAAGTAATTTTATATATTTCTTAATTTACAAAAAATTAAATGAAGACATTTAGTATAAGAGCGATCCTGTTGTAAAATTAGCAAACATTTATTTAATCAACACATTAGTATATCTAAAAAAGCAAAAAGGGAATATTTTCTCATTATTTTCATTATTGTTTGCAACAAAGATGAGAAAATTTCACTTAAATGTGTCAGAACTCGGACAGGAGGAGGACCCAGATGAGTAACGTTTACTCAGAAGTTTATTGGGAAAAAGAGGAAAAACGAGCACCAGCGATCCGGTGCTCGCTGGGTGAGGGAAGCAAGCCGTTTACGGGATCGGAGCGTGTTCGGAATGCGGAAGTGGATCTTCCGAAGCGGGAGATCGTAGCGTGGACCAACGGGAAAAAACGGAACGTTAGCCGGCACGGGAGATCAGAACGTGGTCGGGGTCAAAAAACGGGTCGTAGCCAGAGACAAACGAGGAAATCAGGATCAGACGAGTGGGAAACGGGTGACAAAACGGGTCAATATGCTTGCCTTGTGTAAACAGAGGTTTGCTGATGGATTGACAAAGGGAGAGTGAAAGCACTAAGCTTAAATAGGAGGGGGAACCAATCAAGTAACCAGCAGTGGCTGGCGACAAACTAGCGGGCACAGGTGAGTGTAATGAGTAATCGTGACAAAATGAGCTAAACTATCATCTACCAAAGAAGACCATTTTTATTTACTGTATAGATATTCTTTACTTGACCAAAAAAAGGAGTAAAAATAATTATTACACAAAATTCATGAGATGCAAATGATTGATTACGGTACTTAATCTGGAAGGTACTGTCAATAATCCAGTGGAAGTATTCACTCTAATATCAAAATGTAAATATCAGTCTACTCTTAATCTATCTATAATACTCCCAATCCATGGAGCCTGCTGTATTATTGGTATGTATCACCGTCTAAATTTGGCCATGGTTATTTCATTCCGTCATTATAATGTTTCAATTATTTCGGTCATTTATATTTAGGAAACTGAAAAAGTGCATATACCTTCAAGTTATGTACTAAAGAAACCTTATATTTTTAAATTATCAAACAAAAAAAGTGCCAGGGAGGCTTTAGGGAGGACCGAAGACCCCCATGTGGCTCAAAAGCAAGTCTAGCGGGTGGACAGGTTTATGTTTGTTAGCTATAGAAAGCATATTCATTTGTTTTGCCAGTCAGAATACAGAACTCAATGCTCTATGAAAAACCGCAAAGTAGAAAAAACGGGATAAGTAACCCGATACTGCAAGGGATCATCCTTTTTTAGACTTTATTTTGAAAACCTACCTCTTGGTTACCCAGAATCAAACGAAATTTACAACAATTCCTTCATCTGGAGACCCATAATACTCGTTTCTATGGGTAATTTCAAACATTTAAGCGTTTTTTTCTTTCCAGATCTTGTCGAAAGTCCGGAACAGCATAGACGTTTAGCATCGGTTTCCACTCTGTGTTTAACCTTTAATCGCCGGAGGCCAAACAATGCATCAATGAGCTTTACTTTGTGGCTTTGATATCTTCTCACCGGTTGTCCTTTCCGTGTGTGGCCTGGGAACGTTAATCTCGGCGATGCGTTGAGGTTTTCAATTAATTGGCGTCATTAGCGCAACAGTCGACCTGTGTTTCGCCGAGACGTGATAAATGGGCAGGTGGATGGGGATGCCCACTTGTTTGAGAGAGAAAGCGTGGATGGGGAAAGTGCTGGGCGATATGAGCCAAAATACAAATTTGGATTGACTGATTTTCCTGAACGTGCTTCTTAAATTCTAACATATGAATATGCATGCACGATTGCGAAAAACAGACCTGGTACATGACCTGGCGCCATACAATGAGCCAACACTACTTTATATAAAGATTCTAATAATTTTACAATGTATTCAGATTTTCCAAAGAAATAGTGGCAGAACTTGGTTGTGTCTCCTCCCTACGTCTTCATAATGTGCGCAAGGCGTCGAAAATCTTGGCCATCATCAGTCCCATGGCTCAGAAAGTTGTTGCACGGCCTTTTGAACTAGGGTTTATGGAAAAAGTATTTCATTTTGGTCGTGTCTCCGTTCTACCGCTTCGTCATATGCACGAGGCACCAGAGAGCTCAGCTATGAAGAGTCGCATGGCTTAAGAAATTGTGAATTTGGGTGATTAAGAACAGTTTTTAGTTTTGGTCGTGTATCTTCCCTACCTCTTTATAATGTGCGTAAAACATAAAATAACTTGGCCATAATCAATTTCAAGACTCAGACTTTTGTGATTGTATAGGCTTCTTAACTTGGGTTTATAAGAAAAAAAGAATCTTATTTTGGTCGTGTCTCATCCCTAGCTCTTAGTACTGTGCGCGAGGCATCGTAGCGACTGACCATAATCATTTGCAAGGCTTGGGTATCGTAAATGATCTTTGGGTTTGGGTTTTTAAAAAAAATGTTTAATTTTGATCATATCTCCTCCCTACCTCTTAGTAATGTGCTTGAGGCATTGGAGAACTTGGCCATGATCAATTGCAGGACACGGGATGTTGTATGGGCTTCTCATCCTGGTTTTATGAAACATTTCACGACCAGAATGCATTTAAGACCCAGATGTGTAACGTTAACCACAAGTTTATTGAGATAAGGAGGAAAGGCAGAGTCCGCGATTTGGTGCTCGCTGGACGCGGGTTCCGAATGCGGAAGTGGATCTTCCGGAGCAGGAGATAGTAGAAGGTCGATAGCCGGGACGGGAGATCAAAACGTGGTCGGGGTCGAAAAACAGGTGGTAGCCGTAGACAAACGGGGAAATCAGGAATGGACGGGTGGAAAACGGTTGAAAAAAGCGGGACCGACGGGAGTCAGAGTCAAAATGCTTGCCTTGTAGAAACAGAGGTTTCCTGACAGACTGACAACAGGCGGGTGAAAGGACTGAGCTTAAGTAGGACAGGAAACCAATCAGGAAGCCTGCGGCGGCTGGCGCCAAACAAGCGGGCAGAGGTGAAACTATCAGTCATCATGTGGTGTTTCCTCCCTACCTCTTTGTAATGTGTGTGATACATTGGATATTATACTCTGTCACATGGCTCAGGATGTCATTGTACAGGCTTCTGAACACACACACACACACACACACATACATACATACATACATACTGTATATATATATATATATATATATATATATATATATATATATATATATATATATATATATATATATATATATATATATATATATATATATATATATATATATATATATATATACTGTATATATATATATATATATATATATATATATATATATATATATATATATATATATATATATATATATATATATATATATATATATATATATATATATATATATATATATATATATATATATACAGTGCAGCCGGAAAGTGTTCACAGCGCTTCACTTATTCCACATTTTGTTATGTTACAGCCTTATTCCAAATTGTATTAATTTAATCTCTTATCTCAAAATTCTACACAAAATACTCCATTATGACAATGTGAAAACGTTTTTTTTTACTTTTTTGGAATTTATTAAAAATAGAAAACTAAGAAATCACATTTACATAAGTATTCACAGCCTTTGCTTAATACTTTGTTGATCCACCTTTGGCAGCAAATACAGCCTCAAGTCTTTTTGAATATGATCCCACAAGTTTAGCAAACCTATCTTTAAGCAGTTTTGCCCATTCTTCTTTGCAATAAGTCTAAAGCTCAATCAGGTTGGATGGGAGACGTTTGTGCTCAGCCATTTTCAGATCTCTCCAGAGATGTTCGATCGGATTCAAGTCTGGACTCTGGCTGGGGCACACCAGGACATTCACGGAGTGGTTCTGAAGCCAATCTTTTGAGATCTTGGCTGTGTGCTTTAGGTTGTTGTCCTGCTGAAAAATGAACCTTCGTCCCAGCCTGAGGTCAAGAGCGCTCTGGAGCAGGTTTTCATCCAGGATATCTCTATATATTGCTGCATTCATTTTTTCTTCTATCCTGACTAGTCTGCCAGTTCCTGCTGCTGAAAAACATCCCCACAGCATGATGCTGCCACCACCATGCTTCACTGTAGGGATGGTATTGGCCTGGTGGTGAGCCGTACCTGGTTTCCTCCAAACATGGCGGCTGGCATTCACACCAAAGAGTTCAATCTTCGTCTCATCAGACCAGAGAATTTTATTTCTCATGGTCTGAGAGTCATTCAGGTGCTTTTTGGCGAATTCCAGGCGGGCTTCCATGTTCCTTTTACTAAGGAGCGGCTTTCGTCTGGCCACTCTACCATACAGGCCTGATTGGTGGATTGCTGCAGAGATGGTTGTCCTTCTGGAAGGCTCTCCTCTCTCCACAGAGGAACGCTGGAGCTCTGACAGAGTGACCATCGGGTTCTTGGTCACCTCCCTGACTAAGGCCCTTCTTCCCGGATCGCTCAGTTTAGAAGGCCGGCCAGCTCTAGGAAGAGTCCTGGTGGTTCCAAATGTCTTCCATTTACGAATAATGGAGGCCACTGTGCTCATTGGCACCTTCAAAGCAGCAGAAATGTCTCTGTATCCTTCCCCAGATTTGTGCCTCAAGACAATCCTGTCTCGCAGGTCTACAGACAGTTCTTTTGACTTTATGCTTGGTGTTTGTGCTCTGACATGCACACTCAACTGTGGGACCTTATATAGACAGGTGTGTGCCTTTCCAAATCATGTCCAATCAACTGAATTTAATGCAGGTGGACTCCAATTAAGCTGTAGAAAGATCTCAAGAATGATCAGTGGAAAAAAGATGCACCTGAGCTCAATTTTGAGCTTCATGGCAAAGGCTGTGAATACTTATGTAAATGTGATTTCTTAGTTTTCTATTTTTAATAAATTCAAAAAAAGTAAAAAAAAAAAAACTTTTTCACATTGTCATAATGGAGTATTTTGTGTATAATTTTGAGATAATAGATTAAATTAATACAATTTGGAATGAGGCTGTAACATAACAAAACGTGGATATATATATATATATATATATATATATATATATATATATATATATATATATATATATATATATATATATATATATATATATATATATACAGGTGTTGGGTTGAGCGAGGGGGCTGGGAATCCCCTCCTCTCTCCTACTCTCAAAAAGAGTAAAAAAAAACAAGAATGTTAATGTGTTCTTTTGTATTCTAGCCATGTCCCATTAGGGGGATATGGTTCTGGTATATACATACATACATACATGTAATGGGTGTAATATTAACTTTTGTTTTGTTGAAATTCCTGGTGAAATATGTTTGTATAGTTTGTGTAAAAGTATGTTCCAATGACGAGTACAACAGCGCCACCTGCTGGTGTGGGGTAAGGTTTAGTTTAGCCTCTGATTTTACGACCGCCTCTGATTTTGTTAGCAGTCTCCAGCGCACTGCTAACGGTAAGCCATGATCTTTTGTTGCTCTGCAATAAGTTAATTGACAACATTAAGACCACAACTGACAAATCTTGCAACATACACAGTAATGTCATTGATATTATCAAACTGTTTGGATTTATTTTCATTTTGATTCTGTCGCCATTTATATTAGTTTTACCGGACGTTGCTAATTTCCCTTATAAATGTTGAGAACCAGCGGAGGTGCTAACCACATGGTGTGTGTATGTTGCCTCGCTCAATGCAGCAACTGTAATAAAAGCCTCATTATCCAGTACAGCCTGAATGTGGATCCTCGGTGGGACGGGTACCCCGCAGTTACATACATACATACATACATACATACATACATACATATATACACGATATACAATGTCTGACAGTTCATAAATGCCAGGCATTGTTCAAGCAAATCCATTATCCTGCTCACCAGCTACCCAATTACGGCCCCGAAAATCCTGGTTTGATCTTCTGACTTCCATCTCGAGGCCCCCGAGAGCGCCCCAACCCCACTGCCCCTCAACTGGCCTCCAGCATCGTTTACACGTCCCAAACGCGCTGACTTGGGTTGCTTCCTACCGCTTTTTAATGTGAGCTACAGCCCCCCCACCGCACGCCATCCCTGAAAAGCGGCGAAACGGTCTTCTCGGAAAATGAGGACAGCGAATGTGACGCAGCACGACTTCTCATTACGGCTGTGGGAATTTTTGTGTTTTTTTGTTTTTTTTCACGCCGGTGTTGGCATGGGTTTAGATCATCAGACACGAGGGGGTTGGCTTGAGCTCAGCTCGGTCGTTTGCCGAACAGGAGGAGGGACGAAAAGAAAGAGGGCGGCAAAAGGAACATACTGGAATCCGGGGTGGATACACTGTAATGCCTCGGAGCATCGTGGGTACTTTGCGATCCATTATCTTCAATTTATTTCTGTGAGCAGAGGCCGGCAGAGTGCACTTCTTTTCCACTCAGTAGACCTAAAAGTGAACTGCACTCGCGTTGCAGCGATCCATTCTCCCAGGTTCACTAGTGCTGTGAGCTGGGGCAGGTGGAGCTTATTTTTAGTCAGGCCTGTTCCCCAAAAAGGTAAACTGGGATCTTGAAAAACAGGAGCAGGCAGAGCACATTTTTTTTCGGTTTGGGCCACTGAAGCGTGTCCTTTTGGCCTAGCTAGAATAGCCTGCACTGTTTTTGCTATGATCCATTATCCCCATTTGACTACTACGGAGAATGAGGGGTGAAAAGGGCAAATTTGTGACAGTTATGGTGGCTTTGATGTTGTTATTTACGCCGAAAATACAAGGCACCAGTCCGGCTACGGTCCATTATTCTCAGTCCACTATTGCCACTGGATTCTAACAAAAGACATTTTTTTTCTATTACTCTGTTCTTGCTAGCGCTTTGTCTCTGCTAGCGTGAGTGATACAACAGACAGCACTACAATTATTTATTTTGATACAGTTTGACTTGTTTATCACACCAAGATTTTATATAGTCATTCACAATTATTTGTCCATTATTCTCAGTCCACTATTGCCACTGGATTCTAACAAAAGACAATTTTTTTCTATTACTCTGTTCTTGCTAGCGCTTTGTCTCTGCTAGCGTGAGTGATACAACAGACAGCACTACAATTATTTATTTTGATACAGTTTGACTTGTTTATCACACCAAGATTTTATATAGTCATTCACAATTATTTAAAAATACTGGCTGTTCAATTAAATTAATGATAACGTTTTTAATAAAACTGTTAACTGTTGTTTGTTTATTTCGGAAAGTGAAATTGTTATCACCAAAGCCTTATCCCACGTATTTGTTGTGCTAGATTGAACCTACTTTATAAAAAGATTCCCAGTGGCCCTCCTCTGTCAATGAAGCAAAATGTATTCCGTTATTACGACTCGAAAATTTTTTCTATGCTTGTGACGAAAAGGCCAAACACTTCCTTTCTCTCGCTATAAATTTTGCTTGGACTTTCCATTGTCCAGAATCCCCTCAAAGTGTTTCCTAGACAGGAAATGAAATTGCATTTCAAGGTGTGGCGAATGAAAGAGTGTCAGTGCAGAATCCTGCTCCTTTCGCATGTGTTAATGATGCTTGACTGCCTGTCTTTGTTGTTCTGGATTGAACATCACCCAAAAAACTACCCAGTGGCCTGTCTTTGTCAATAATGTTAGATTTATTTTGTTAAAACTACTCTATATATATTTTTTAGCATGTCGCAGAATACATGTGACGGAAAGCCAAACACTTCCTTTCTTCAGGCATGAACTCATTTAGCGCCATAACGTATAAATAAGTTTGCAAAAGCATTGTCCCTCCGTGCCAAATTGTTAAAATATATTTTTTTTGTTGTAACATTGTAAAGTATTTAGCACAGCTTATCAGAACATTACATTACATTACATTACATATCAAGCATCTGGGAATTATTTCAGTGTGAAAACGCACCACAAGATGGCAGCAGTGGGTTTGATCAGATCTTTGCCCACACAATTAGGGAGCCCCTTCTTACCAGTGTTGCTTCAGCTCCTTGTTGTGAGTAGGCGTACTGGAGCAGTTTACTTACTTGTACTTGTTTCGGCATTTACCCACGGTGTGTTGAGCCGGCTCCAACGTGTTCACCGTGTCACAAAAAAGGGCGACCCAGCCTCGTGGATCAACAGGGTGGACTTCGGCGAGCTCCAGCCTTTTGCAATTCTAGTGTTGGATGCCGTAGACTTTGTGGGGGTCCGGAGGGTCGCTTCATATCTGTTTTCACCATCGCTAGCCATTTTTTTAGAGGTCCTCCTCCCCATTACACCCAGCTGGCAGGAGATAGTTCTTCTGGCGGGTGGCAGAGAACTAGAGCGAACCACAGTATCCTCCTTTTGAGGAGGGTCGCCTCAAGTGTCGACACTAGTCTGAATAACGGCATTAGGGATTCGGTCAATCGGCCGAAAATTGAACAGCCGTCCGAGGCAGTACATGTCTTACTTGCGGCGAGGCCATTTTTTGCACCCGTAGAGTAAGAACGAGTGAATGAGTGCCTGGAAGATCCTACATTTAGTCCTTCGTTTGATCTCCTTGCGGGACCAGAGGCAGCAATTTAGAAGGCAGAACGCCGGACAAGCTTGGTGTATGCGGATGGCGATCTCATCATTGTGGCACCAGGGTATTTGAACTGAACAAGCTCTTCTACAGTGGATCGGTTGAGAGTGATGTTTAGGCGATCGGCAGGGGGATATTTGCAGAAAGAATTTGTCTTCTCAGCTTTTTTCTTCATGCCTACTTGTTTCGTCACATTGTCGTTTTTGTCAAGGACCTGTCATGATTACTGATGCGGGGCACCTAAGTCTGCTCCGTTGGCGCCTACAGCTGCGGCCGCTGATTGGCTGCTTCCTCTTTTTTAAACCCCCGCTTTCCTGACAACACTCGTCGGATTGTTTGTGAACCTACGCTACACGCTAGGCAAACTATTGTGACTCCTGACTCTATCCTGCCCTGTTCTTCGTCTGATTCCCGTTGCCGACCTTTTTCTCAACCCGCTTTTTTGCTCCTCCGCCCGGGCCATCGACTTGTTTTTTCCTCGCTCTCGACTTTGCCTGCGCTCGACACGGATGTGCCACTCCCGCATTCCCAGCGATCTGCTACCCGTGCAAGTCCTTTCTCCTTCTAAATAAAACTGAGTAAAACTAACGTGGTGAATGCCAAATCGTTGGCAAGAACAGAGCTTATCCCTTCCAAAAAAAAGTCCCAATCGTCTGGTCAGAGAGGAATGATGTTTTGTGCTTCCCGAGGGAACGTGATCGCCATGATGACCGAAATTATGTGATCACTTCAGCGGAAAAAATGGGCGCTGAAAACTTCTTGCAAAGTTCATGTATCATCCATGCATAGTTTTTGAATTTCAGTGTATTTCCAATACAATTTTATTTTGCATGCAAATTGCCCTTGTGTTTATCAAAAGCATTGTTTGGAGATATCACAAATGCAGCAAAAAGTACAGAAGTGAAAGTTCTCCTTAAAAGGAATCCTTTCACAAAAAGACGTTTTTCTCAGAAGTTTTCATGGAAATGATTACTTTCAAGAGGCCTCTGGAAGCAATGTTCAACTGTTAAAAGCAAGAAACACGCTTAGGGTAGAAGCTTTCTTTTGAGATGTTGTATGCCTATATAACAAAGAAAAATTGTAGCCCTCTGAAAATGAGTCAAACTGTCAACATTTGACTGGCACAGGCTCTTCCCATTTGAAGAAAAGGTCTAGCATTGAATGAGTTAGTATTTTGCTTGGACCTTCCATTGTTCAGACTCCCCTTCAAGTGCTTCTTGTAGAGGAAATGTAGTCCCACTTAAAAGCGAGGCGAGGTACCCGGTCTTGAGCGGGAGATGCAGGGGGTGACGACACCATTGAAGCTGAGCAGGGGTTGAGTGGGGTTGGCGTCACACTGTGGTACAAGCCCCTGCCCCCCTCCACACAGGCGAAGTTAGCGAACTGGGATGGTACCGGTTAACGCTGAGGGACCCGGGGCCATTTCATTACAGAAAGTGTCGGTCCAGAAGATGGGAAAAGGATTATCCTCCAAACAGGATTTATTGGAGGGGATAATTCCTTGGCTGAACCCAAAGTGCTAAAGTGCCAGATAGGTTGAGGTTACAATATCGCTTCATTCACACTGATCCCGTGCCACCAAAAGTGTGTGTTTGTGTGTGTGTTTTTGTGTGCGTCCGGGCCAAATTCATTTTACTTTATTTTGAAAATCTGGGGATAACTACTAACATCGGTCGAAACAAAGCAATCGCAGAGAAAGTTTACACGCTTTTTTCTCAGGATTTGTTTAATCCAGAACATCAAAGACAACAGACACTTGATTTGTGCATGCGGTAGGAGGGGACTTGCGCTCTTATGCTCTCTCACCCGCCTTGCTTTCAAGTGTAACTACTTTTAATGTCCTGAAAGCACTTTGAGAATGATCTGGACAATGGTGGACACAGACTAATGACTGAGATAAGAAAGGCCTTGGTCACGTGTTTTCGGTTACATGCAAAAAAATCAAGGGCGAGTTGTAACATAAACGCTATATTCAATCCAGGACAATAAAGACTACATGAAAAAAAGCTCGATTTACGCCTGTTACGTCAATTCCAAATACATCTGTTTTCTAAACTAGTATCAAACAATAAATGGTTATATGTCTGCCCCCAATAAGCAGGTTGGCGCCTTGCATGGCTGCACAGTCAGTATTGGTGTGTGAGTGTGTAAGTTTGAAGCACATTGTAAGGTGCTCTGGGAGGTCTTCATTGACTTGAAAAATACTATATATAAGCAGAACATTTGAAAAGACATTGAACACACGTTCCAAACGATGTCTCTTTGAGTTTAGAAAGGCTTTCAGAATTACATTCTGTCATGTCAAACATGTGAAGTGAATACTGTGTTTTAAGTCAATCACATAGATATGTTATCTGACTGATACTGGTGGAATGTGAAGTTGGGGAGGGAGGCGTTAGCTTGCATTTGCGCATCAAATGTTGCCTTGACAACTCCACCACAGGAGGAGACCGAAACAGGGACCTGGTACACGTCTCACCTTGCATGGGCAGTCTGAATTTGGCCAGGGAGAAGCCCAGTCTGAGTTTGGCCAGAAAGAGGGCATATCCTAACAAGAAGAACTGGATCAAAATCCTGGCTGGTCCTGACCAAGTCTAAGCTCAACAAGCAGCCAGAGAACCTTGCCAAGTCAGAAGCCAAGCTTGATCAAGCTCGCGGCCAAACCAATGGGACAAAGCCAGTGACCTCAGAAAAGCCTCAAGCCACCAACAGTCAACATTGAATCCAGTGGTCATCGTCCCAACCGGCTCTCCACCATGATTCCTCATCGCTCTACAGCCGAGGACATAAAGACTGGGCCGCCATCTTTATCGACGCAGATCTTTACAGAACATCTCATGGTTGCTAGGTATTGGTATTGGTGTGACGTTAAAGGGGGAACTCTATCAAAATACAAAAATTTAATAATCAAGCCAAGGTTGTTGTCTATCCAAATGGTGCCAGTTTAAGTTCGCAACTTCTAGTTGTCTTTATTTTATTTTATTATTAGTGTCTTGTGTTATATACAAGCTTCTTCAGTAAATTAGTAGTAAAAGAAAAGTCCATTAATCCAAGAGTGTGTGTGTGTCTTCATTAAAGTACTTGAACTTTGGGGGCGGCAGTAGCTCAAGAGGTAGAGCGATCATTTTAGGATTAAGGGATCCCAGTTGGAATCCCGGCTTGTCCGTGTTACATCTCGAAGTGTCCTTGGGTAAGACATTGAACCCCCAATTACCCCCAATAAGCAGATTAGCGCCTTACATGGCTGCACAGATCACGGCCGCTATTGGGAAATGTGAAGCACAATTTAAAGCGCTTTGAGAAGTCATTGACTTGAAAAGCGCTATATAAATGCAGATCATTCCATTTCATTTCATTTCAACTTTCAAAAACGGTAAAAAGAATTCACCTAAAGTGTGTGTAGCCACACTTCAGAATAACTAAACAAGGTTTTTCATCCGTCTTCCTGGCATAATGATTTAAAAAGAGAACTACCAGGAAAAGTATGTGTGTGTCTGTGTCTGAACATTACTGGCGGAATACAGAGATGAAGATAATGGGGTATGAGTGATACGAGAGATTGGAAATACTGCGTTTACAACTATGGTTAACTTAATTGTTATTGTTGCTATTGTTATATCATAAATGTTATTATCAATATTATTGCTATTGTTGTTATTATCATTGGTGTCACAGTGATGTTTGGCGACTAATGGCATTATGACGTTGAGGGATGGGTACTACGATGATTAGTGTATAAAATATGTAACTATTGTTATTATTATAATTATTGATATCTGACCTATGTAATGTGTGTATCCTTGTGATTGTATTGTATTTAGACACAAAATAGGAGCTATCTATAGAAAGTAATTAATAGGGAAGCTGAAGGGGTAGGTAAAATAAGCGTCTGCTTCTTACTACCCCTTTTCGAACATGCTATGTAACATTATTTTGTTGTTGAGTCATTGTTTTAGTCCTGTTTTTATTTTAATGTTCGAAATAAAGTTTTCATCCATTCATTCATAAAAACGTATGTGGTGCTCCCAAAAGGTGAGACTAGTTTTGAAAAGAATAAACTCGTCTCTTTAATTCAATTGATCAATTAATTGTTTGTTAGAATAATATTCGCTACAAAACGATGACTTTTTAGGGGGTACATTTGGACCACTGTAAGTAAGGTAGACACAAAAACGACTATTTAAGGACTAGATCTGATCCAGGGTGGATGGACTACAACTGAATTTTAGTTGTTGATTTTTTTTTTTCGTATACTGTTTGAATCAGACCAGACTAGATCCACCTTCAAATCAAGGTCCAAAAATTGCCTTTATTTGGAGAAAATGTGAAAGTTCAACGTCTTTTTGAAAAAGAGGACTATCGGGGGGATAAAATAGGGCTCATTTACATGAAGGGAATACATCTTTTTTGGCCTAAATTCGGTCAGCGTTAAATTGACTAAACAAAACCCAATTTTGAAGGTCTATTTTTGGACTCAATCGTGTTAAAAAACGGACCAGAGTTGATCTACCTACTGTACAAAAGACGTCTTGATGTGGTCTAAAAGTGAAAGTTAGAATAAAAAAAGTTTTTCAACTTATGAAGTACATCAAAGCAGTTTCAGGAGATTACTTGTAAAACCCTAAACATACCATATGCAAGTGTGGCTTTGCTGGTACTTTTGTTTTTGGGGAAGAACGAAGGTGAGTATAGTGTACCATATCTGCTTTAAACTGCACACTCCTTTTATTTGAGAGGTGAAATAGTTTTCTTGATTTGGGTCGCAGCTTGTCATTCGGGTGGAAAGTTAGACCAATTCAGAACCCGTGGACTAAACACAACCAGAGTTGGGTAGAGTAGCCAAAAAAGTACTGTTACTTGTCAAGTCATTTTTATTTGTATTGCCCTTAATCACAAGAGGTGTCAAAGGGCAGACCAAAGGCTATTACAGACTCTTACACCATCCCCTGATCTAAAACCTACATGAGGTGAAGGAAACACTCAAAACCTCAGCATGAGGAAAATGAAGAAACATTGAAAAGGGATTGCACATGAGGTAATTACCCTTCCAGGATGACCATGCTGCAATATATGTTGCAATACACAGACTTGAAACATGGGTCATTCATAAACTTTAGAATATGTATGTTTTAAACATAGATTTGAACAGTTGAAATTAAATGAAATGTTCTGTATTTATATAGCGCTTTTCAAGTCAAGACTTCCCAAAGCGCTTTACATTGTGCTTCACACTTACCCTGCACACACTCACTCACCAATAGGGAGTCAGCCATGCAAGGCACCTACCTGCTTATTGGGGGAAATTAGGCGTTCGGTGTCTTACCCAAGGACACTTCGACATGTAGCACGGAGGAGCCGGGATCGAACTGCGATCTCTTGATCCCAAGACGAGCGCTTTACCGCCTGAGCTACTGCCGCCCATGTACATTTTGTTCCGGTATTGTCTTTATAGTTTACATTTTCAAAAGATGATTTTTACCTCCTGAGCCACTCAGGTCCACTGAGATTGCAGACCGGGTCTAGATTTTTGTAGCAACGTCTTTTTATCGATTTTTTTTCAAACAACCATTCAATCAGATTATCAAAATCAAATTATATTAAATTTAAAAATATATTCAAAAAATTAAGGTAAATTCAAGTACTTCTATAAACAATACAATTTTAATTATGTGAATCAAATAATTACATCAAACACAAGTCGCATGTTTACAGCCCAAGTACTTTGTGTTAGCAGACTCTACAAGCAAAACAACAAGCTAACCTCAGGGACAGCACCCCACATTTTTGAAAAATCGGATAGGACCAAAAAAAAATACATTTGTCAGATGCCACAAATATTAAAAGGCTTATATAAGCCTAATAATAAACACACATGTTGTATTTATCAATATTAGCCTATTGTTGGATGCTGCACATCCTGTGGAGAATGACGTGACTACTCTGTTTCATTAGACCGCCTCGAGTTTATCAATGAATGATGAAATGTTTAATTCTTTTGATAAATCTAAAGAAATGCAATTAAGAAATCCAAATTTTGATGTCATTTGATTTCAAGGTTTGGAAAAACGAACCACAACTTTGCATAATGTGCTCCTTAACTGGCCAACAAAGAGTCCAATAAAATGTAGCGTGAATTTATAGAAATAAAAAGGAAACTTTTTGAAGAAGTAAAGTAAATGATATCACCTGTCAAGTCAAATAGAGTCATGTTTATTTGTATAGCCCTTAATCGCAAAGAGTCTCAAAGGGCTGCACAGATCAAGGACTATTGCAAACTACTATTACAGACTAGTATGACACCATTCACTCATCCAAATTAGGGCAAATAATACACATATTGAACATAAAATTCAGGTTATTCATATGCTATAGAGTAGAAGTGTATTTTAAGCTTAGATTTAATAATTTCCACTGAGGTTGCAGATCGAATCGCAGGGGGAAGAGCATTCCACAGCACCGGGGCCCGAATGGAGAACGCTCTCAAACCTGCAGATCACTTCTTGGCTCCTGGGATCACTAGTAGACCAGCATTTTCAGAGCGAAGGCTCCGGACCAGAACAAAGGGTAAAATTAAATTTGAAAAATATGAGGGAGCAAGTCCATGCATGATTTTGTATACTACCAACAGAACCTTAAAATCACATCTTAAGCTAATAGGGAGCCTATGCAGGTTAGCTAAAATCGGGGTAATTTGATCAAACTTTCTTGTCTTAGTTAAAAGCCTCGCTGCAGCATTTTGTACCAGCTGGAGGCTTTTGAATTTGGACTTCAGGACAAACGGAGAGTAGTGAATTACAGTCATCGAGACGGGAAGTAACAAAGGCATGAATTATAATCTCCACATCTGACTGAGACATCATAGGACAATACAGTTTAAGTTTGATTTCTGTAGAGTTTTTGTTCACTTTTTAACTTTGGACCCTATGGCCGATCACACAGCCGCAAGTTTTCTTTTAAACAGCCACCTGCTTAGTATGTGACGCTGCCCCTTTAAAAGGGGCAGAGCTTGGGCCTCATAGTGGCTCACATTTCGGGGACCACGGAGAGAAAAACACAAGTGAAGGACTAGGAGGGGATTCAAGTTACTTAGTAACCGGTTAAGTGTAGCCTAATATTGCGGAGTAAGAGCACTGTTTCTTCTTCACAAATTAACTCAAGTAAAAGAAAAAGTATAGTGATTTAAAAAAAAACAGACATAAGAAATGTCTTAAAACTTACTCAAGTCAATGTAACAGAGTAAGTGTAACTCCTACTATCCACCCTGAACACAACAACATTTTAGACCTCTATTTGTGGACTAAATCATGTCTAAAATGGACCGGACTAGATCAACCCCAAAATCCAACATTCAAAAGATGTTCAGTACAGGTTTTTATTTTCTATTTTTTCCTACTTAGATTTTTCTAAGTGTAACTATGTTGACATGCAAACGAGGCGCATACAAGCACAGTCGCCAACTGTGTCCAACCGCTTCTTGTCCTTTCATAATGTCTCCAAGAATCGCCCCCCCAAAAAAGAGGCAGAAATCATTCCCTCAAAAGGCCGTTGATTGGGGTGCCGGGGTCTATAATTTGCAATTAACGAGCGGGCTCAGGAATTTGATTTGGGTCAAGGTCCTCATTTGCATATCCCTTCCTGACTAGAAACCAGACTCCAGGGGTGTTCTGTCTTGATGACGCCGTCTCCTTGTCTGATTTATGTTAGGTGGTCACGCCGGTGGGGACCGCGTGGGGCCCGTGGGGGCCCGTGCCACCTCGCCACACTCCTGGTGGCTCGTGGCTCACTTTCGTTTAATGAATTCTTAGCGCAAGAGGCGCTTTTCTATCGGTTCACCTCAATTGCTTCTTAATGTCTGAACCATAAGGTCAGAGAAATGGCAAACTGGGCTCCCGGCGGTGGTAGGGTAGCAGTATTGTCTCGGGGTCGTTGGCCCCTTGAGGATTTACGGCATTCCTGCACCTTTTCATACATAGTAATATACACGCCTATTCATATACAGTCTTTCAAATCAAGTGAATCAATCAGGTTGGGCGGGTTCGGGTCGGGTAAGATTTTTTTAGCCCCAATCATGACTCTAGTGCGCCTTATAGCCTGGAAAATACGGTAACACATTTTTAAACAGCTTTCACTCACGAGATTCCTTATGAATTGTTTCAGCCCGCAAGATCAAATGCCACTTTTTTTTCCTGCAGTTACGCAGCAACCTCGAGAAAGATAAAGGATCAAGGGAGGTAACGAATACCGCAGATACCTTTTTGTGTTTGCGCCTCTCGAGCCATCCCTCACCTGGCCCAACCGTGGCCTGAACTGCGGTTGAACCGAGTCCCGTGGGATTTTCGCTTGGCCGGATCGTTAGCCGACTGACCCGACCCGGGAGAGAAAGGGAGATGAGAGTCGGTCGGGTGAAATGCACGGGAACGAAAAAGGGAGCGTCCGACGGACGCCGGGTCATCTTGAAGTAACATGACAGAAATCTGAGAACGACTCAGGCAGAAAAAAATTAAGTAACTCAACTTTTGAATTCTAAATCATAAATTTGGAGTTGTCTAGAACCCAAAAGTAAGGGTACAAATCCTTTGCTGTCTTTTTTAAATTCCTGCAATATGAGAATGTTTACCAGGTAAATGCAATAATGCAAAAAAAATAAAAATGTATAGATAAAAACCCCTCCTTACCACTGGAGTGGTGGTGTCATACTCAGGTCATCTACTAGAGGCCTGGGAGTTTTAGGGTCCTGCACAATATCTTAGCTGTTACTAGGACTGCACTCTTCTGGACCGAAGTTTCAGAAGTTCTTCCTAGGATCTGTTGGAGCCCGTCTTCCGGTTTATAGTTTACTTGCCTGAGTGCCCTCACCACCAAGTGGATCACGCTGGCCTTGACCATCCACTCTAACTATTCCAGGTGCTCTATTAACCCTTGCCAGTTTCTCGTGTTTCTTATCTTTATCTTGGTGTTAGCTGGGATAGCCACATCGATAATCACCACCCTCTATGGCTCTTTGTTCACCACCACTATGTCTGATTGGTTATCCCAGGGCTCCTTTTCAGTCTGGAAGCTGAAGTCCCACAGGATCTTGGTCCTGTTGTTCTCAGCAACCATCTGTGGTATGGCCTACTGGGATTTAGGTACTTCTAAGCCATACTTGTTGCAGATGTTCCTTTACACTATTCCAGCTACCTGGTTGAGCATCTCTATGGATGCTGGTCCAGCTAGCATCCTACTCCCTGCCACAATGTGCTGGACTGTTTAAGGGGCATCTTTGCACAGTCTGCATCTTGGGTTTGATCTACTCTGGTAGATCCTGGCCTCTATGGCTCGTGTGCTTATGGCCTGTTCTTATGCTGCCATGATAAGAGTTTCTGTGCTGTCTGGCAGTCCTGAATTTTCCTGCCACTGGTAGGATTTTTTTAAAAACAGGCACCTCCTCTGACAGTGGAATATTCCATTTGGGGACCTCGAGCATGTGTCCTCTTCCTCCTCTTCAATTTCACAATGTTTAAGTATTATTTGTTCTATTTTACTAAATCCAAAATTAAAACGATGGCAAAATAAATACAATACTTATCCTCTATCAACTTTGAACTTTGCAGAACACACAGGAAATTACATATCAATCAGGATTAAAATAGTACAAAATAAACGACAATGACTGTGGAAAATAATACAAATTTATATAGTCTTAAAACGCTGTTCTAAAAAAACAAGGTTTTTCTTTCCTTCCTTTCCCTGTCATTTTTTATTATTTTTTTCACATTTCCTTTCTTAGTACCTTGCTCCACCCTTCCCCTCGTCCACCCCCCAATTTATTGGCAGAGTGCACTGAGAGCACAGCCTTCTTCTGTCAGGCCTCCACACCCCTTCTTCTGCTTCACAGGTAATTAAATGGATTTCCTGTCTGGTAGTCGGTGAGAGAACATGACCCTGCACTCTGCCGGAGCGTGTCCGAAGGCACTCGGGGGCCGCCATCTGCATCTCGCTGTCCGGGCAGAGCGCTGGCCCTAAACAAACACACTCGCCCCCTGGGGACCGGACCACTGCACGCTCCGCGCTTTTACACAAGCCACGGATACGGGGAGCCTTAATACACTATTGGGAAGGACAGCGTCTTACCTAGTAAACTTAAAATATAGTAAGGGAAGGCAGGTAAGGACAGTTATGGTCTTCTACTTAATGTGTGAAAGGCCTAATTAACGCTACAACGACCTCCAGGGGTGAATTATTACACACTGTCACTTTAAGAATTTGTGATGGTGACCGCAAACTTAAAAGATGAACCTCAACCTAACGGCACACGACACTTGATCAAATAAGCAAAGAAAACACAATTGTGATGTTTTCAAATTCAGGGAATCCCTAATCCATGGGCATCAGCTTGGCCTTTTGATTTTTGCATTCCGGAGATGGAATAAGAGCTTGCTCTGTCCACTCCACGCATCGGCCCGGTATTGCAGTACCTCCGGGAACGGTGCATTCGCAATGATCGCAACAAGGCTTTAGGGCTAGGACCTTAGCTTAGCCTTTTGGCTGAGAGTAAGTGTCCCGGCTTCTAGGCTTTGTAGCGTATAATGAACTGACCGATAACGGATAATGGATAATGAATAACGAAGATAGATCAATAACCCTTAAAAACCCCATCGCTATTTTCTCAAAGCCCATAATCAAGATTAAAGGAATAATCCAATTCCTACCGAAACCTTGATGCAGAGCTCTCTGATGAATCAGATCCTTGATGTGGATTATTCGTCCGGGTAGCTCGCTACTCAAAAATGCAGATAATGGAAGTTATTGTTTATCAAATATTTAATCTAACACTACAATGACCTCTAATGATGAATTATTACAAATTGCAACTCTAAGATTTTAGGATGGTGACTAAAACGTGGAACTTGAAACTCAACCTAACGTGACACGACACTTGAACCTTGAAAGTCCTCAAGTACTTTTGGAATCAACCTATATCTGAAAGTTGATCAAATAAGCGAAGAAAACGCAATCGTGAAGTTTTCCAATCCAAGAAATCCCCAATCCATGGGTATCGCTTGTTTCTCAAAGTTTATAAATCCACAATCAAGATCAAAGAAATAATCCAATTCCTACCGAAACCTTGATGCTCTATAATGAATTTTTGGTCTGGTGTAGCTGGCTACGTAGAAGCAGATAATGGCAGTTATTGTTTTTATCTAATATTTACCGTATTTTCCGTACTATGGGGCGCAACGGGTTATAGAGCGCACCCCCAAAAAAATAGTTTTTGGTCCTATATATTCCATAGATAAGGCGCCCCGGATAATAAGGCGCTACAATGGGAACGTCGACAAAACAGTCAGATGATTCAGTCAAGCTGATTACCCCCTTAACATTCCCAAAGCTTGCAAAGAAGCAAATACGTGCCGTAGACACGTGCGGATGCGGTGTCCTTACCATGTCACTCAAATGCATCGTTTCAAATATCATTCAGAAGGTTAAAGTCTTGGGATTCAAGAAATGCCAACCATTCCTTAGTTTCTATTTTCTTTTTCGCTCGCAACTTTACTGTGCATATGACAATAAACACTTGGAATAGAGTTTAATTCACTCAACTCATCACAGCAACATCAAGATCGTTCTAAAACAAGATACCGGGAAAATATAAAGCCGCATAGCTCACCTAAGTTCTCACGTTCAATAATGATACGCAATCATGGTCTTCTTACAACCGTGAGTGTAGTAAATCCAGGAGAGTAAAATGTTTACAAATACAGACTAATGAAACATGTTTCTTTATGGCGTAGTTTAGCAAGCTTGCTATTCAGTCATCTTTTTTGGCCAATTGCAGGGTTTGTTTCGGCCTTCTAGCCTATCCGAGGCTCCGAATAACTTCAGCCAATAGCGATCGATTTAACGGATGATTGACACATCTTTTTCGGCCAATTGCAGGGTTTGTTTCGGCCTTCTAGCCTATCCGAGGCTCCGAATAACTTTAGCCAATAGCGATCGATTCAAATGATGATTGACACATTAGTTAGCCAATGAAACGCCGGCATATAAATCCCAGCATACACCGCGGACTACTCCACGTTTGGGGGAAAATCGAGTCGTAAGTTGCGTAAGTTGCAAGACCTTGCGATTTAATATTGAGCCATATATAAGGCGCACTGTATTATATGGCGCATGGTCAGCTTTTGAAAAAAAATAAGACTTTTAGGTGCGCCTTATAGTGCGGAAAATACGGTAATCTAACACTACAATGACCTCTAGTGGTGAATTATTACACACTGTCACTTAAACATTTTATGATGGTGACTGCAAACGTGGACCATGAAACTGAACCTAACATGACACGACACTTGGAACTTGAAAGTCCACAAATGCTTTTCCTCTAAAGGCCACATGTTGCATCGATTCAGCCGGGCGAGTACGTCCAAAAACATCAGCGATGTGGGCGGCTCCATTGCTTGGGTTTTTCTCCCTGGCAGTAAAAGCAAAAAAACCCGAAAGATCTTGCTCTGCATTCCCCGCATCAGGGAGTAGTCAGTCATTTCAGATTAGAGCACGGATGGGAGGTCAAGGGGAATTGAATTGTCTACGGGGTAGAGACAGTACACACTCCATCTCTTTAGGGCAATTAAATACTTTTCTATCAGGCAGGAAGTGAGGGTAGAAAACAGGCAATTTGGATCAGGGATCGTGTCATATTTTCATAAGCAATCGCCGTAATAAAGTTATGTTGAGGTTATGGATTCCTTATCCTAGTTTCACTCTGTCGTGGATTTTAATCATGCATTGTGTATTCTGTATTCTTATTGGCCAAACAGACAATGATGCTTTCTATTGGCAACCAAGGTGGACTGGACCTTTCCACTCGCTAAACCTTCTATGGAGCCACATGCGCTTCTTTAGCGTTTGTGGTGGCTTCCTGGCACTTTTTCAAAAATGTTTAATAATGGAAAAATATATGGTTTCTGTAGCACAGAACCATAAGGTTAATGCAGTTTTCCATAAAATGGCAGCAAAGTATCATGTAAAATCAAGTGGATCAGGTCCTTAATCCATACAGTTGACAATAAAACAGTAAAAATACTTTTTGAATTATAATTCAACAGTAGGGAATTGACTTGTTAAAAAGCATATAAAGTAAAGTACTTTTATTTGTCCAACAAATAATTGAGCCTACAAATTGGATTTGTTCTTGAGTAAAACATAAATAACTACATAAATAAATTAAATTTTCTACTTCACGTATTGACTATTGCTGGACGTTATTGGAACGTAACCCCCACCCGAAAAAAGCGAGACAAATAGTACAGTATTTGGCATAGAAGAAGACAATGTGGTTTTTGACGAAAAAAAAACAAAAAATTCTGTCCAAAAGAAAACAAACCCAGCTTTTATTGCAAAATAAGAAAAAGCTAGTTTTTGATGTAGAAGAAGAAGGTATTTTTCAGCCAAGTTGAAAAACACCTGTTCAAAGTGTAGAAGAAGAAGCTAGTGTTTAAAAGTAGTTTTTGAGAAAGAGAAAACCGGGGTCGTGCGTAAAGAAGAAGATGCTAGCTCTCCATCCAGAAACCTAAATACAAAAATTAAGACATTTACAGCTAAACAAAAATATAAAAGGTGACCAACAAAAATAAACAAAACATGAATAATTTAAAATATTACCCTGAAGCACAGGTCCCAAACTCATGGCCCGGGGGCCAATTGTGGCACACAGGATGATAGTTTGAGGCCCTGCCGTAATATCATAGTTTAAAGGGACAGTGTGCATTACTTAGCACTTCCTAATGGTGGAGGGGAAAACACGTTCATTTAAAAGAAAAAAAAACAATATTCAATACATATAGAATAAATTAAAAAGCAAAAATACACAAACTATGAAAAAAAATCTGCCTTTTAAGAAAAAATACTTATGTACTAGGTTGAGAAAGTTGTATTTATTTTATTCAATATGATCTAATTTCCTGCCAACTTGCTGCTACGGGTACCAAAAAAAGAAAAATCTCAAAATTGGTCCCTTAGCGTCTCCACAGTTTGCATTCTCACTGGTGCTTTTTAACACTTGTTTTCAGTTGAACTACACAATATAGCAACATATAATGGTCAAATACTAAACAACAGCTCTCACAAAATATGAATTAATTTAGTTCATTGTTATTGTTGTTGTTTTTTTTTTATTCTAGTTCTTATTATCTGTAGTAAATTTTGTAACAGGCACTTGATAACAATTGAAAGTTCTTATCAGGACTATTTTGTGGAAAACACGATTTGGCCCTAATGAATGACAGAAGCATTTTTTAATTTTTAATTACATTTTAAAAATGTACACCCAAAGACTGATAGAAGAAGCAATAAATAAATAAACACTTTAAATAAAACAAATATCTAATACGCCAACATCCTCCAGAGGGGACCAACTCACAGACAAAATGAAGAACCGCTTCACACCTGCTCAAGGACAGCAACAACAGCAAAAGCTGTTGGATCTTTGTTGCCTTTGATATTCTTGATATCCTAGATGACTATACCTGTCTTTGATCTATTTTGGACATAACTTTCGCCATTTGGGGATGTTTTCCAGGCTGTGTTTGTTGTTACTCGCTTTCTCCACCCCTTCCCATTTGTGGAGCGCCTTTTGTTAATTCCATTGCCTCCAAATGAACTTTTATTATATCGCTCTTGTTTTTCTGCGCTGGGGTCCGCCTGACCCAAATATAACAAATGTACAGCTAAAGAAAATAAAATAAGCTTCAAAAAAATTAAATCTAGAAAAATCGAACTCAACCTGCAGCATGTGGTCTCCAGTGCAGTCTGGAGGTAACAATTTGCTCAGCTGCCACCCAGTGCGGTGTGTTGCACCAGAGAAATGCGCGGGGGGTTGGGGGGCGGGGGGGGGGGGGGGGGGGGGGGGGGGCTCAAGCGTACCTCACACGGGCGTCTCAGGACAGGAGTGTCAGGACTCGGCATCTCTCACAAGCTGAGTTCACGCTCTGTTGCCCCCACAAGCAAACTATCATCTCCAAACACCTTGCCCCGTATCTGCTGGGAGTGATTTATGGAGGTTTTACCGCTGGAATGTTTTGTTTCTATTTAAACAGTTTGATGGGATGCAAAAAATGGCCAACGAATAGCAACACTCAGTTTATAGCTTCATCTATGGTAGGGAATCGTGGCTGGCAGGGGTGATCGTCTGACCTTAATATACAAGCCTAAAGGACAGTTGTTATTATTATTGAGTGCCTCCTAAAGGTAGAAGAAAAATAAATTATTAAAAAGATCAATATTATTGAAAAAACACTTCAAAATACACAAACTATGATATAAAAGTGCATTTTTAAAAATAAATACTCATGATATTTGCATTTTTAAAATAACATGAGCTCACTGTCAGCCATCTTGCTGCTACAAGTCTCTAAAAACCTCAAAAAGAGTGGGGAAGAAAAAGGGAGATGAAATTGTGCATTTTGGTCACTTTGAGTCTCTAAGTTCTATGCTTCCTTGCACTCGTTTTTGGTTGCACTACACAATACAGCGACATCTTGTGGTCGAATGACATTCACCGTCCCTGTATTGTAAGTGAAGCCTATGTAAATGAAAATGAGTCAACGCCACGATAATGAGCAGATTTGGCTTCATTTTAATGATATTGATAGCTCCAAAGCAGAGTTCATTGTCTATCAGTGGCAGAAGAAGCCGAATCAGTCCCTTAATTTGAGGCATTTGTTTACTTGAAATCTGTTTAGTATATAAAAAGCTAAAGTTGTTTTGATCCTACAATTTTTTTTTTTTTGTAGATCTGCAAATATATATATTTTTTTAATTATTATTATTATTATTTTTTTATTGTATTGTTTGTTAATGCAGAATCAATTGCAGCCTGGTCATCCCCGAAGGGAGATCACTTCTCAAAGTTTTTTCATTTTCCTCATGTTGAGTTTTTTGAGTTTTTCCTTCCCAGGTTTTAGATCAGGGGATGGTGTCATAATCGTCTGTAGTTTGCAATAGTGTATCAGACAACAGCTTTGTGCCCTGCGACTGGCTGGCAACCAGTTCAGAGCGTCCCCTGCCCACTGCCCAAAGACTAGGATAGGCTCCAGCCCCCCTGCGACCCTTCTGATGATAAGCGATGCAGATAATGGATGGATGAATAAGACAACACTAGTTTTCAAGAAAGAGGGGAAGAACAGTTTCCAGAATAGACACTACCTATCCCCATTTATAAAAATAATGCTAAGTTTGGTATACAAGAGGAACTCGTTTTTACCAGAGAATAAGACAACCCTAGTTCTTAAGGGCCCAGTCACACAGCCTTTCACGGGCGTATCGAGGCTGAATCACGGCCGGAAATTTCTGCCCGTGAAGCAGACGCTGTTGGACGCTTTGAGATCGCGATACAGACGAGATACAGCCGTGCTTTACACGCGGTAAGAAATTCACACGCGGTCGGCCGCGCGAAAAAGTTTTGCGCTGCTCAAAACTTTAGACCACGGGTAACCGCGGCGGCACTCGTGGTACACACGAGGTAAAGACGCGGTACGAACGTGCTAGGACGTGCTACGGCCGCGGCCAAGACATGGTTACACGCGGGTAGGACGCGAAATTTTAGTGGGTAATCGCACGTTTGTTCTGCGCCTGTATCGCGGTGTTATCACGTGAATTAGCGTGTGCAACGTGTGTGACGGTCAAACGCCTTTCTCCGCGTATATAGAGCGCGATTTGCCGAGCACACGTCAGTTGTGCTCGAGACTTCAAGGGGTGAACATGGATCCCCGTCACCGTAGTGACCTCCTCTTAATCCATTTTTATTTCTTGACATTTCTTTTCATTTCATAACAAGATAATAAAATAAAAATGAAAAACTATTACAATAATAACATATTGGCTTCTTCTTCGGTGCCATAGCTTGAAATCTTTATCTTCACGGGACTGTGTCTTGAGCGGTTATGATTTCTACAGCCAGGCTCGGCAGCTTTTATACCCGTGGTCAACACGCGGAAAGGACGTGGAACTGACGCGATGAGGAAGCGGAACAGTCGCCGGCGTCTGTTTTGCGGGCATACCAATTTTGCGCATTTTTTACCGCGGGCAACCACGGGCAAAAAAAATCCGCAAGATTTTACCCGCGATACAGACGCAAAAGGCTGTGTGACCGGGCCGTAAGAAAGAAGAGAACAACAGTTTCTGTTGCGAAGAAAAGAATGCTGGCCTTTCTTGTGGAATAAGTCAATGCTAGTTTTTGATGCAGAAGAAACTAGCTCTCAGCAGTGAAGGAGACAATGCTAGTTCAACAGCATAGATGAAGAATCTAGTTTTCAGCATGGACGACGACAACACTAATTTGGAGGAAAACAAGATCACAGGTTCTCAATAATAAAGGAATAATACTAGCATTTCACATGGAAGATGACAATCTAGATTTCAGTTGAAGAGTAGAAAACAACAATTTCTGTCATAAAGAAAATGCTAACCTTTCACTTTGAAGAAAAGAAGGCTATATGTTTATGTGGAAGAAGAAGAAGCTAGTTGTGGTTGCAGAAGAAGTAGAACGTAGAAGAAGTAGCTAGTGTTCCGCATAAAGCTAGACAACAGTAATTTTGTAGAATGAAAGACAAATGGGGTCTAGAAATAAGAAATATACACTAGTTTTCCAAAAAGAAGAACATTTTCCACATGGTTTTCAGCATAGACTATTCTCTACTTTGTCAAGTTTTCTATTTTGTGTATCTTGAGCGGAGGTCCAAAATACTTCACACATTAAAGCGAGCACGAGCTCTAAACCTCTATGATGAGCGTACCAGCAAAATTATTACCGACTCTCTCCTGCGCTTTCATGTTGGAAAGAAGAAAAAAAATCAATGCGCCGGTGGAGTTACCAACGCCATGTTCTGCTGAATGATTTATATCCTTTCTCCGACCGAGAAAGTATAAGAATCCCTTTCCTCGCTCTGGCTCTTTGAAAGCATATGCTTTTGTAGCTCGGAATCCCGAAAAAAGTGTGCCATAAATTAGGCTTGACTGGACAAAGCTGGGACTCTGCCTTTTTTTTGCTACAAAAGGTTTTTTTTTTTTTGTAGCCGCAAAGCAAAGTGGTCTCGGGTGCCGAGGCCGAGGCTGCCGCCGCCGATAGACTCGTTCCAGCTCTTTACCTCAACTCGGCCCAGGAGCAGATGGAGAGGAGAGTGCAGAGGGGGAGTGGAACTTCTCCCTGGTTGCCGCTTGGCGGATGCAGTTACTTTACTGTACAGTATTCCACCCTTCTTACATGGTTTGACCTTGGCATCCTATGAATTGTTTTCGTTAGAAGGTTCCACAAATGAATGAAGTATTCTGTTTATCTTTTAACATAAAATAGAACTCAATGTTCTGGGGTGCATTATAGACAAGGTTTTTACTCCAGTATAATAATGAGATGACTCATAAGTCGAAATATATCACTGATCACAACTGCAAAACATTGAATGCAACGGTAATAGAACCCAGGTAGCGGCAGTGAGAGTGCCAAATCCTAACCACTTGTCCACATTAATATAGATGACATGAAAAAGGCATTGAGTTTATGTTATTGTCACTCTATGTTTGGGGAACCCCTGTCTGTCTGTCCATCCACCCGTCCGCCTGTCCATCTATCCTTTCTATCTACTATAAACCCACCTATCCATTAGTTTATTGATTTATTGATCCTCCGATCCATCTATTAATCAATTCATTCTTTAATTTATTTTAAAATCTTCAGTGAAACTGAGAAAATATTTCAACAGGGGTACATAAACATACAACAATAGAGAAAACCGTTATACAGAATGTAAATTCAATTTGATTTAACCAAAAATTTCGCCCAGATTGCTTTAGGAGCAGGAAAAAATCTGCAGCAGTGTTTAGGAAAATCCCGCGTTTATTGTGAAAAACTGATTTCCCTATGCCAGATTTTGATTCTAGTCTGAGGGCCTGATATCTGTCTCTCTTGTGTTTAGGGTTAATTAATAGATCCGACAGAGAGGGCTAAGCAACGCCCACCATAGTTATGGTATCCATGTATCACATGCTGAGCAAATAGAGCTGCTAGCATGCCATGCATTGTGTGTGATACAAAAAGGGGCCGGACTGTCGTCTGTCTCGCGTTCTGATTGGCTATCAATTATCAGAAACTTAGCTTCAAACAAACTAACGAATTTTACATACTTTAAATCGCAGTTTTTTCCTAGTTTGGCCGAGGGTGGGACTTATACTCCGATGAGACTTATCTGTGAAATCATTAACACATTATTAAATCCATTACAGTAATCCCTCGGTTATCGCGGTCAATGGGGACCAAAACCACCTGCGAAAAGTGAAAATCCGCAAAGTAGCGACGCCCCTTCAAAAATGAGATTTTTTTTTAAAATATTCCATTTCATCATTATTATTTTTTAGACCCGCAAAGCTCTGAACCCACGAACGTGGAACCACGAAGTAGCAAGGTCCCACTGTATTTAATTTTTTATTACTTGTACTGTATGTCACTTCACACTTTTTTTTCACACTAAATGCCGCAAAATGGCTCTCTAGGCCTGTGTTTATAATATCAAACTTGACCGCAACGTAAAAGTATAAGGAGGAAGCTTTTGTCTACCTCCAGAGTGAGGGGAGTTGTTTACCGGTAAAAGTGACCCGAGGATGAGTATTTAATTGGATTTAATGATGCTGAGTGTTTTTTATCCTATAGTTATTTGAATAACTTGTATTATGTTACGTCGTTACTGACTTATCTGAGCATGTCTAAGATGTTTATGTAAGTGTAACGTTACTATACCGTGTTATCTTATGTATTATTATTTTAAATTGCATTTCAAGATGACATGTATGGTTTTGGTATTTTTGATTTAAACAAATACATTTCCCCCAAAATGTGACTTATATATAAGTGCAACTTATATATATTGTTTTCCTCTTAATATGTATTTTTAGCTGGTGCAACCAATACTCCGGAGAGACTAATAGTCTGGAAAATACGTTTAGTGAACAAAAGATTTGAAAAGATACTTCCCACAGTTCTGCGAGTTATCAAAGATTTGGCAGATGGCCCAATGAGACGTTGCAAGACCGATGCGTGGAAAATTGACTTAATCGGAAAACGCATCGGAAACTTGAACCCCGATCACGATCAGCCTGTAACCGGGCAGAGCAGCGCAGGAAAAAGAGAAAAGTAGGAGTGTCCCGTCCTTTCTAATTATGCATTTGAGACAGCTCACCAGCAATTATCTCCCCTTCAGTAGCATCTGCCCTTCCAATGACCGCAGCGTTAATGTTCGGCTAGCTCACCGTCGGCTTCGCAACTCGCGCTTAATGTATGTTAAGCTAGTGAAATCGCGCTAATATCTCATGATAACAAACTCAAGGTGAGACAAAGTTTAGGCAAAGGCTGAACGGTTAATTGGCTCCCTTTTATTTTCATGCAAATATGAACATAGGCTGACTTTGTGTGTTCTTTTTGTAGACATATTTATCCCGAAGGTAACCCAATTAATTTGACGGACAGGGTTGCGTCTGGTTACGTTATTGTTGCACAATAATAAATGTTGTTTACAAGTCCTACCCTTTAGGTACCTATCTATACCCCTTTCGTTTTTGTTTTAGTCTTATACTGTATTTAATTTTACTGTATTCATACAGTATGGGTCCCAAGGCTTGCAGTGATGCTAAAGAGAGAAGCCAAAACATAATAACCAAACAAAGCTTGTGATTATCAGCAAATATAACAAAGTCAAGTCAAGTCATGTTGATTTGTATAGCCCTAATCACACAAAGTCTCAAAGGGCTGTACAGACAATACACAGACATCGTCTTCAACATGAAATACAGGTAATGGAATGTCCGGTTGACAGCTTCAACAACTCAACATCATTTAAAGGCCATTGAATATGAGTGTGTTTTGAGCCTATATTTAAAAACCTTTACTAAAGATGCAGATAAAATTGCAGAGGACAGAGCATTCTGTCAGAACCAGCACAGGAGGAGGACCCAGATGCGTAACGTTTCTTACACAAGCTTTATTTACAGGAAATGGGGCATTCATGCACGTTAACACAAACGCCAGTGATACGGCGATCGCTGAGCGGAAGAAGTAAGGCAGCAGTCTGGCGTGGAACGACAGGAAGCCAGAGGCCGACGAGATCGACCTCGGTTACATTAGCAGGTACCGGACAGATGGGGGTCGATACCGGACAGGACGGGACAGACAGAATTGATACCAGACACTGGAGACTGGAGTCCGATAACAAGCAGGACGATATAGACGGGAACAATACCAGACACTGGAGAATGATATCAAACAGGAAAAAATAGATGGGAATGATACCGGACAAAAAACACCGGCAGGAAACCAGACAGAGTCAAAACACACGTCTTGCGGGTGCAGAGGTTCATCCACGGACTGACAAAGGGTGAGTGAGAGCACTGAGCTCAAATGGGAGAGAAGCCAATCAGTCAACGAGCCGCAGCTGGCGCCAAACATGCAGGGCCAACTGGCAACCGTGACACATTACACAGCGCCAGGGGAGGAATGGAGAACGCTGTCCATCCAGTGGATTTCTTTTTGGCTCTTGGCATCACCAGTAGAGCAGCATTTTTTAAGCAAAGGCTACGAGCAGGAAAATAGGAGGAAATTAAGGCAAACACACTGCTAATCTTGCTAAAAAGGAAATTTATACCACCTGCACCACAATTTAGACTTAGGTTCACCTCATCAAAGATACTTCATTCAATCAGGACTACTTAGCAACATTTGACTGAGCTAAAATCTTTATTTACATAAATTAGATATTAAAAAAGTTAAACAGAAACAAAACATTTCATTTATTTTTTAGTCAGTTTCCCAAGGTTTTTTTCTTTTAATCATGATTAAACCAGTTATTTTTACATTCTTAGTCGAAAAACATTTACAAAATGCATGTAATAATGCCCTATTTACAAATTCCTCCACAAAGTGCCCACAGCTAAAATGGCTCTCTGACGACTATAGCCGCCTACTGCACCCCAGCTAAAATTGTTCTTTGACTTGTATTGCAGTCAACGTTAGCCTAGGTAGAATAGATCTTGATGATGTTTATAGCTATCAACGGCACTCTGGCTAAAAAATATTGTTTTTTTAAATATACAACAGTCAACATTGATCAAGTTAAAATGGATCTTTTATGTCAATAGTATTCTACCGCAGCCTAGTTACAAGGTATTTTTGACTTTTATAGTCGTATATGGCAGCCTTACTACAATGAATCTTTGACGTCTATAAATGTCTACTTTACGATGGATTTTTAATTTTTATAACAGTCAACTGCAGAACATATGACATCTATTGCAGTCAAAGGTTACCTAGCTAAAAGGGATATCTGACAACTATAGTCGTCCGTCGCAGCAAAGTGACAATGGGTTTCTGACGTCTATACCGTCTACTTTCACATATCTAAAATAGATCTTTGACGACTATAGTCAACTATGGCAGCCTATGTTCGACATTGGTAGCAGTCTACTTCAGCAAAGCTAAAATTGATCTATGACAATCAATGCCTTCTATCACACCCTAACTATTATGGATCTTTGATATCTATAGTTGTATATGGCAGCCTAGCTACAATGTGTCCATGACATTGTTAGCCATCTTCTTCATCTGGCTAAATGAGATCTCTGAAGTCTATAGTTGTCCAAGGCAGCCAAGGTACTATGGATCTTTGACTTATATATCGGTCTACTTCTACCTAGGTACAATGGATATTTGACAACTGGAGTCATCTATGACAGCCTAGCTACAAAGGAACTTTGACACCTATAGCCAACTACTCTAGCTAAAAATTGATCTTTGACGACTACAGTTGTTCATGGCAGGCTATCTTCATTGGATCTCTGACGTTTATATTTTTCTGTGGCAGCCTGGCAAAAATTGATCTTTAATATCAATGCTAGCCTAGCTAGAATTGTGTTAAGGCCTACTTTGGTGGTGCAGGAGGAGAATGAAGCAAACAGATTAGTGCAGTGGTCTTTATGACAGACAGGGTTCGGTACACACGGAGTAGAGGTATCGAGGCAAAAGAAACCTAAACAACAGAGGCAGAAGTCGTGGTCCAGTAGGCTGACGACAGGTCAGTGATCGAGCAGGGTACTATGGTGGCAGCCCAAGAATTCAGCAGGCGGTAACCGAGATGCACAAGGGCCGGCAAGGTTTCAGTACACTGTGATAAACCAGAGTGTGACAAGAATGCTTAGGAAGATACAATATAGGCAACAAACAAGCACTGAGCAGAGAAAACTGAGTGTTTAAATAGTGAAGGAATAGAGGTGGGAAATCAGGACAAGAAACACCATTTGTGGGGTGAAAAATTGTGCCAGGATGTGAATGACCGAATAAGGTAAGAACAAACGAGAGGGAGAGAAAGAGGAAAGTAAACCTGATTAAACGACTGTGACAAGTTGGTCTTTGACAACCGTAGTTGTCTTCTGGCAGCCTAGCTTCATTGATGTCTATAGCAGTCTATTTCTGGCTAGGTATAATATAATTGCTCTGCCCTCTGAGATTCGATCTGCAACCTCAGTGGAACTGTTTGAATCTATGCCCAAAACACACTTATATTCTATAGATTATGAATGACCCATGTTGATGATGTCTGTGTATTGCAACATCCATTGCAGCCTGGTCATCATGGAACGGGGATGAACTCATGTGCGGTCCCTTCTCAAGGTTTCTTCATTTTCCTAATGCTGATGTTTTGAGTTTTTCCTAGCCCTCATATAGGTTTTAGATCAGGGGATGGTGTGATAGTCTGGAGTCTGTAATAATCTGTGGTCTGCCCTTTGACATGTCTTGTGATTAAGTGCTATACAAATAAACATGACTTGACTTAACTTGACTTGTCATCTATAGCCATATACGGCAGCAAATGAGTTAAGCGGGTGCCATTATAATCACCCTCCAAGATATTTCAGCCGCGAAAGCCATTAAAAGTAAACATTTAACTTGTCGCCAACGATGTTACGCTGGTCCGACAGAGACGTTAAAACGAATCAGCAGGCCACAAGACGACAACCGACGTTGCATTTGTTTTCATAGCAGACTGACGTCAATTGCAGCCGACAGCTCCCAAGCACGGATGCCTTCATTGGTTATGTGCTCGTTACTTCTTCTCTCCTTCGCTCTCAGGTGACCCGGCAGGAAGACGGCAGCTGAGGTGATGTACGAGTTGATATGCTAGCAGACGGAAACATATTCTGATTTATTTCACCCTTTTTTCTTCACACATGAATGCAAATATACTTAGCATATTTTCCAGACTATATAAAATGCATAATTTATAATTCATATCAAAGTATACGTCGCATTTTGGGGGAGGGGGGTTTTTAAGGGTTATTGTTCTATCTTCGTTATTCATTATCCATTATCCGTTATCGGTCAGTTCATAATACGCTACAAAGCCAAGGAGCCGGGACTCTTACTCTCAGCCAAAAGGCCAGGCTAAGGTCCTAGCCCTAAAGCCTTGCTGCGATCATTGCGAATGCACCGTTCCCGGAGGTACTGCAATACCGGGCCGATGCGTGGAGTGGACAGAGCAAGCTCTTATTCCATCTCCAGATTGCAAAAATCTGTGCTCACTACAAGTACAGTATGTTTCTTTAACAGAGGCTGAACCACGGCCAGGAATTTCTGGCCGTGAAGCAGCTGCCGTTGTCCGTTATCGTACACAATCCACAATCCAAAATGTATTTGATGAAATCCAACACCAAAATCATAAATGTCGACTTGAAAGCCAAATTTAAATAATAATGAATTAGAGAACACAGTATACTAATGTTACACATATGTGCATATCTTAGACACGCTCGTCAGTAACGACGTAACATTTTAAGACTTATTCAGATAACTCTAGCATAAACAACATTCTTATGAAACTATCATCCTCACTCCAGATAACTAAATTAAATCAAGTCAAGTCGTGTTTATTTGTATAGCCCTTAATCACAAAGAGTCTCAAAGGGCTGCACAGATCAAAGGCTATAGCAAACTACAGACTATTATGACACCTAAATGTTTAAATACTTTATGCATTTCCGTATTTTGAGCTATATGCGGTGAACCAGGTTAGAAGGTGACCTTTCAAATTTCTTGTCAATTTTGGGATTTTGCGTGCGCCTAATAGTCCGGAAATACGATTGTTGTGTGTTGCGCATCTTCATCTTTAGTGTCATTGTTACCGGTAGACAACTCCCTGCTGATCCAGGCAGGAAAAGATGTTTCGGCTTCCACCTTCACGTTGTGATCAAAGTTAAAATGATTAACACTGGCCTGGAGAGCTCTCTTGTGGTTTAGTGTGAAAATAACAAGTGAAGTGATATACTTGTTATAACAAATTTTCAACTAAATAGTATAATAATGCATGAATATTTTCACATATAGGTCTCACCAGGAGTTTAAGTCTGACCCTCGGCCAAACTATTAAAAAACTGAAACTTAGTCTGGAAAATACTGTATATGTATATCTGCTGAGAGGCCACAAGGGCTAAAATAAGACAAACAAACTGCAGAAAGGTCAGAATTGATATTCAAACGGAAAGCTAGCTGTGGGGCGAATATGCTAACATGGATGAGTATCAAAGGTTCCACCTATTGTATTATGGAGCTTAACACAAAATTGTACTCAATGTTTAGTTATCTTTGAATCACAGCTACAAAGACAGACATATAGTCATATTATCCGTGACACAGCTGCCAGTTATATTAGTTTTCCACGGGAGGCGGGTGAACTTGAGGGTCATAGAAAAATAGGGGTGATTGGGGAGGTGGGCAGCTCTGTGCAAATCTTTGATGTTGCTATACGCATTGTCCAGTGTTTTATATCCTGGAGATAGCTAGCAAGCAATACAGCAGGTTACTGCGAGACATTGAGTATGAAAATATTTTATCCATTTTGCCACTGGTGTGCTAATTATACTAAGCTAACGTAAACTTTCATGAGCCTATATTATGTTATGGAGTAAAAGTGGCGCTGCCACGAGCGGCTGCCTTTTCCAGCAGCTGCCCTATTGTTTTATTGTCTGCTCCTATCTTCGGTGTTTTTTCTTCCCGTTTTGACAACTACACTATGGATTACTTCTATCCTATGGGACATGGGTTTTAGCGCACAAAAAATGCGTGTATTCAAGGAATTTCAACTCCTTGCCCTGAAGAATTCTCGTGCCGGCGTGATGAAAGGGCCTATCGTGGAAGAAGTGCCGGAGCTAGCGAAGCGGCTAGCGGCGTTATAAGTCTTCGGTACCATCCGTAATCATGGTAAACGCGAACTCACGACCAAATAAGATCATCGAGTGCTGGTGGAGAACATCGAAGCGCACAGGGAGCGCAGTTGCTGTGTTTTGCGGAAACGTGGCTCACGTTTAGCATTCCGGACGCTAACGTGTAGCCACCCGGAGCTACCCGGAGCAATCCGGCTTTAACACCGCTAAACAGAGACACGAAAGCCGGGGGGAATCGGAGAGGAGGCGGACTTGCTAACACGAGGTGGTGTATCCCTGGATTTTCACAAAGAAAAGTTTTCCATCTGCCGCAGGGATGTCGAACTTTTGGACTGGCGTGACGTCATCCACTCCGCTACAAGCACACCTAGGGCATCATGTTCATCTGTTAATAAACAACGGGGTAGACTGCTGGAAGTGTGAATTTCCCTACGGGGATGAACAAAGTATCTATCTATCTATCTATCTATCTATCTATCTATCTATCTATCTATCTATCTATCTATCTATCTATCTATCTATCTATCTATCTATCTATCTATCTATCTATCTATCTATCTATCTATCTATCTATCTATCTATCTATCTATCTATCTATCTATCTATCTATCTATCTATCTATCTATCTATCTATCTATTATGCTTCATGTGTGGTAGTAAGAAGGAGACAAAGCTAACATACTATTTTCAGTTATCAACGAAAAATAGAACTATTGTTATATGCTATGATCAGAAATATGTATCTTGAAAAAATACACATATAAAATACACATGGTATCCGTTATTATCCAGCGTGGTTTGTGTACAAAATGATAGTAATATTTTCACTAGCCATGAGATGACATGTGTTAGATGGTCCAGACTTGCGAGTGTCGCAAATGCTGATCAGAGCTAGCTAGCAGTCCGGCATGCTACGGCGACAGTTATTCTGCTAGTTCCCACTAGGATAACTATCCTAGCTAAGCTTTGTGTGGCTCCCTATCTTTTGCATGTTGGCATTGCATATTTAGAGTGATATAGCCAGTTCTCCCCAGGATAACTACAGTAACTATGCTAAAGGAATCATCAGCGTTTAGGTTTTGGTGCCTGAAGTCATTAGAAGTACGCACCCTATTCTCGAAACTAAGACAACTGAGCAGAGTAGACTCGCTACGGTAAGTAGTTTCTTCAATCTATTCAGGGTAACACACCACTTTCAACCATCAGTAACTGTAATGGCGGGGGGGAAATAGATTTCCTTGTTACTGAAAAAATAACGCGGTTATGTAATTCCCATCACATATATCTACCAATTCAGTCCTTAAACATCCACAAAATGCAGACAAATCAGTAAACCTCGAGTGCCATTATGTAACATTTTGTCTTTTTTTTCTATGAAAAAAAAACTAGTTGCACTTTTCTCTTATGCTAACCTCGAGTAGGCTGATCCCTGCTGATCCATGATGGAGTGAGCCTGCATTGGTTGGGTTAAATCATGCAGTCGGTGGGCTTTAGCAAAGTGAATCAGCCAGATGCAAAAGTGAGTGCGTTTGTGAGTGTGTGAGAGTTGTGTGTCCATGAAAGAGAAGACCTTTTCCCGCACTGCAATAAGCTTCACTGGAGCAAGCAATTGCAGTGTAGCCATGTGCGAAACGGGCCAGTTAGAGTGACTTTTGCTGATGGCTCTTCCAAAACTCAACACTTTTGATAGTGGGACACATCATGCCAAACGCCGGACAAACATTGACCAAAGTATTTCGTGCTAAGCCGCTTCTCAGTTTGGAATGGCTTTTCATGGTAATTCATCAGTCAATATAGAGTTAAAAAGACCCACACTAGGATAGTCTTCAAATTGTATTACAGCAACTTATGGCTTGCAGGGCAGTACATATAGTTCGGAGATAATGATGATAATGGTTTCCTTCTATATAGAGCTTTTCAAGTCACTGAAGACCTCCCAAAGTGCTTTACAATGTGCTTAACAGTCACCCATTCACACCAGACATGGGACCAAGTCACACATGTGCAAGTCTCAAGTAAGTCTCAAGTCTTCACCTTCAAGTCCCAAGTAAGTCCCAAGTATTTTTTTCTTGGGCAAGTCAAGTCACAAGTCAAGTCCCGAGTCTTAGATTGCCAAGTCCAAGTCAAGTCACAAGTCATAAAAACAGCGACTCGAGTCGACTCGAGTCCAAGTCACTAAGTCTCAAGTCCCCATGTCTGATTCACACACACACAATGTGCTTCATGCTTACCCATTCACACACACGCTCACGCACCAATAAGCGTCGTCAGCATATACGACAAAAAGTATACAATCAAAATACTAAAAAAAGTATATGCTTGAAATACGAGAGATAGAATTATTGACATGCAAAGTTATGGCGTTCCAATTACGAGTCGAGATTGTTGCTTACATAGCAGGCGTAATGCTAGTCGCATGATTGGTTTGGTCCAGTATATCGAGGGCAAAGTCCCAACTACAGTTTACAAGGTGTCACATCAACAAACCTGTTTCAACTAAACCTTGCTAAGGAATCCTTTATAAGGAAGCTCATTAAACAATTTAGGTTCACTGTTGAGACACTTCATGATTAAAACTTGTAAAAGAAACTCTAAACACCAAAAACGCCAGCCAAGCACAGAGAGCAATTTGATATGGTTAGCTGTAGGGGTTGGCGGAGCAATGCACAAAGCGCAGTCTGCATGAAAGGTAAATATGGCAGTATCCTTGTTAGCAGTATTTTGTGACATTTTTACAAAAAAAGAACCAAACTCTTGTTGAAAAACCATTATTTATGAAAAAAATGAAGGTAAAAATTATCTTTGATTATCCTAAGTAACTGTGGGAGGGAGAAACGTTTAAAGTTGGATATTTTTTTATGTGAGACTTAGGCTCTGGCATTATTCTTATTTCATAAATCGTATCAAAAAATCTAACGTCATACAGTGAAATAACTGAACATTTAGACTCTGTCTGGGGAGTGTGTTTGGTAGTTTTGCTGAATTTTGTCTTAATATATAAGGGAAAAAAAAATCCAAATTAAAATATTTTTCTATTATGGCTCTTTAGGTCCAAAAGGTTCCCGAGATCTACATTACAGTATTTATATATATATATCTATATCTATATATATATATATATATATATATATATATATATATATATATATATATATATATATATATATATATATATATATATATATATATATATATATATATAGATATATATATAGGACCCTTTTTTGTGCGCCCATAGAATATAACCAACTGAACAAAAGTGGCACCGAAAGATCATAATCTGCAGATTACAAACTAAAAATAATGAAAAATCCAGCCACTGACCATGAGTCTGATGTAAGTGACGGAGAAGGTGGAAGTAGTTGGATTGTTTACCATGCCAGTGACGCTGAGGATAAACATTTTATTGGATTTAGTGATTTGGAGTGAAAATGATAGTTTGGTAAGCATGTTCTTTATGCTAGAGTTACCTAAGTAACTCTCGACCTATAAAACCAAAATACTAAAAAAATGATATGAGTGTCGCAAATTTTTAAATTGCCTTTCAAGATAACATGTATCTGGTTGGTATTGGGTTTTATGTTACTCGCACTCCGGGTCATCTATGTTTTTTCCTTTTTAATTTTGCATTTTTTGGCTGGTGCGACTTATACTCCGGAGTGAGATTTCGTCCGGAAATACGGTATATGGCCCTGTTTAAATCAGAGTCTTAAGTGGCATAAAAATATTCTATATATGTTTCTTGCTTTGCGGAAATTCACTTTACGTGGGTGTCATGGAACAGATTAAACGCAGAACTCAAGAAACTACTGTGTATGTACTTTCTGTCTTGTATTCTTGATTTTCAGAATTATAGATTGAACGGGAAAGCGCTGAGTTGTGGCCTCAACGCTGAAGGCCTACTTCCTCTCGCATGGCGTATTTTATTGACGGCATTGGCTCCATTAGCAATCAGTGCAACAATCGTGTCCTTGTTCACAGCAATAGCAACCTACCCTCGCTATAATATTAAAAGGCAAAGTACGCGAGACCACGTCAAACACAATTAGGCGCAAATGTAGGAGGTCCAAAAACACATCCATTGAGATGTCGCCGACATCTTCACGGGGGCTCGCAAACGCCGTGTAATCTCGACAGTCGTCTGGCCGACGTGTGTTTCGTGCATATCCGAATGATGTGGCAAGCGTGCCGGCGTCGTTGCAACTCACTTTGCCATTTGTGGGACACGTGTGACACGCTTGACTGCTGGTTCACATGTTTGCATGCATGCACGTGATGTCACGTCACCGTGTCAATCAAAATTAGAGAAATAACATTTCGAAAATGACAGAGCGTGTAACTGTCATTGTGAATATATCAGGGATCTCTATTGAAAAGATGAGGTCATACTGGAACTCCAGTAGCAATTGAGTCACTGACTGTCAACTTTTAAAAAAAAGTGTTACAGTGTTCCTTTTATTTTTGCGGTAATCCTTTAAGTGATTCCCCATAAAGTAGGAACCATTAAATTACTTGGTTATTCTAGCATGAAAATGGTGAAAGTAAGAGCAGGACTTTCAAATAGTCAAAATGCCAACCCTTTAAAAAGATGAAAAAAGAAGAGTTTAGACATGTACAAGCATGTGCCATACATCAACTTGACAGAAGCTGCAAAGATGATTTCAGCCAGAAGATGGCATCAGTAAGTAGAATATTTTGAAGGTACGGACACCACGTTCAATAAACAGAAGGTATATGGGTCATTTAATTGTCACTAGCCTTCAAAAGGATTGTTTCAGAGTGCTTCAATCAATACCTTGGAAACAGATGACAGTTCTTCGATTAGTTTTAGCATACTGCTGAGCGTACTGGCACTTGTAAAGAGACGCTGTAGTTCTGTGAACTATGTATTCATCAACTGAAAAAAATCCACAATCCATTGAGGATGTCGAACTGAGAAATGATAAGGGGATACTGTTCTCTAATTCACAGACTGGATTGTCTGTTATTGAGACAAAGACACTGGAACAACTAAAACATGAAACATAATTCCACAGGCACACGTCAACATAGCTACTGTCTTTTTCTACTCTGAAAACAAAGAATCGTTTCCCTATTGTCCATAGACTTAAAGTCCAGAAAACAGGATCATTTTCTCTGTGATAGCTTCGTTCACCATTGTCACGTGGGCTTTCATTCCCCCTTTCACCCCTCAAGCTGATAAGGCCGGTTTCCTCGACAGCTCCTGCCACGGAACGTTCTGTAACAGTCTAATTGTGGCTAATGGTTTGTGCAGCTAATTAAAGTGTATGAATTACAGTAATCAGTCAGCCGCATGCAGGCCTCGCGTTGCTCCTTGGAGCATGGAAAAGGCTGACACTAAACTGGGGGCAAAGGGAAGGGGGTACCGGGGGGGGCAGGAAAGGTGAGATGAAAGTGATGAAGAGGAGAGGAATGATGATTCCCGAAGCGCATCAAAACGAACCTAGGAAAGACCGAGGGCGAGAAACAGAAAGACTACAAATCAGTGAGCCTGAGAAATTTAAATGCAGGAATGGATTTCTATTTCTATGATTGAAATGAAACAAACGGAGCCCAAAACGGAGGGAGGGTTTGATTTGAAACACAAGGGCAGACACGTTTATTTTTTAACCCTGTGACACTCTCCACTGATGTATTTGAGTTCTATATTTGCAGTTAATATTGACCCTGTGGATTCCTTTTTATTTAAAATCCTGGGGGTTTTACTTCAGGTCATTCTGGATACATCTGAAGTGGAAACTGTTTGAGGAAGGACCCTTTTTTGTGCGCCCATCAAACACCTTTGAAAAGATTGAGAATGGGATTTGTGAGCCAATGCTTCACTCAAGCACTCACCTTCTAACAGGACAATGACCCTAAACATACTGGACTGTCTCAGAAAATTAGAATATTGTGATAAAGTTCTTTATTTTCTGTAATGCAATTAAAAAAACAAAAATGTCATACATTCTGGATTCATTACACATCAACTGAACTATTTCAAGCCTTTTATTATTTGAATATTGCTGATTTTGGCTTACAGCTGAAGAAAACTCAAAAATCCCATCTCAAAATATTAGAATACTTCCTCAGACCAAGTAAAAAAATAATTTTATAACAGCAAAACTAAATCAAACATTTGAAAATGTCCATTGATGCACTTAGTACTTGGTTGGGAATCCTTTTGCACGGATTACTGCAGCAATCCAGCGTGGCATGGAGGCAATCAGCCTGTGGCATTGCTGAGGTGTTATTGATGCCCATGATGCTTCGATAGCGGCCTTCAGCTCATTTGCATTTGTAGGTCTGGTGTCTTTCATCTTCTTCTTAACTATACCCCACAAATTCTCGATGGGGTTCAGGTCAGGGGAATTAGCAGGCCAATCAAGGACAGTGATGCCATGGTCAGTGCACCAGTTACTGGTGGTTTTGGCACTGTGGGCAGGTGCCAGATCATGCTGGAAAATGAAATCCTCATCTCCATAGAGCTTTTCAGCAGATGGAAGCATGTAGTGCTCTAAAATCTCTTGGTACACAGTTGCATTTACTCTGGACTTGATGAAACACAGTGGACCAACACAAGCAGCTGACATGGCTCCCCAAACCATTGCTGACTGTGGGAACTTCACACTGGATTTCAAGCAACTTGGATTTTGCTCCTCTCCAGCCTTTCTCCAGACTCTGGCGCCTTGACTTCCAAATGAAATGCAAAACTTGCTTTCGTCTGAAAAGAGGACTTTGGACCACTCTGCAACTGTCCAGTGCTTCTTCTCCATAGCCCAAGTCAGACGCTTCTTCCGTTGTCTTGAGTTCAGAAGTGGCTTGACCATGGGAATACGGCTATTGTAGCCCATTTCCCGGACACGTCTGTGAACTGTGGCTTTTGATACCTGGACTCCAGCTTCAGCCTACTGTCTTTGAAGCTCCCCCAAATTCTGGAAGCGGCTCTTCTTCACAATTTTGTTAAGGCTGCGGTCATTTCTCTTGGTTGTGCAGCGTTTCCGGCCACATTTTTCCCTTCCAACAGACTTTTTGTGGATATGCTTTGAAACTGCACTCCGTGAACAGCCTGATCTTTGAGAAATTTCTTTTTGTGTCTTACCCTCCATCAGGAAGGTATCAATGATGGTCCTCTGGACAGCAGTAAGATCAGCAGTCTTCCCCATACTTGTGATTTAGTTTACTGAACCAAGCTGAGTGTTTTTAAGGCTCAGGAAACCCTCGCAAGGTGTTTCGAGTTAATTAGATGATTCAGGTGATTAGTTGAATAGCCTACTTGTATACTTTTTCATGATATTCTAATATTTTGAGATAGGATTTTTGAGTTTTCTTAAGCTGTAAGCCAAATTCAGCAATATTAAAATAATAAAAGGCTTGAAATAGTTCAGTTGATGTGTAATGAATCCAGAATGTATGACATTTTTGTTTTTTTAATTGCATTACAGAAAATAAAGAACTTTATCACAATATTCTAATTTTCTGAGACAGTCCAGTAAAGTAAAATCTACAATAGAATAGCTAAGAATTGCCAAGCCAAAACTCAGACCTCAATTTTATAGCATATTTGAGGAAAGATCTGAAAAATAATGTGCTCCAACAATCCCCATCGAACCTTGAGAAATTTGAGCTGTTTTGTGAGGATGAATTGGGAAATATTGTGCAAAATGCATAGGAACTCAACCAAAAAGACTTGTGGCTTTTATTGGAACAAAATGAGGTTGTACAAAGTTTTAACTTGTAGGGGGCCAATATTTTTGCAATGCCTTCATTTCAATTTTTCTTTGTTAGCAAATATAAAATTATGTCTCACATGTTGTTGATTCTTAAAACATATTTTTGCCATGATTATCGATGTGTTTCACCTGTGCACGCTCCTCTGGAGTCAACTGCCTCAGACTTTGATTGGCTCCCTGTCCCTATTAGAACCCACTCCTTTCTGTCCCCTTTTGTCAGTCCGTCTGCGAACCTCGGTTAACACTAGGCACGCCTTTTTCGACCCTGACTCCCACTTGTTTTTGCTCCCGTCTGTCCACCGGGTTCGACCCGTTTTTGATCCTGGCCACATCTACTCTCCTCCCCTGGCTTGTGACTCGTTTCCGACCCCGACCATGTTTTTGTTCTCCTGTCCCAGCTACTGACCCGTTTTTCGTTCCCGACACCGCCATCGCTCGCCACGGAAGTCCCACTTCTGCCTTCAGGGTGACCTGCTTCCCGCGCCCAGCGATCACCGGATTGTGGGTGCAACCCTTTCTCTCTCTTCCAATAAAACTTGTGAGAAACGCAACGCAAGTGGGTCCTGTCACCGTTCTGGTCGTGACAGGTTTTTCTTTTTTTATCTAGAAGTTTGATGCCTGAAATATGGCAATATGCCAAAAAGATATTGGGGACCAATCCGTTTGTGAGGTACTATAACTAATGGCCAGGGGTCTCAAATTGAAATTGCCGTGCTCTCAGGACTACAAGCCACACCTAAAAACCCCAATTTGGCCAGAAATTTAAAAGTTCGCCTTATAAACGACTGAAACAAAGAGTTGCACGGTGCATTCTCATTCAAACAGTCTCTCCACCACTTCACCAACAAATGTTAGAGAATGGAGAAAACAAAGTTTTCAACAAAATACTAGCTCTTTTATGTATGTATACATGGGAAACCGCAACAATATTGACACACAGGTGATGAAGTGGAGAGATTGTTTATCCTATCAGAGTACACTATGCAAATCAGTCTGCTAGGCCCATGAAAATAGTGTGATACTGAGATATACTTTATTGCATTTGTATATGTCATATGTACCGCTGGTGGGTCCAGTGGGGTTAGGTGTTGGCTTTCACACCGCCACTACTTAGGTTCAAAAACAATTTTGTTTCCGGCTCCATGAAATTATTTTGATTCTGATTCCAGCAAAAGGAGGTTGTACTCAAATGGGGCCAATATTTTTGCAACACCAACTTTTCCATTTTTTATTTGTTTGCCCAATATAAAATGTCGAATACATTCAGTTGATTTTCACGATTGTGTCTCACACAAACTATGATTTAACAACATTAAAAATAAATGTACATGAAAAACAAAAAATGATACTGTATTTACCTTCTGTGTTATGTAACTTAAGCTGGTCAGGCAGAGTAGCAGTTGGATGCAGAGAACAGTAGACGAGAAATCAATAATTAGACCTATTTTAAAGATTCCACTTAGAAGATTTCCTTGCTTTACTTGCCTCCTTATTTTTAATAATTGTCTCGTCCATTGCATATGGCCGTTTGTGTGCCATCTTTGTATTCATTGATATTCATAAGCTTTGTTTCTATTGCTATGGTCTTTTTGTTTCTCCCTTTAGCTCACAGAAAATCTTGGGTCTCATAACAAATAACTACTGTTCAAAAATACTTTGTTGTATTGCCGTCTCACAGTCTTAACGCAGCCTGAAGGAACCAATAAGAGCCCATGAGGAGAAAGGTATTGTGGGATGTAGTTCAGCCAATAGCATATCAGCATTTTCATGATGCCGTGGCACAAATCAATACCGGACCAGCATTTTATATGACGTCAACCAGCATCTTAGGAAACATAACTCTTGAGGGCCGATACTTTTTTCAAGGGACTCTGACAGACCACACCCTTAGCCGAGCAATGATAAACCCACCCGGGCTTTTTCAAAGTTTCCCAACTAATGACTTTTGATGAAAGGAAAATTAATCAAGTGTCCACAATAAAGAGAACTCCTCATTACGTGATAGTAAGACACACACATTTCTCCGGAAAGCCAAACGACTTAGCAACCCAGCGATTTATTCCTTTTTAATAGGGTCTCCATCGCGGCGGCCACACTTAGACAAATGAGCAAACAAGTCAGAGAGTGACAGTGATATCCATTATGTGTTTAATTATCTTCAAAGTTCCAGCGAAGGGCATTTCTTTGGCTAATGGGGAGACGGTGCAGCACGTCACCGCAAAGTGCTCTTCAAACGCTCCGGCAAAAAGCAAAAAGACGTCTCGCCGTTCCATTTTGCCGCCTCTTATCTGAGCTTTGACAGGTGGCATTAGGTTTGGGAAATTGCCCGCAATCAGTGTCCTCATCAAGAATAACTGACATTCGTTGGCTATTTGTTTTCTTTTTGCCAGAGTCAAATTCCCCCCTGGCGATAATTTGACTGACTTCCATTAGTTGGCAGTGAAACAAGGCTCGTTGATTGGTGCATTCAGGGTGAGGATGATTGATACCGAGATTGGAGCTTGAGCAGAAATCTCGTTTCTGAGAGAAGCTGATTGCATTGTGCTAAAGCAGGGATCTGATTCCCCCCCCCCTTTTTTTTAGCATTAATCACAAAGAGATTAGCTGCATCCTGTGACGACGTCGTGCCGGAGTTGAAATAAATTCGCAGCTGGATGCCCTACTTACACGATTATTCTCGATTAAATATTATTAATCGGGTTTAGATATTCCCAAAATATTTGTAAATCATTTTGTCAGTCTTGAGGTTTATCTGCCCTCTGTCTGGTTAGCATTAACAACAGGTACGTTTACATGTAGGCAAAATGTCGGGATCCAGGACGCCGCTATTCCCCCAGAGGGCACTATCTCCCAAGTAGAATCCCCACACCTGTATCCAATAATCCACACGTAATGCTCATTACCAATGTGGTATAAAATGTCTGCACTGACAACTTCCTGTGTCGGATCGTTCGTCCATTAAGCTTTTTTCCATCTTCGCAACATTGCTGGAATTCGCCCTATGCTGTCACCGTCGGATGCGGGGATTAGAATTCATACGTTTGTTACCTCCCGTCCCGATTACTGTAATGCACTACTCTCGGTCTCCCGAAGTCCAAAATCAAGAGCCTTCAGCAAGTACAAAATGCTGCAGCAAGGCTTTTATCTGAGACAAGAAAGTTTGATCACATCACTCCGATTTGAGCTAACCTGCATTGGCTCCCTGTTAACTTAAGATGTGATTTTAAGGTTCTGTTGGTAGTATACAAAAACATGCATGGACTTGCTCCCTCATATCTTTCAGATTTAATTTCGCCCTACGTTCCGGTCCGGAGTTTTCGCCCTGAAAATGTTGGTCTACTAGTGATCCCAAGAGCCAAGAAGAAATCCGCAGGTTCAAGAGTGTTCTCCAATTGGGCCCCGGTGCAGTGGAATGCTCTTCCCCCCGAGATTTGATTTGCAACCTCTGTGGGAATGTTTAAATCTAAGCTTAAAACACACTTATATTCTATAGCATATGAATAACCTATATTTTATGTTAACAATATGAGGGGGTGGTGTCATAATAGTCTGTAATAAAAGTTTGCAATAGTCTTTGATCTGTGCAGCCCTTTGAGACTCTTTGTGATTAAGGGCTATACAAATAAACATGACTTGACTTGAACTGACATTAATAACGGGTACGTTTACATCCAGGCAATATGTCGAGATCCAGGACGCCACTTTTTCCCCAGAGGGCTCTAACTCTCAATTAGAATCCCCACACCTGTATCCAATCATCCACACGTAATACCAATTCGGTATAAAATGGCTACACTGACAACTTCCTGTGTCGGATCGTTGCTCTATTTACTGATGGAGTTCCTGCCTCGATTCCCTTCTCTTTGACACCCATACTCTGCCCACGTAATGCTTTCTTTATTCTACCAGCCCAATGTTTTGGACTGTGTTGCATGTTCTATTCCCTTCCTACCAATGAGAAGTGTTTTTTGTTTATTCATTTTACACCATGGAGCAGTCAACTACAATCAGAATCACACCTTTAATAACATTGTCTTGCTAAAATGAAATTAGGGTTGCACAAGTATGAATACAATTTATTCAGATCACTCCAAAAATCTAATTGCTAAGTCGGACTATTACAGTATGTCATAAAAGTGAGTACACGCCTCACATATCTGCAGAGATTTCATTATAATGTTTAACAGAACATCACTAAAGAAACATAACTGTCATGATTGCTGATTCGGGGCACCTGTGACTGCCCTGTTGGCGCCAACAGCCCTGGTCGCTGATTGGTTCCCTGACTCCTTTTAAACCCCCGGCTTCCAAGAGGAAGCTGTCAGACAGCCCTCCGAACCAACGGTTTCAGCTAGGCAAGCTCTGTACCTTCCAACACTCTCCTGCCCTATTTTCTCCTGCCTGATACCTGTTGCCGACCTGTTTCTGGACCCGTTTCTGCTCTGCAACTCTGTCTCGGCCATTGACCTGTTTTGCCCTGTTCTCTACCTGATACCTTTTGCCGACCTCTTTTCTGGACTCGTTACCACCCTTGCTCCCCCTATTGACCAGTTTTCCCGTTGCCTACGACTATCCTCGCCCTATGCCGAAGTACCACTACCGCGTTCCTGCCATCAGCTACCTGTGTTCGACGATCATCGGATTGTGGAAGCAAGCACTGCTCTCTTTTTCAATAAAACTGAGTAAAAAAGAACGCTATTGGGTCCTGTTTCCCTTTCTGGCTGGTGACAATCACTTTGACACAATGAAAATAAGTATGTGAACAAAGGCCACGGATTATTGGAAAGATATCCTCTGAGCTAATGAGTCAAAGATTGATTTTTTCAGCTCAGATGGTGTGGCGCATGTGTGGCGGCAACCAGGTGAGGAGTACAAACATGTTTGTGTTGTGTCTAAAGTCCTGGTGTTGGGAATGTCATGGTTTGGGGCTGCATGAGTGCAACTGGAGTTAGGGAGAAAACCTGAACTCAAGCATGTACTGTGAAATACTGAAGCAAGGAATAATGCCCTTCCTCCGGAAACTGGGTCGCAGGGGCTAAGGGTAAAGGGGGACTGACCAAGCATGTCTCCAGATCTAAACCCAACAGAAAATATTTGGGGCATCCGCAAGCGGAAGGTGGAGAAGCACAAGATTTTGAATATTCCCCAGCTCAGTCATCTTGTCATAGAGAAGTCAAAGAGCATTCCAGTGGCAATTTGTGAGGCTCTAGTGAAATCCGTGGTCAAGAGGATTAAGGTGGTTCTGCTAAATCGTTGTGGCCACACAAAATATTGAACTTCTGGAACTTTTAGTTTGGGGTTTACTCACTTTTGTTACCAGTGGTTTAGCTACTAATAGCTATGATTTGAGTTTTTTGAGGGTTAAAATGAATTGACACATACTTCTTTTTATTGTGTCCAAAAAATGTCTCCCCGGTGTTGTTCAATTAAACACAATGATGAAATCTCTGCAGTAATGTGAGGGGTGTTCTCACTTGTGTGACATACTGTACGTCTAATTTCTTTGATAATATCCATTCATTTTTTTACCGACCAGGAAAACAATTCGACATCCAACTGGCAGTAAAACTGCTATATAGGCCAAACACGTCATAAATACGGCAAAATGTTCTGATTTATTTGGGAATATTTGGAAGCAATGAATAGGAACATCTGCCACTGTGTCGTGCCATGCTTGTGACTGGCATCCTGCCCCAAAATACCCACTATCGGCTTTGAGCTTTTTCCGATTGTTTGTTTTGTTTTTCTGCTTGGGATTATGCCTCAGCGGTGCCCGTGTGTACGCATGTCACTTTTCATCATTCTAAAACATCATCATTTTAAAAACGGGACTGTTATCCTGACTTCAATATGTGCTATTTAAATGTGTCATGTAGAGGCAAGCATGATTAGCAAACATGCAAAGGTAGTTATTTTTTTGGGGGTGTGTGTATAAAAAAGTTGTTCCTTTTTTCAGTAATAGAAATACGACTAGTTCATAAATTTCAATGTTATTTAGTTTAATAAAGTAAAACAAATGTGCCTGAAAAACAAACGCTAAACAGAATATTGCATTTACAAACCAACTAAAGCTGGTGTGTTTGGGATCGTTGTCCTGCTGGATATTCCAAGACCACTTGAGTTTGAGGGCACAATCTGACATTTTGCTTTAGGATCTTCTGGTAAACCATTATTCCGTCAACCACAGCAAGTTGTCCTGGTCCTGAGGCAGCAAAGCAGGCCCAGACCAACACACTTCCACCACCATGTCATGATTACTGATGTGACTCAGTTGTGCCCTCTCTTTTGGCGCCAACTGCCACGGGTTCTGATTGGCTCCAGATCAGTATTTGAACCCATTCCTGTCTGTCCCCTTTTGTCGTTCCGTCTGCGAACCTCAGTGAACACTAGGCAAGCCCTTTTTTTTTTCCTGTCTGTCCCCGGCTTCGACACGTTTTTGATCCTGACCACGTCTGCTCTCCTGTCCCAGCTTCTGACCTCTTTTTGTCCCCAAATACGTCTTCTCTCCTTTTGTGGCTTACGACTCGCTTCTGACCCTGACCACGTTTGTGCTATCCTTTCCCGGCTACCGACACGCTTTTTTCGTCCCTGACACCGCCATTGCTCGCCTCGGAAGATCCACTTCCGCGTTTGGAGCACAATCCGAGTACCAGAGTGACTTGCTTCCCACATCCAGCGAACAATGGATCGTGGGCACAGCCCTTTCCCTTCCTTCCAATAAAAACTTGTGAGAAACAAAACGCAAGCGGGTCCTGTCTCTGTTCTGCTCCTGACACAACATGCTTTACTGTTGGCATCATGTCCTTTTTGCCAAATGCTGTGCCATTTTTCCATCATATATAATAGTCTTCACACCTTCTAAAAAGTTTTGTTTTTTACTTATCAGTCCACAAAATGTTTCTACAAAAGCCTTGAGGATGATCAAGATGCTTTTTGGCAAATCTGAGACGACTCTTTGTGGGTGTTTTTTGACAGCAGTGGTTTTTGCCTGGGAACTCTCTCATGGATACCATTTTTGACCAGTGTCTTTCTTATTGTGGAGTCATGAACACTGAGCTAAACAAGGCTGTTTTTGTACCTATAGTTACTGTTTAAAGAGGGGTCCGTTCATTTTTTCTCCCCCGTGTTAATTTACCCGGAGAGCAACCAATCCGAGGGTTTGAGTCATGTGTGGCAGTCCTTTTTTCTATCTCCACCTAATATGTACAGCAAACATGCACCAGTGATCCATTATCCTATGTTGACTATTGGTGAATGAAGGAACAGGCAAAGCTCTTTTTTTTTGGTTGGGGCTGTATTAAAACATGCAGCGTACAGTAAGAAAATAATATGACAGGACCCACTCGCGTAAAATTTCTCACAGTTTTACGGGGAAGAATGAAAAGGATTGCACACCCGATCTGGTGATCGCTGGTCCCGGGGAGCAGGTCCCTCTAAACGTGGAAGTGACACTTCGGTGGCGAGCGATGGCGGTGTCGGGAGCGGAAAAAACAGGTCAGTAGCCCGCTACAGGAGAGCAAAAATCGTGGTCGAGATCAGCTAAGAGTGGAAAGCCAGGAGAGGAGAGGAGACGTGATCAAGATCAAAAACAGATCTTTATTCGGGACAGGAGAACAGACGTGGTCGGGTTCAAAACAGATCGTGGCAGGAAACAAACAGGAGTAAATAACGGGACAGGCAAAAAAGGGCTTGCAGTGTAAAAACAGAGATTCACAGACGGACCGACCAAAGGAGACTGACATGACAGAGTTTAAATACTGACAGCTGCAGCTGGCACGACACAGGCGGGGCCAATTGGGCGCCATGGCAACCGTGACATAATATCCCCCCCAAAAACACCAAACACACAGACACGACAGACACTTGCGGTGATCCATTATACCCTGTCACAATTTTTGCATATTGCAGTGGGTTCAGGTCCCCATTACCCATTTAAAATGTGATTTTTCCAGTATTACATTTAATAATGAATCGTTATATACCAAGTAAAAAAAAAAAAAGTAGAACAATGAAATTGAGCATGCTTCCATAACCCAACCCCAAAAGAAATAACTAGCATTTAAAACGTTGACGAAAGACAGTGTTTTGCTTTTGAGTGTTACTGCCATATTGTCTACAGATATTATTAAAAAAACTGTTCTTATGGTCATACCTCCGCCCCAGTGTCTAAATAAATATTCCCTGAGTGTTTTTCTTTGCATTGTTTCTGCTTGAGAGAGATCATTCCATTTTAATCCACTTATGCTGAGTGCAGTGTTAACGCATTTGTAATGCAAGTGCTTCTCAGAAAAACACGTACGTTTGTGTCGCAGCAATAATTAAAATCGTTCTAATGTAGCTGCACGTGTCTTATGAGTCAATTGCACATTCAATTTTAATTAAGTGGGAATAGAATTGTAAACTCGGACTACCTTTATCCTATGTGGCCATGTCAGCGTTTTTCGAGGTTGGAAAACAGTCGGGGTGAGAATCTTTGGATTCCTGAAACATTTATTTTGTTTTAATTATGAACACTTGCAAAAAGAGATTTCACAGGATACCAGTTTTGTTATTTTGACTGTAATCGCGCACTCTCGTTCGTTGCTTTGACTATAACGTCCTTGCCGCTAGTGACCAATCATGTTGCTGTTTTTCGATAACCACAATCTTATAATCTTATAAAAAAAGGTATCATGGGAAGGCCTATAGAACAGATTAGAATTCCTTACCTAAAGGTTTATCTTCCTTTTTTGCTTACAAGATGAAAATCCATTGATGACTTCTCACCTTATTTTGAGTGTCTACTATACTTTAAACTTAACAGTACTTCACTTCAGGAGGTGTGATTATGATTAAAAATAAACTTTTTTAAAAAATATGTTTCCATATTAAAACATTTATTAAAATACATGGTTATGTTTCTTTTTTTGATGATATAAAGTTAAAGTAATAAATACTTGTTGTGAGAGAAACACTGCGTTCTGTTTAGTGCGATTTTAGTCAATTAGACCAAACTCACAGGATACATCATTCATCCGTTCTGAGGAGGTGATTGCATTGTGAAATTGTTGTATGGTGGGGGATAGAAACCTATGGTTATTAACTAACACATTCAGAACCCCTGGTGCCTTAATTAGAAAGATTAAAATGACAAAATTGTATATATTAAGTATTACATCTGTGTAATTTATGGAAATATGATTTAATAACTTTAAAAATAAATATACATGGAAAGGAAAAGATGACACTCTATTTACCTTCCGTGTTATGTGGCTTGAGCTAGTCAGGTGGCGTAGCAGTTAGATGCAGAGAACAGTAGACAAAAAATCAATAATAAAACCTATTTTAAAGATTCCACATAGAAGCTTCTCTTGCTTTACTCACCTCCTTATTTTTAATAATTGTCTCATCCATTGCATGTGGCCATTGGTGTGCCATCTTTGTATTTATTGATAATCACAAGCTTTGTTTCCATTGTTGTCGTCTTTTTGTTTCTCCCTTTAGCTTGACTGAAAGTCTTGGGTCTCATAACAAATAACTGCAGTACAAAAATACTTTGTTGTATTGCCATCTCACAGACTTAACGCAGCCTGAAGGAAGCAATAAGAGCCCATGAGGAGAAAGGTATTGTGGGAGTTAATTCAGCCAATAGCATATCTGCATTTCCGTGATGCCGTGGCACAAATCAATAGCAGACAAGTGTTTTATATGACGTCAACCACATAAGAGACATAACTCCTCATATGCGCTGCACACAAAATTATTAATCGTTGATGTCGAATATTTGGAAAAAAGCTTTCAAGGGGAGCCAAAAAGCATCTTACTCATACCAAAGAGACAAAAGATTGTCAGTTAGGGTCACCATATCCCTGGGGTCTGCTGTATTTTCAATTTAAACAAGATAATGTTTGGTGGACGGGGAGCACGGCGGCGCAGTGGTTAGTGCGTGTGCGGCACAGTTCTAAGGTCTTGGGAACCTCCTGTCTGGGTTCGAATCAAGGTTCCTGTGCGGAGTTTGTATGTTCTCCCCGTGCTTGCGTGGGTTTCCTCCGGGCACTCCGGTTTCCTCCCACATTCCAAAGACATGCATTTCAGGTGGATTGGCCGGTCCAAATTGTCCCTAGGTGTGAATGAGCGAGCGAGTTGTCTGTCCCTGTGTGCCCTGCGATTGGCTGGCAACCGGTTCAGGGTGTCCCCTGCCCACTGCCCGATGATTGCTGGGATGGGCTCCAGCATCCCCGCGACCCTACTGAGGATAAGCGGTGCAGCTGATGAGATGTTTGGTGGGAATGCCTAAATGATCTTACATGTTCCAATGATGATGGCATATTCCTGGTTTACAGCCCACTTAAAAAACAAAACTTTTTGAAAATTTGAAAGAACACAATATAAGCTGGTGCGCTTTAATCACTAGAAAATATGGTACATACAAATGAAAGAGCACGAATAAAAGAAAGGCTACTAAATACGGTAACCGTTTATGAATGAATCAGTTTAATTAAGTGGTGATAACAGAGATAGAAAATTATGTTTTAAAATGCGTTGGGAAACATCAGTTTTTACAGTAGTTTTCATTTCATGCGCCTTATATATGAAACATAGCTCACAAAATAATGTTTTTGATGGTGCGCCCTATAGTCTAGAAAGAAAAGGTTGTTTGACAATCAAAATGTGGACATTTATGAACCGATTCAGATCATACCACGACAAAATAACTATGTATCCCAAAATTGGAAAATTCCCCCTACAACCCTTGAAGGCAGCGAGGATTCTCGTCGTCCCAGTTGACGCTCAACATCAATCTTTTCTACGCTTTGAGGCCACTTCCAATCAATTTCTCCGCTGCTCGCGGCCTAATGGAGGGCAGGCGATGTGCCAATTGGGCCAGGATTGAGAGACGGCTGGACGGGCCAGGGACATTTAAGAATACGGACCTGCAGTCACTTCTAACGATAAGCAGAGGGACGGTCAAACAGACCAAACCTGCACCAGGGAAGATATGGAGGAGCTTGATCTGAAGTGACAGCCAGTCCACCATTACCGCCTCAAAATATTTATTCTCGGTTTTGGCAGTCAAGTGCTAGGCGTAAGAGTATTCTGACTTCAGGAGGAAGTGTTTGGAAGAAAGTTTATAAATATCCAATGCTTTTAAAAACTTTTCTTGAGGGTTCAACCGTTGTCAGAATACGTCCCATTTGAGTCGTTGCAGGAAAATCTCGGATAAAGTGAACATTTTCACGGGGAAAGTTGACAATTACTTCAAACTCTAAACACAAATGTGACGTATTTCGATGACTGTTGAACCCTGATGAAATGAATTAACTAAATTTATTGCATGTATATGACATCGCTGTTTTCCATCTGCCATCAGTCTGGACCTGTATTTACGGTAAATTCCGGACTATAGAGAGCACCTGATTATAAGCCGCACCCACCACATTTTAAGAGGAAAACCGATTTTGTACATACACAAGCTGCACCTGTATATAAGCCGCATGTGCCCACATTTAAACATGTAACACAAACAGAAAAATTAAGCCAAACTCGACTTTAGGTCCCGTGATTGAAACTAAATGTCCTTTATAAAAGTACACAGTCCAAAAATCCTAGCCGGCAAAATAAACGGAAAATGATACCGGTACTTAAGGTTTGATGCAAACCTGCAGAGTCCAGGTCCCGTTGAAAGTAATCCAAGGAAAAAAGTGTATATTTCCAAAGGTAAGGGTGGGAAAAATATATCAGATGAACACATTTACTCACACAACTCCTTTTTCTTTAACCAACTTTTTACCCCCTCTTCTTTCCTTGTCTGTCCCTCACTTTTAGCGGTCCCCACTTAAACTCGGCACCCCGCGTTTGTTCCGCCCCTCATTTTTCGTTCACCCGTGCAAAACATATCGGAATAAGTGTTCTAAAATAAATACAAATAAATACATTACAAAAATATACAGTCGCAAATACATATTATACATGGGTTACACATATTTATAAAGAAAGACGGTACACCGAGAGAGTTTTCAAAGCTTTAACAATAAAAATAATATAGCTTTGACAGGGCAGTTAGTGGTAGCAACACTCGAGCGCCGCTAGCGGCCATTAGAAAAATTACATAAATTGGTCGCATCGCTGAATAAGCCGCAGGGTTGAAAGTTAGGGAAAAAAGTAGCGGCTTATAGTCCGGAATTTAGGGTACTCATCTTCATTCATGCAATGTTTGCGTTGCGTCGTCTGCTACAAGCTACGTGAACTCCTTTTTCCACGATGCTTTTAATGCAGTTTACGTTTTGTAGCGTCATCCATTTTGTTAGCTTTGTTTGAATATTTCTTTTGGGGCTGAGGTTTTGGCTTGATTCCTAACCACTTCTCCATTTTTCTTGTCTTTTCTGTGCGTCTACTTTGGAAAATGATATGCAAATGCATGACCTTATAAGGCTCGGGAAAGTCCGGAAGAACGAAGATATTCGATGCAGGCTCCCGATTGGCTGCCGAGTATGCAAATTGCCAGACGAACAGAAATTCTGAAATTTCCAAACCAAACGAAGATTTCGAAATCGGAATAAAGCAAACGTTTGATTTTGGGGGAAAAAAAAAGAAAAACGAATTTTTTTTTTTTTTTTCTTGAGAAAGTTGTTGGCCACCCGGGCGGAGACGTTTTGTAAGTTGTATGCCCAATTAAAGAGATGCACGCCCCGGGCATCCGGGCAGACGTTATTTCAGACACTAATATTATTTTCACATTACCATATGGAATACAACGTTTGTTCCACCCTCTCGTCACGGCTCTTATCTCAGTGACTGAGTACCCGATTTGGCCCACCCTCACCCAGACCCTAGCAAATATTGTGTGTTCCCAAATAATAATCTTTGTTATATATTTTTCATACATAAGGTGCACCGAACTATAAGGCACATTAAATTGAGACTACAGTAAGAGCTAACGTGTCATTTGTGTACAATACACTTACGATATCGATTATTACAAAGATAAGTCGATAAGTGACACGGCCCAAAATCGTTTTTGAACCCGAGTAGTGGCAGTAAGAAAGCCAACACTTTACCCCACCGGACCACCAGGGAGACATATGACATATAAAGATGCAATAGAACTTGTCTCAGTATGACATTATTTTGATGGTGCCAGACACACTGATTTGCATAGTGTACTCTAAGAGCATAAACAGTCTTTCCACCTCATCTCCTGTGCGTCAGTATTGTTGCGGTTGACCATGTATGCATACGTAAAAGAGCTTCTATGGTATTTTGTTGAAAAACTTCTGTTTTCTTTATTGTCTTACATTTGTTGGCGAATAAGTGAAGAGACTGTTTAACCTATCAAAGTGCACTAGGCAAATCCTTGTTTCTGCCATATATAAGGCACACTGGTTTATAGGGCGCACTTTTAAAGTTATGGACGGATTGGGGTTTTTAGGTGTGGCTTGTAGTTCGTAAAATGCGGTAATTTCAATTTGAGACCCCTGGCCTATAGTTACGGTGCCTCACAAAAGTACTGGTCCCCAAGAACTCTTTGGCTTCAAACTTCAAAAAATATATATGTTTTAAGAATGAACAACATGTGAGAATTAATCATGGAAAGAATTCCTATTCATCCAACATTTTGTATAGTGCTGACAAACAAAAATTGAAACGAAGGTGTTGCAAATATCGGCCCCCTATGAGTTAGCACTTTGTACAACCTCCTGTTGCTGCGATCAAAGCCACAAGTATTTTTGTATTGCACATCTTGAAACAGAAATATTTTCCCCTTCTTCCTTATAAAACAGCTCACGTTCCTTAAGGTTTGATGGTGATCGTTTGTGCACAGCATTTTTCAAACCTTTTTACAAATGTTTTATAGGATTAAGGTCTGGACTTTAGCTCAGCCATTATATCTTTATATCGTTAGTTTTTCATTTCATCTTATTTTTTTCTTTATTTTTAAGGTCGTTATCCTGTTGGAAGGTGGACCTGCGCATCATTCTCCGGTCTCCTGCAAACTCCAACAGATTTTCTGACAGAGTTGCTATCCATTTTCCCATCAACTCTAATGAACTTTATAGTCCTGCTTTAAAAAAGAAATCCCAGAGCATGATGCTGCCCCCACGATGTTGGACAGTGGGGATGGTGTTTTCTGGGTGATGTGCAGTTCAACTCTTGCGCTTAACGAAATACTTCGCATTCAGCCTAAAAAGTTAAATTTGGGTTGATGCTGATGAGAGCACCTTGTTCAACATGTTTATTGTTAACCCATGTGGCTTCTTGTAAAAGCCAAACGGGCCTTTTTATGGTATTCGTTCAGAGAGGGCTTTCGTGTTGCCACTCCTACATAAAGGGTAAATATGTACAGAGTACGACTAATAGCTGTCTTATACACAAATTGTGTGTGTGTGTGTGTGTGTGTGTGTGTTTGCTTGTGTGTGTACAAATCATGGTAAAGCTAACATTTCCCTAAAGAATATCTCAGTGATGATGCTATTAAGTTTCAACAGCAGTTTACTCTCAAAGTTCTTGCAGTGAATCTGTGACTGTCTAGCAGTGAACAGGGTTAGGGTGAACAGCATGACTGAAAAAATCTCTCACAGGCTGCAGGTGACATTGGATGGCCGAGGATAATAATAATCCATTTTACTTCAAAGCACCTTTCAGGACACCCAAGTTCACTTTAAACTGAAAATCAAACAACAATGAAACAAGACAACAACAAGTAAATAGCAAATAAAACCAAAGTAAAGTTAGAATTACAATATCGGAAACTTTCTGCTACATGTTTCCTCAAGTTCAATGATGAATTCTTGAATTTAGGAATCTCCGTTTGTTGAGGCAAACAAAGGAGACGTTGCATGTTGTAGCTGGTTTGGTTTTCCACACCGTTTTTAAGGGGAACAGGCTTTTGATGTGAGGCCAGGGGTGCTCCTCCTCTTTTGTCGGTATTGCTAAGCGACATTTTGGATCTGTCTGGATCAGAAGTTGAATATGGTCACGTGACGAGGCTGCTACATTTGATTGGTTAAAAATGGTAGAGCCTGCCGGAGGTCTCCGTCATGACAAATGCGCCTTAGCAAAGACAGACATATGCGTACTTACGTGAAGAGTATCTATTATTACTTCAATGTTTCATGATGTAGCACAGTAAAACTAGTGTTTTTTTCACAAATTTACTCAATTCAAAGTAAAAGTATAGAGATTTCAAAATACTCCTAGAAGTACAAAATTTCGCAAAATGTACTCAAGTAAATGTACTCCATTACTACCCACCTCTGGACATAATTTGAAAAGGACATTTTCGCCCCTCTTTAAGGTTTACAGTGGTTTTATTCTCTCTTCATTTTGATATTATTAGTCAGTGCTCTGGGGATGTGTAAATGTTGTGAAATTAGTCATTTAGGTCGGCTTTGAATCATTCAGAAGTCACCAGGGAACTTCTGGAGTCAGTTGGCTGGGCTGAGAGAACATATATATTTTCAACACCTACTTGCTCCCACATCCATTATTTTTTCCTTGTGAATATAATATAGAATGTTAGTTTTACTTCACAATGGTGTCTCATGTTGTTGAGTTTTCAAAACTTTTTTAAGTTTTTTCGCTGAACCCTGAAATGTTGCAATATGACAAACAGTTCTTGGCGGCCCAATGCTTCCACTAGGCACTGTAAACGGAGTGTTTTATTTATGTTTTTGGTTTTGTCAGCTGTCAAACGCAGCTCCCAAAAAACAAAAGCATCATCATAATGCACGTTTTTCGCCAATGCGTATCATCCGTCTTCTGTTCTCCATCCAAAACAACATTCTCCAGACCAATCGCATCGATGACGACTTCACGGGGATACATTTTCCTTTTTAGCTCAGAAATGCTCGTTTGGGTTTGCCTCAAGTGGAAGCTGTCAGCGGCTGACTGAGCAGCCGGTGGGGAGTCAACGTAGCTGATGGGCGAACGTTGGTCCAGAACGGACTCCCGTATGACAGTAATGCAGTCCGAGTGTTGGTCCCCTCAAGGCTGCAGTCGAGCTCATTCCCCCCCTACGGTTTTCAGCCGGCATCTACAATCCCCCCTTTGGTACATGTCACCCGCCACCGCCTCCATTCGCCGGACCCAGAAAACGTCACCCCGCCGTGAGGGTCATTACGGCAAACTGTCAGTGGGGACCATCACCCGGTCCAGGATCTGAGCCTCGCTGTCTGCCAAGTTAGCCGACGTTCGGCATCAATCTTCTTCAGATAAGAAGTTCTAAAAAAAAAAGTCTTTTTACACCACACTCGTTGAAAAATAAAATACAGGAAACCATCATAGACGAGCATAATGTTACAGTGGGTAGTTTTCCAAGATAGGTAAAATAGCCACAAATTTTACTCAAGTGAAAGCATTGTTACTTAAGAATAATATGACTCAAGTAGTAGTAAAAAGTAACCAACCAAATAATTACTTTAGTAAAAGTAAAGAAAGACTTAGTGAAAAACATACTCAGTACTGATTAACTCTAGCAACATCTAATTTCTTGATTTTTATTGACTTTTTTTTAAACAACCATTCAATCATCAAAGTCCATCCAATCAACAATAAATTACATTTACTTTGAGATAGTGAAAATAATTAGTTATAAGTTATATTTGTCAGTACCAAGACAGAAACGGGACCCACTTGTTACCACAAGTTTTATTAAAAGAGAGAGGAAGGGCTGCGCCCACGATCCGGTGTTCGCTGGGCGCGGGAAGCAAGTCGCCTAGCGAGCAATGGCGGTGCCGGGACTGGGAGAGGAAGACGTGGTCGGGGTCGGAAACGAGTCGTAAGCCAGAACGGTAGACGTGGTCAGGATCCAAACAGGTCATACCCAGAGACAAACAGGAGCAAAAATGGGACAGGCGGGAGTCAGGGGCGAAAAAAGGCTTGCCTAGTATACACCGAGATTCGCAGACGGACTGACAAAAGGAGAGTGACAGGACTGGGTTTAAATAGCAGGGAAGCCAATCTGTCAACGAACTGCAGCAGGCTCCACACGGGCGGGGCCAATTGGACGCCACGACAACCGTGACAAAATTCAAGTACTTCAATAAACAGTAATGGTATAAACCAAAGAGAAAAAAATTAAGCGCAATTAGCACATTTAAAGACCCAGTATTTTTTTAACAGCATCTGCAGGCAGAACAACGAGCTAGCCCAGGGGCAACTCAAAATGTTAAAAGAGCCATATTGCACCCAAAAACAAAATTGTCAGGAGTCGCGAAAAAATATCAACCTTATATAAGACTTATAATGAATGCAACACATGCTGTTCATATGTATATTAGCCAGCTATCAAAATGACAGAGTTGGATGCAGTACAGAGTTACAGGACTACTATGCTGTATGCGACTGCCTCAAGTTTGACTTTTTTAATTGTTTTGAATCAATTAAAGAAATGTAATTAAGAAATACAATTTTTAATGTCATTGTTATTTTAAAGATAGGAAAAAAACAACAAACAGGCATAATGTTTTCCTTATCCGGGCGACTGCTGCCTAACGTGCATGACTCCCCATTTCACGTCAAATATAAGGCTTGTGTGAGTAACGCCACACGTTTGGGTCCGGATCCTATTCTGGTTCATGACAGATTACCACTTATGAGGCCCCTTCTCCACGTTTTCTTATTTTCTTGGTGCTGAGGTTTTGAGTTTTTCCTTGCCCGCATGTTGGTTTAATATCAGGGGATGGTGTCATTGTAACCAGTGCATTCCTTTGGGACATTTTGTGAGTAAGGGCGTCACAAATAAATGGGACTTGACTGAAAATAATTGAGAAACACTGTTTTAAAGGAACGTTTTGGCCTGTGCAACTTCTCTTTGGTGTTCTGTTTTCTTGTTTTTCTTCTCTTCAGGAAGTCCTGCTTGTTTTAGAAAGTGTGTTAGTGTATTTGTGTAAACCAAGTCAACTCCCTCAGGGGTTTCTCACCGGGTGAGCCAGTCTACTTTGTAATCACAGTGTCCACTCCAAAGCCGATTGTTTCATTTCGTTTGCCCCGGTTTCTGCAAAAAACGCTCCATGCTTCACCTTTAGCAATTTTGGTTCCTGCAGCCAGCTTTTTATATGTATTTCTATGCTCTTATCTGCAATGAATTAAGCCCTGTTGTAGATTTTTCCTCGTTTCTTTGTTTTACTGAATGTTTTTTTTTCCTTCTTTGGGTTGATTGATGGAACTTGTTTTGAGTTAATTACATTGCAGGTGTTGCAGCCGGGTCGGTGATTACCCGTGAAGAAGAAAACTCTAACTAGTTAGGGTTAGGGTTGGATTACTCCAAAAATTAATGCTGCTGGCTTTGTTTGTAAACATCTTTGTTTGTGGGTTTGTAAAACGAATTGTTTTAATTCCTTCATGTTTTTGTTTTTGACAAAGATGTACGATAATAGTTTTATTTTTCATACTGATAATCGATGAAATCCTGCTTCTGGAGACAGAGACTGATTACCGGGAACTGTGAAACTTATTTCTTATATTTGCAATTTTTTTCAATCAAAATATTTTATTAATTCCTGTTTACGTATTTATTTTATTTAGGGATGCATGATAACTGTTTTTTTCAACTGTGATACTTTGAAAACAATTGCAATTATAAGAAAAATGTAATTATTTTTTGCTTCCTATTTATTTATATATGTATTTATGTATTTATATATTTATTAGGGATGCATGATAATAGATTCAATCCTGCTTTCGGGGACCGGTACTGATAACTGGCAACTGTGATACTTGGAAAGGTATTGCAAATATAAGAAATATATAATCTATTGCTTGCTGTTTATTTATTAATTAGGGATACATGATAATTTTATTTATTTATTTATTTTTATTTTTATTTTATTTTTATTTTTTTTTTATTTTTATTTTTTTTTTAAATCCTAATAATCGATGAAATCCTGCTTCTGGAGACCGATACTGATAACTGGCACCTGCTATACTTGAAATAGATACATACGAAAAATCAGATAATATTTTTCCTTTCTTCTTTTTTTCTTTTATTTAAGTGATGTATGATGATTATTATTTTTCATACTGATAATTGATTAAATCCTGCTTCAGTAGACCAATATTGATAACTGGCAACTGTGATATTTTGTAAAAAAATGCAAATATGAGAAAAATCTAATTATTTTATTGCCTCCTCAGGTTTCTTCATTTACCTCATGTTGAGGTTTTTGAGTTTTTACCTGCCCTCATGTAGGTTTTAGATAAGGGGATGGAGTCATAATGGGCTTTGGTTTGCAATAATCTGTGGCTTGTGCAGCTCTTTGAGACTATCCATTCTCAAGGTTTCTTCATTTTCCCCATGTTGAGGTTTTTGGAGTTTTTCCTTGCCCTCATGTAGGTTTTAGATCAGGGGATGGTGTCATTATAGTCTGTGGTTTGCAATAATCTGTGGTCTGTGCAGCCCTTTGAGACTCCTTGTGATTAAGGGCTATATAAATAAACATGAATTGACTTGACTTGACCTCCTATTTATTTATTAGGGATGCACTACAACTGTTTTTTCATACTGCCAATAGATGAAATCCTGCTTTTGGAGACCGGTACTGATAACCGGCAATTGTGGTACTTTGAGAGAAATTGCAAATATAATAAAAAACAATTTTATTGCTTGCAAATAAAAACGACTTGACTTGATCTCAGTGCATCAGGCCTCCAAATTTCCACAAATGAACTGCTCCATTGGAAGATACACTTGAGTGTCAACTACTACACAGAGAGAAAAATACAGCGGGTACACGTCTGCAGGAATAATTTTCCTTATAAAGTGAGACCTCACACTCATAACACATATTTGCACTCATCCATAAAAATAGTTAAGTACATCTGACCTGCAGCTGCAGCTTATTGTGCCCTTGGGGAGTGTGCGCCAACGTTGATGCTATTGTATATTTAGAAACGGCAACCTATCAGGCATCAGTTGTGGACTGCTTCTCTTTAACCGGTTGTTATTTTGATAGGATATATTTCTATGAATGTGGTTTGTCTGAATGTTGATTTGTACTAGACCAGGGGTGTCCAATTTTTTGAGAAAGGTGGCCAGATTTGTTAAACTGAAACTGTGTGAGGGTCGACCATTCAGCCTGGCATTCTTTGAACAGCCTTTGACAAACTCACCCTCCGTGAAAGGTTCGCAGTGCTTGGTGATCAGCGTCACAACCTCATAGCTCGCCTTTGTAGCATTTTCATTTGACTCGCAGGGACTCGTGAAAAAGCGTTGCTGTGCCGTTAAAACAGCTTTCAGTCGATTCACTTTTTCACAGCATTCGTTTCCAGTTAGCTCCTTGTAGTCAACATGTGTGGTCTGGCAATGCCTTTTGATATTACATTATTAGAAAACAGCCAAAGTCTCTTGGAAAATTATTCACAGTCAACTTTCTTTTTTTTAATTTACAATTGTAATGTTGGAAATGGAGTGGGCTAAAAGTATCAAAGAAAGCAAAGGGCAAGCTGGCCAAAGGGCTACTGCCATCATCTGGTATAGTCCGATAATGAATACAAATCTAGCTAGGCTAACACAGAGCTCTAGAGTAGGTTTAGATCAAGAGTCCCCAAACCTTTTCAGGCTAAGAGCTACTTTTTTAATAATTAGTGCAAAGGGCTACCAGTTTGATATACAGTTCTGAAAAGAACCCTGTTCTTACTAGGTTAATATTTTGAAATGGGGTTAAATAGATTCAGAACACCACAAAAACAACTATTTTACTAGAAAAGAACAATAACCTGGCACTGATTAGTTATTTTCAGGACAGGTCTGTGGGATATTCAACTGTCTTGGGGGGCATTCTGGTGCTCGTGGGCATCATGTTAAAGACCGCTGATTCAGATTGATAAAAGCTAGTAGCAATTAAAAAGCTTGTTTTATAAATCAAGAAAGGTTAATTACTTGAAGCTATATCGCATATCTTACCCTGCAGTTCATGACCAATGCTGATTCTCCATCTTCTTGCTGAAGATGGTGATGACAGATTTATGACGTATACATCGTAACCCGAAAAGGCATGTAACACGCTTTTGACCATCAGTAAAGGTGACTGCAGAGAAAAATGTGATTACCCGTTACTAAAAACGATAACATCGTTATTCCCAACACTGTGGCAAATTTATTAGATCCCCGGGATAGGATATCCCCCGCCTTACAACATTTTCACTTTATGGTGTGGATTTTTTTTCACATAGCAGTGTTGGGATTTAATTATCAAAATGTACTGTTTACCAAATTGTTAGAATTGGTTATCTGACTCCAACAACCAAGCACGACCTACATTCATCCAACAATTATGCACGCTCATTTTTCGAGTGAAATTACCAGGAACCACACAGGGGCGTATTTTTATTATTCCTAACAGCAGATCTAAGTGTAAACAGGAGACGGCCCCCATCCGAGTTGCCCGGGATCATTTATACATTTCAACAAACTATGCAAAAACATCCTACTATTCCTCTATTGGCTATGTGTCATCTGCAGCTGACTTTAGCTTTCTCTTATTGGTTATCTTCTCCCCGCATGCTGGCGTGTCGGCTCCTCCCATGGGCGTGCCAAGGCAGTTGTTTTGTGCCCAACAATCTCTGGTCGTTCTGCGGCAGCACACCCAGGCTTCCTGTGATCATAAGTATCCTAGACAAAACAACTTCCATTTATGCATTCCACACAGCCTGCTCTGACCTTTTATTGTACATTGAACTAAAGCACAGTCAGTGAATATCTTTATTGCATTAAACTGAATACATGCAACTTGTAGTCAATCGTATAAAATCCTTTATAGTCAAACGTATAAAATCATTTGTCAGTTATAAGTTTCCCCACTATTCCTTGTCCTTCGAATGTTACCTCAGAACAGATTGTTGTATCCAGGGGTCTGCTGTATATTCCAAAATAATCATTCTGCTCATTCTACAATCGTCCGGCTTCAAAAGGGAGCATCTCACGATGCAAGTACTGGACCCCGTCGATATATCGCCTTTCACCAATCTTCTCGCCGGTCAAGTTGATGTTTGATGGCAGGTCAAAACAAGCTTCAGGCTACGGGGAAATGATGCTTTAATATTGCAACACGGCCTTTGATCGTGTCGGAACGCGGCCGACTCACTGTGCCATTTCATTAGGCTCCAGCGTGAAGCCTGACAGACACAAGACCAGGGTGTCTTTAAAATTGATGCTATCTTGATGCCTTGTTTTGAAGAAATATCACACGTTCCTGAATCCCTTCAGACTTGCTACACTTGTTAGTAAGAAATTAAATGGCATATTTATTCAAGTATAGTGCGCACAAGTGTGAAACATGGACTTTTTCGATTGAAAATCAGTTAGTTTGAGCCAATATACTGTAAATAAATTAAGCATTTTAGGGAACAAACTTATTCTGAATTACTTTGACAACTTTAACTATGTTCACAATACTGACATTTTACACTATTTATGGTAACCCACGATTCAGTCCAAGCAAGGCCTGGCTGAAGATATGGTAATAAACCAACTACCATTTGTCAGGACATGTAAAGAACCGGAACCGATCAGGACCCAAACGCATGACGTTCTCACACAAGCCTTTTATTTTACGTAAAATGGGGAGTCATGCACGTTAGGCATCGGTATGGCGTGGAAAGACGGGAAGCCAGAGACCAACGAGATCGATTCCAATTGCCCGAGCAGATATCGGACGCATGGGGTCGATACCGGACAGGATGGGACAGACAAGATTGATAGTGAAACAGGATATCGAAAAAAAACAGGACAAACTAGACGGGGAAAAAAAACTGGAGAGAATAAAAACAGGACAAAAGTAGACTGGAGCGAAAAATGCTGGAAAGGAAACACCAACAGGAGAGCAGGACCGAGTCAGAACCCAAGTCTTCCGGGGCAGAGGTCATTGATGGACTGACAAAGGAAAAATGAGAGCACTGAGCTTAAAAAGACGGAAAGCCAATCTCTCAATGAGCCGCAGCTGGTGCCACAAGGGTGGGGCCAATTGGGCGCCATGACAACCATGACACAACAGACTATAAAAATTGTACCGTCTGACTAATAATGCTAATAATGCATTTGATTATTGAATATCAATTTGATTAAAGGGGTTGGGATCCCCCGCCCCCTTTTGCAACGGTATGCCCCAGTGGGGGGTGTGTGTGTGTGTGTGTGTGTGTGTGTGTGTGTGATTCCATGTTCAGTTTACTTGAGCATACCTACGGTTCTCTGCCTCATTATTATGATTACAGAATACAATTTCTTTGGATGCCCCTTGCCTCTGTGCACGAGCCATTGTGAATTACAGGGATTCCATTTGTTTCGTCCATGCAAGTGATTTATTTTTATATATTAGGTGTATTTGTTTTTTTGTTAACCACACTTTTACTTTTTAGTGTCTGTTTAAAATGTATTCATTTTCATGTATTTATTTATTTTTCATTTTAATTTTTATTTATTATATTGTGTAATTTAAATGAATTAATTTGTTCCTCCTTTTTTCCCCTGGTTGAGACTTTTGTCTTTCTTTAAGTTTCAATATTGTGTTTAACATGTAATTGCTTAATTGCCTTAATTTGTTTTTGTTTTAATATAGTGATTTATTGGGTGTATTGTTCTTTATTGTTCTTTCCCACAATAAAATAGTTTTTTTGGGTTTTTTGAGTGTGATTAACCTGTATTTTCATTTACTTTAATTTCATTTCAATCTTTACTTATTAGGTGCATGGTTTTTATTGGTTTAAAAACTATTTTATATGATTAAATGTACTTTAATTTTACCTTTATGCGTCTGGTTATTTCTATATTTTGTACATTTCTTCTTGGTTCAAGCAAATGTTACATAGTTAGGTGCGGTATAACTTGCTCTTTGATTTCAAATTGAATTTTGTTTTTTTTACAGTCTATTTTAACATTTACCACTAGGTATTTTAGTTTTATTTAAACGCAACACAGCGTTGATCTCGATTACTGTAATGCACTACTGTCAGGTCTCCCGAAGTCCTCTATCAAGAGCCATCAGCTGGTACAAAATATTGCAGCGAGGCTTTTAACTAAGACAAGAAAGTTTGATCACATTACCTGTTAGCTTAAGATGTGATTTTTAGGTTCTGTTGGTATTATACAAAATCATGCATGGACTTGCTCCCTCGTATCTTTCAGATTTAATTTCGCCCTATGTTCCGGTCCGGAGCCTTCGCTCTGAAAATGCTCGTCCACTAATGATCCCAAGAGCCAAAAAGAGATCCGCAGGTTCAGGAGTGTTGTCCATTCGGGCTCCGATGCTGTGGAATGCTCTTCCCCCTGAGATTCGATTTGAAACCTCAGTGGAAATGTTTAAATTTAAGCTCAAAACACACTTCTTCTCTATAGCATATGGCTAACCTATATTTTATGTTGATAACTTGTGCATTATTTGCCCTCATGTAGGTTTTAGATGAGGGGATGGTGTCAAAAAAGTCTGTAGTTTGCAATAGTCTCTGATCTGTGCAGCCCTTTGAGACTCTATGTGACTAAGGGCTATACAAATAAACTTGGCTTTAATGAAAACTGCACAAACCTGACTGTGAGATTCTCCTGGTGACCTGGACCTGCAGCATTGAAAATGTAATTGTCGTCGTTAATGGCCTCGACAACATTTTCTCATAATTCAATCCCAACACCTTTTGATATCTCTTTTAATGGCTGTTTATCATCAATCGGGGAGAACAAGATTTCTATTTATTATTATTTATTCATTTTTCCGGCAGGCGAGAAACACTTTCATTCCAATTGCGGTAAGTAATTTTCATTAAATGTCAATTTGTTATTAATTCGGAGCAACGTCGGAATCAAATGGCGTTCATTAATCACGGGGCCGTCCGGCGGCTTGCTAATTAAAATGTTGGGGGCCCGCTCGTTACTCAACCCAGAACCTGATTGTTAATGTCCACTCATTGTCCTCTTTGCCCGTGCTATCATTTATTTTCTTTGCTTTTTTCTACACTCTTGGTAATTGTAGAATCGTTTTGTTTGTAGTCTCGTGTCCATTTTCATATTATAGTCAAGAGATAAGAACTTCGTGTTAGGACCCAATAAGCCGTCAAATTTTACAACAGATGGAATTAATATTGTTCGCTGATGACAGCTCTGGTCCTGAGATGAATCCCTGGGGGAATGCAGCAGATATTGGGTGCTCAATAAATTATTGGAACAAATCATCGATTAATTGAATTGAAGAGGCGATTTTTTGTTTTGTTTTCTAAACTCACCTTTTTGAAGGACCACATATGTTTTTAGATAATTATATTGAGAAAACAGATGAAAACCCTGTTTTAGTTAATCTGAAGGCTTTGGTTACACTGTTATTCTAAGTGAATTATTTTCACTGGAACTAAGGAATTATCTTTACTCATCCATAGAGGAAACTTGAATAGAACAAAAAAATCAAAGAAATACAGAAGTTGGCGTCTTGGCTGCACCATTAAGATAGAAAACCAACGTGGGTGGCTTTAATTATTGTCGATAGAGTTTAAGATAACTGGGTGTCATTGTAATTTGATAGAATTCCCCCCTCAAGTCAAAATAATCCATACCTGGCAACATGAGATGAACGTTGGTTTTGGTTTGATGATCTTGGATGGCCTGTCTGGATCTGAAGTGTGACAAATGTCAAGGCAACCAGGAGTGTTACTTTATTTCCACAGATGCGAGATAACACCAAACACCCAGGGCCGCATCAGACAATCCTGTCAGCATTGCCCTCACCTGTGCCCGCTCGTTTGGCGCCCCTCCTATTTAAACTCAGTGCTCTCATTCACTCCTGGTCAGTCCGTCCAACGAACCTCTGCACAAAAAATGCATTTTCACTGTGTCCGGTATCCTGCTCATGTATCCGGTATCTGGTATCGACTTGCTGTTGTATCCAGTATCCAGTATGGATCCCGTCCTGTTCGGTATCGGATATAACGGGATAGGATCGATACCAGATACTGGAGACTGGCGCAGGATATCGGAAAGGATGAGACAGACGGGATTGATACTGGAGACTGGAGTCAGATATCATACGGGACGAGATAGATGGGATCGATACCAGACACTGGAGACTGGAGTCAGACAACAGGACGAGATAGACGGGATACTGGACAAAGTCAATTCGCTCGCTCATTCACACCTAGGGACAATTTGGAGCGGCCAATTGACCTAACATGCATGTTTTTGGAACGTGGGAGAAAACGCGAGTGCCAGGAGGAAACCCACGCAAGCACGGGTAGAACATGCAAACTCCACACAGGAGGTTCGATCTCATGACTTCGTAACTGTGCCGCTCACGCACTGACCACTGCGCCGCCGTGCTGCCCGTCTAGCAATATTACCCCTTAAATTCTCGAATTGTAATGTGTTTTCAAGGATAGAAAGGTTGACTTTTGGGTGAAGTGCTTGTAAATACTTGAAATTGTTGCCATGTGTCTCAACATTTTGCTTGAAAATGACACCAACACTGCTCTCTGGCAGCTTCACTTTGCCTTATCTTCTTCCCTTTTAATTAATGGCAGCTGGCATTAGTTTGTATGACATTGTCATATGAAACATCGCCTCCTCTGGGTCGTGCCCAAGAAGACAGAATGCAATGCAAGGATGTATTTTTATGGGCCATGCAAAAATTTACGGTACCGCTTCCCGCTGGTAAATTGTAATGCGAAGAACTTCCTGTAACTGAAAATGTAAGCTACATATGCCTGTCATATTCCCCCAACACCTACCTACACAGAGAGATCTGTTCGAAACATATTTACACACATTTGTTCAGATCACAAATATATTTATGATTTACTCAAGATCTGAAAATCTCATGTCTTGGTAATGCACATGCAAGATTAGAAATTGCATATGTAAACAGCAGAAATATTTGTTTCCCTGCCCAATACATGATTTGCAACGGACTGCTTCATTTAATGGTACTGGAGATATTGGAAAATTGGCTCTTAAAGTCCTTAAAAGGTGCTTAAATTTGGCATAACAAAAGGTGTAAGAACTATGAAACCCGTTTTCCCATTTGTCAATTATGCATGTTATTCAGCGGCAGCCATATGTCTCTGTCAATAGCTTTTGCTGGTATTCAACTGCTGTCTGTGTGGGGATTTGTGCCTTAAATAATGCAGTAGCCAAAGGTTAGCCGCGAGACGAGGTAGGGTCAATGCTTGGACGGGTCGCCCGAGCGGTGTCGGAGGAGGGGTATCGGTTGCAGGAAAGCTCCGAGAGGCAGCCGTTAATTTCCAGGTCAGTTCCAATAATGAAATGCATACGCTAAATGTCAAACAGCGGCCGGTAATCAGTAATCCGGCTCAGCTGGGAAATAATGAATGGCTTTCTTGGAAAGCCCCCTAAAACCTTATTGGAGCCTTCGCTCCAATGATTTCGAAAACCAATTTTAATTGTGTGTTCTCACGCGACCCAAACATGTAAAAAATAGCGGCCGGACTTTTAAAAGTTCCCACCAAAGTAGTAAATTATACTTTACATTTCTAAATGTATACAGTGAAGCTAGCTAACAAGATTCTTGAGTATAGTTTATTTTTCTTTAGTGTTTGTACATCATATTTTTCAGATTATAAATGTATCGCGTATTCTACAGATGCTGCCCTACTTACGAACAAAATCGTTCGTAAGTTGAATTTAGTTCGTACGTTGCTTCAGTGCTATATTTTGTATGTTTACGGTTTATATAAATATGTTTAAGGGTTGCATAAGTTACGTGTATTGTTTTGTACTTAAAACTAAACGTATCATAAAATAATATGCTCAATAAGGATAAATAAAGTTAAGTTTAACTTACTTTCGGAAGATGGCCTTCAAGGGATCCTCCTCCGTGGTAAAAAATGGCAGAAAAAAAGTGTTCCGACCATTTTCTCAACCGCATCAAGCTTTCTTATTCCACTTTCATTTCAAAAGAAACGGCTTGCCTCTTCTTTAAACTTTACACCAACCATATTGAGTGGATGCACGATATATTCAACAATAAATATGCCAAAGTGCTGAGTGCGCTAGAGGTACAGTATAGTATGTTTACACACGAACAAGGAAGAGGAAGCAGATTTCTTCTTCGGGTTGGATGTTGGTTGACCTCTCACAGCACCAGTAGCGGCAGGAAGAAGCTCTACAGTAATGTCCTGTACTCGGAAAAAGGTACGCACAATTTGAAGTTTAACTTGCAGCAATGTCCGGATATTTTTCGACATCCCGATAAAAATGGTCGTATCTACCGTTTATCGTAAGTCGAATGGTCGTAAGAAGGGGAGCGTCTGTGTAAGGCCAGAAACAGTGTTAGATAAGGGGAAAAAACTGCTCTAAGTAATGGGTATTGAATAACCATACAAGCGTTTTGGAGAACAGCTCCTAATTTTTGGTTAAAAGATGTCATAAGTTTGTGCAAAAAAAACAACAATGCTTTTTGTTAATATAGAAAGGAGCTATAGAGGGGCGGCAGTCCGAAGTCGAAGTCAGAAGTTTGAACGTTTGTTTGACAATTTGTACACAACACATTAGGGCTGCACGATTAACCAAATTCGAATCGACATCGCGATGTGACGTAGTGCGGTTGTGAAAACGCAAGGCACTGTGTTTTTTTTAAAGGTTTAGTAGTGCGTGATGGAGTTTTGGACAACCACAATTGTTCACTGTTCGAGTTTTAAAAGCGCTGACCAATCAGAGGCAAGTTTTAGAAATTGCACATGGCAACTGTAAACAGAGCAATTGAAAATTAGGAAAATAATTTAAATTAATGCACACCATACATTACTTTCAGCTCTATGAGTTCTGATATGAATTGCTAATCCCAAGAAAATGGATTCAATGAACCAGGCTGTTTGAAATAACACACACAATTTATTAACACGGAGAATTAATTATAGGACAAAAAAGGGAAGGGAAGGTATTGGAGATAATGAGAGTTTTCGACTGCTTAGAGTTACGAGCACAAAAAGAAAGCTTCCTGCTATAATGCTAGTTGATTTGGGGAGCTTCCTTTGCACAGAAAGAAAACACTCATTCTGAAGAACCTGCAAACATGGTGTTAAATCTGAACTTCTTGTTGCGGTGAGATTTGGTCTCGTGCTCCACTTGATCTCAACGTGAGGCCCACGTGCTGAACTCAAGGCCGCGACGCATGCCCGCACGGCCGCGCCACGTTGCCGACCTGCAACGAGTCAGCCAGGCAGCCAGCCAGGTAGGACAAAAGAGAGCAAGCTATCGATCAACTCCTCTTTTTATGTGGACCAGGGACGTTTGACCAGATCATGCCTCTTTGGGCGTAGTCTCAGATATTTGATACCACAAGGATCGGATGACGGTGTTTGAAGTTGCTAAACTTGTTAGAAAGCCAAAGAAGTAAGACATTTGCATAATGTTCTGTACTTGAGAATGCCCCTCCAATCGACATAATTACGTACGGGGAGAAACTTATTGTTTCAATACAAAGCCTTGGATGTTTTATTACATTCAAAACATCATGTAATCAGATTTCATTATGGTATATGGCGAATTAGTACGACCCGGAACCGTGCAAAAGGAGACATGGTCGTTGCATCAATTCCAAACTTCTGAGTTACTTAAAAACCAAAAAGGTGGGAGTCAATCTTGTGCGGGGCTTATTTCCTCTACAGTAAACTGTTGGGTGCAACATAAAAATGCCTTTTAAAGAAAATCCTATTTTTTACAAAATATACCAGTAATTTGATGGCGTCGTTTTTCCTATCACTGTAACGGAATACAAAAACATTTGTATCTGGTATTCTGACGACGTAACGCCGTTACATGTATCCCGTTACTCCCCAAGCCTAGTTATCAACAAGTGACTTTCATGGTCATAAATTATGGGAGATAACAAGAAGACGGCTCCCCTCAGCGCAAGAGTGTAGGCAAAAGGGAAGAGAATCCAAGGTGAGTGTGACTCACAGACTCCATTATCTTTGGCTCCAATGTCAGCAGCAAAGGGAGACATTCTGCTTTCATCTCTCGTCCTTGTTCTGTTTTTCTGCGGGAGGAATACGCGGGAGTTCTATTTTTTTTTTGTTTTGTTCTGGCAACAGCGGGAATCGACCCTGTTTGTGGAATTTAATGAGGGCCGCCATGATTTTTGACGACGCTTTCGCACTTGACTTCTGATCCCTCCGTTACAAAAGCTCAGTTGAGCATGCACGTTCAAAGATGCTGAATAATAAATGGGATCAAATAAATAAAAAGCATTGAACTGGAGACAAAATGCGAGAATTTGTTGCATGAAAAATAAAGAATATTTCCAGCAAAAATAAAATATCTGCAAGTAAAAATTGAATTAAAAAGCAATTTTCAAACTCAAATAATTCATAATTTTTTTGCATTTTTTTAATTCTTGTTTTAAAAACCTAATAATTTACAGGTTTTGTTTTAATTGTGAAATCATGTATTTTAAATGTATTCATATTTTTTTTGTATTTTATTTTTAATTATTACAAAAATTCCTTTTCCATGTATGATTTAGGCATTATTAAGCCACCTGAGTTTGTATTTAGTTTTGATTCTGTGTATTCTGTGCATTCTCTTTAATATTTTGATTTTGATTTTAATGTTTTAATAACAAATGAAATATTTAAAAACATTTTAGTTGTATTTAATTTGTATGTGTATACATTACAACTGTTAATTTATACATTTAAAGTTTTCACTCATAAATATTTTTTTTGTGTTCACATTTATTTTCAGTATTTTTATTTTCCACCCAAGGTAAGAAATTAAATAAATAAAATACAAGTGAAATGAACAATAAAAAAAATATGATATTCCCAAAATAAAACAAAATACAAAATGTTCTAATGAAAACACAGATGTAAAAAAAAACGTAATGAAATACGACAAATGAAATTTGTAACTTTAAAAATAATACATTATATTATATTACTTACGTTATACATTTATGTCAACGTATATGTATTTTTTTCAATTCAGACAAAATTAATAGTTAAAAATAAATATTTGCAAAAATATTTTCAGATTAAAACTATTGTTATGATGCACAATTATTTTTCATTAAAGTCTTTTTATAACTCAGGACAGTTTTCTAAACACTGCATTGTACTTATTTTTTGCCTATTTATCACGATTTTCCTTTATCCTCTATGCGGAAAACTAGCTTTTTCTAAGACCAAAAATTATTTTTTTGTATTTTTCACAGGAAGCTCGCTAACATTGTCTTATCCACCAACAGCAGTTTTGTTGTTTTAAAGGAAATATTGAAATGTTGGTCTTAGAAGAAGCTAGTTTTCCATGTAGAAGTGCTTTTCAATTAATTTCCGTCATGCCACCCGAAGGAAGAAGAAAACCTCTCACATTTATTTTCCTGAGTACGCCTCCTCATTGTATACTTCAAAGTATGTATCATGACATGTTTTACCCTGGAGTGTCGTGTCTAATCTTATTGCATACAATGCTTTACAACGTTAACATCAATGACAATAAATATCAATTAAAAATATTTCAAAAATTTTAAAAAGCGGCGATATGTTTAAATTGATATACAATATTATTTAATGATAATTTTCATAAATGTAAATAGTAAAATTGCAGGGATTCACACACGCTAAGAGGCAAGAGAAAACCCAAGCACCCCACCCACACAAATACGCAAACGTTTATGTTGGCCCCCTCCCTTGGCCGTTTCTCTGGTTTTATCTTTGTGCACACATACATCAAGCGTTTGCACACATGCAAACAAGGAAAAGAAGCATTTGGAAACACACACATGCACCCAAACACCTAAGGCGTCGGAATAAATGCATCTTTAATGATAGCGGATAAGGACTTCCAACCAGGCCCGTAGTCATAGCTCAGTGATTTAGCTCGCAGCCAAAGCCGCTAAGGGAATGAAAAACAAGCTAGTGGAAACTTCCCGGGCCTCTAGGAGTCCCCCCACCCCAAAAAAATCTGTCGGACGAAAAGGGAGGAACGCTCACAGCTACTTTTTCAATATGTTGTCAGACGCTAAGCTGTGTCTCTTAAAACTACCAATGAAAAAGACAAAAGTTATTTCAGGGCTTGAAAGAAGCTATTTCTCAGCAGTGTGGAGGTGTTTCTCAATTGTTTACTGTCATGCCACCCCCAAGGAAGAAGAAAACCTCTCTCATCCCCGGTATTCCACTCCCCTTTGACTAAAATAGTGTGATTTATAAAAGTTGGCCTCCGTATAACTATGAATCCTCATACATTTTGTTTGTTTGTTGTACATGATTCAATTGTTTGTTTGTTTGTACATGATTCAGATTGAATCGTTTCTTGTACATGATTCAATTGTTTGTTTGTTTGTACATGATTCAAATTGAATCGTTTCTCCGGCGCCGTCACGAATGGCAGCCACTCCAGCAGCTCCCGTGTTATTTTTCGATTGTTCTCAGTTATTTTCGATTGTTCTCAGCTTAGGGATGCTGCTGGAAAAGTGAATTTCCCTTCGGGGATGAATAAAGTATCTATCTATCTATCTATCTATCTATCTATCTACATATAATGCATAAGAGAATGTAAAAATGAAATATGAACCAACTCCCAACAAAGTAAGATTTATAATTCAAAATTAGAATACAAATCCTTAAATCAGGGGTCTCAAACTCACGGCCCTTTGGATGATAGTTTGAGACCACGCCTGAATAGGAAAATTCAAAGGACGGTGTGTATTAGTTGACCACTAGTATTCTGTCTTGCAACAGGAAATGAGTGCTAAAAATCTTAAGGAAGAATGAAAACTACAAAGACCATAAAGCACCATTTTTCTTGTTTATTTTTTTGCTTAGCCTTTAACTGTCATGATTACCCAAGTGGAGCCACCTGGGGTAATCATCTGACACGCTGGAATGTGCTTCCTGATTGGTTTATGTTCCCTTTTTAAGCACGCTACGCCGAGACCTCTTCGTCTGAGGATTACTTTTGTACCCCGTTTGACTCTCCTGATTTACCTGTGTCTTCTTGACTTGTTTACCTGATTCTGCCTGCCTCCCATCCGACCTGCTTCCGTCCCACGCTACGATCTTCGCTCCAGTCCCGGTAAACTCGACGTGCTTCCGTCCCACGCTACGATTGACTACGTGTTCCGAAGTTGTCTTCACGGCGTTGCTGCTGACGTCCGACGGTCATCGCGTCTCCCGCTAACCCTTTACACTTCCCCAAATAAAGACTTGTAACGAACGCTCTGGGGTCTCCTGCTCTGTTCTGGTCCTCCTGACATTAACCATTTTTCTTGTTTTTATTTTTTTGGGTTACCTGTGGCAGACAATACGTAATCTACTTTTCGGTGTGGCTCATGTAAAATAGAAGTTTCTCCCCGTACATGTATTTAAAAAAAAATCACATCTATATAAGTTCTGGTAGTGTTGCTAATTATTTACCGCTAAATAATACACACTGTCCCTTTAACTCCAGCCCTAGCTAATTATGGATTAATTTACTAATTGATTTAATCATTTCAATTTAAATCAAAAATATATTTATTTAGATGTTATTTTGTGTTGTACACAGATATTTGTAAAAAGAGTGCAATCTTTTTTCGGACTTTTTTGTGGAAAACCCGATTTGGCCCAACTCCACCCAGACCCTAGCTCAAGGAGACCCCAAATAAGTCGATTTTCAGACCCCTGCTTTAAACAATAAACATTTTGGACTGACTGACTCTCTTAAACCATGTACTGTAATACTAAAAAATACAATTTGATGAAAGCAGTAAATAAGAATGTATTCAGATTGATAACCAACTCAATAGAACAATATTTAAAGTTAACCTACAAAATATATTTTAAAGTGTTGTTTAAAAAAAAAAAAAGATGCTGTTTGGATTTATAGTTACAATGAACATGTTCTGCAATATATAGACCACTTTTCAAAGCAGGGTTTGAAGGCAGCACATAGCAAATCTTAACTCCTTCTCACTCATATGTCAACAATGCTCGCTGGTCTACTGAAGTAGGGTTAATGGTTCGCATACCGGAGTGACTAATCTGGAAGAACGGGAGTTTCCGCGATTGGCCTGGCTCATGCCAAGGTGGAGTTTAGGCTGGCCGGATGAGAAAAATAATTTTAACATGTGCTGGTCACTTGCACAATCTATGAAATTAGTTTTACCATAATTCTCCCCTCCTATTTTGAAATGGTTTGACCCACCACCATTCTTTTCTGTAGCGGTAAATAAACACAGTGCCACGCATAGGATATAAGTCAGGTAGGACGGTTAGCCGAAAGGTGTTAGTTGAAGCTGAAAAAGTCAGGAAAAGAGAAAAAAAACGTGTTCAATTAGGAACTGTTGTCATCCATTTCACTTATTTTGCATTTTTTGCCTGGCATCCGTATGTCCCCGGTTGTGTGTTGTGCTACGTGTTTGCACAATGTAGAAATTAACTGAATTTACCGGGAGGCTCAATGTTTGATGCCGTTTGGTGGGACAACACTCTCCTGGTCAATTGGCACAGAGTACCGTATTTTCCGCACTATAGGGCGCACCGGGTTATAGGGCGCACCCCCAAAAAATAGTTTTTGGTCCTATATCTTCCAGGTAACTTAAAATTAGTTTTATCTGGTTATATCAGTATCAGAAATATTTTATTAACACTCCACTTATTGAAACATGAATATTTTGTTTGTTTGTTTGTACATGATTCAATTGTTTGTTTGTAAATGATTCAAATTGAATCTTTTCTTCCGGCGCCGTCACGAATGGCAGCCACTCCAGCAGCTCCCGTGTTATTTTCGATTGTTCTCGATTGTTCTCAGCTCAGGGATGCTGCTGGAAATGTGAATTTCCCTTCGGGGATGAACAAAGTATCTATCTATCTATCTATCTATCTATCTATCTATCTATCTATATATAAGGCGCACCGGATTATAAGGCGCTACAATGGGAACGTCGACAAAACAGTCAGATGATTCAGTCCAACTGATTACCCCCTTAACATTCCCAAAGTTATAGTTTATCAAATATTTAATCCAACAATACAATGACCTCTAATGATGAATTATTACAAATTGCAACTCTAAGATTTTAGGATGGTGACTAAAACGTGGAACTTGAAACTCAACCTAACGTGACACGACACTTGAACCTTGAAAGTCCTCAAGTACTTTTGGAATCAACCTATATCTGAAAGTTAATCAAATAAGCGAAGAAAACGCAATCGTGAAGTTTTCCAATCCAAGAAATCCCCAATCCATGGGTATCGCTTGTTTCTCAAAGTTTATAAATCCACAATCAAGATCAAAGGAATAATCCAATTCCTACCAAAACCTTGATGCTCTATAATGATTTTTTGGTCTGGTGTAGCTGGCTACGTAGGAGAAGCAGATAATGGCAGTTATTGTTTTTATCTAATATTTACCGTATTTTCCGTACTATGGGGCGCAACGGGTTATAGGGTGCACCCCCAAAAAAATAGTTTTTGGTCTTCCATAGATAAGGCGCCCCGGATAATAAGGCGCTACAATGGGAACGTCGACAAAACAGTCAGATGATTCAGTCAAACTGCTTACCCCCTTAACATTGCCAAAGCTTGCAAAGAAGCAAATATGTGCCGTAGACACGTGCGGATGCGGTGTCCGTACCATGTCACTTAAATGCGTCATTTCAAATATCATTCGGAAGGTTGAAGTCTTGGGATTCAAGAAATGCCAAACATTTCTATGTTTCTATTTTCTTTTTCGCTCACAACTTTACTGTGCATATGACAATAAACACTTGGAATTGAGTTTAATTCACTCAACTCATCACAGCAACATCAAGATCGTTCTAAAACAAGATACCGGGAAAACATAAAGCCGCATAACTCACCTAAGTTCTCACGTTCAATAATGATACGCAATCATGGTCTTCTTACAACCGTTAGTGAAGTAAATCCAGGAGAGTAAATTATTTGCAAATACAGACTGATAAAACATGTTTCTCTATGGTGTACTTTAGCAAGCTTGCTAAGCTTGCTACGCCATTGCTAAACTCGGCCAATTGCAAGATTTGTTTTGGTCATCTAGCCTATTGGAGGCTCTGAATAATTTCAGCCAATAGCGATCGATTTAACTGATGATTGACACATCTTTTTCGGCCAATTGCAGGGTTTGGTTTGGCCATCTATCCAATCCGAGGCTCCGAATAACTTCAGCCAATAGTGATCGATTCAAATGATGATCGACACATTGGTTAGCCAATGAAACGCCGGTATATAAATCCCAGCATACACCGCAGACTTGCTACGCCATTGTTAAACTTGGCCGATTGGAGGGTTTGTTTTGGCTCCGAATAACTTCAGCCAATAGTGATCGATTCAAATGATGATTGAAACATTGGTTAGCCAATGAAACGCCGGTATATAAATCCCAGCATACACCGCGGACTTGCTACACCATTGTTAAACTCGGCCGATTGGAGGGTTTGTTTTGGGCATCTAGCCAATCCGAGACTCCGAATAACTTCAGCCAATAGTGATCGATTCAAATGATAATTGACAAATTGGTTAGCCAATGAAACGCCGGTATATAAATCCCAGCATACACCGCGGACGACTTCGCGCTCGGGGGAGAATCTAGTCGGCGGCTGTTGAGTAAGTTGCGAGACCTTGCGAATTTAATATTGAGCCATATATAAGGCGCACTGTGTTATAAGGCGCATGGTCAGCTTTTGAAAAAAATTAAGACTTTTAGGTGCGCCTTATAGTGCGGAAAATACGGTAACTGGTTTATTTTATTTTTGTAACTTTGTAATAAAAGTCCTCAACTGAACCATTCTCTTCAGATCTTTTGTTCGTCCAAAGACTCTGTTTGGTACCACCAAACTCAGCAAGACACGAATGGTCTACACCAGGGCCCGCCAACCCCTCGCCCGCGGGTCCGTTCTAAAAATAGACCTCATTACGAAATAGCAATGTCTGAATTGTGATTACGTTGTGTTGCGATGTTTTTCTAAAATCCCATGAACAGCGATGTAAATGGAAAAACCAAAAGTATAAAAACTTAAAAAAACAAAAATCCTAGTTGCAGAGTTTGATAATCTGAGAACTCTGACGTAACACGGGGCAGAGGTGATGACAATCGTATTCTCGATCTTGGGCGTTGCGACGGAGTCCAAAGCGATTTCTACATTGTTAACAATGGCGGTAAAAATAATAAACTGTAAACTTTTCGTAGAGAATGGGAGTAAGAATTATTTTTGATTAATTTGAAAGAAATCTCTCATTTGCCGCACGATTGTGGCTGCGGCAAATCGGCACAACATGGAGTGCCAATTCAGCACTTGTCACAAAATCTTCCATGCTACTGTAATTTCCCGCCCAGCAGCGCACCGCAAACTGAAAAGTCCAGCGAATTAAATGCAACTTTTTACAAGGCCCGTATAAACTTTCAAAAGGCACCTGAAACCTTTTTAGAGCCACACAATTTTTTATAGAGGAAGAAGGCATTTTCTAGACTGGTTGGTTCTTAAAGAGGCAAACAAACATATAACAATGTCGTTTGTGGCAAAGATGGAGTTAAAATATTGAAAAACTGTGAAAGATGTGTCACTATGTTTAAAATATATGCTTTGTTTTATGGCTGCACATTTAGTGATTAGTCAAATTTTGATATTTTATTTTTATTTAATTTAAAAAGAATTTAAAAAACACTTTTATTCTCTAGCTTATGAATGACTTATAGTGTCATGATTACTGATGCGAGGCACCTGAGCCTGCTCCTTTGGCGCCAACTGCCTCGGACGCTGATTGGCTCCCTGTCACTTTTTAAAATCCCGTCTTCCTGTCACCGGTTGTCAGTCTGTCTGCGAACCTCAGCTTACACTCGGCAAGCTCTTCGACCCTGACTCTCTCCTGTTCTGATTCCCATCTGTTTGGGCTCTGACCCATTTTCTGATCTCGATTACAATTTTGCTCCCCCGTCCCGGCTACCGATCTGTTTTTTTTCCGCTCTCGACACCGCCATCGCTCGCCACGCAAATACTACTTCCGCATCTGAGCAACCTGCTCCCCGCAACCAGCGATCTACGGATCGTGTGTACTATCCTTTCCCTTCCTCCCAATAAAACTAAGAGAAATGCACGCAAGTGGGTCCTGTCTCTGTTCTGGTCCTGACAAATAGTTCACATTGACAATATCTGTGTATTATTTATTATTGCAACATCTGTTGCAGCCTGGTCATCCTGGAAGGGGGATGATCTCATGTGCGGTCCTTTCTCAAGGTTTCTTCATTTTCCTCATGTTGAGGTTTTTGAGTTTTTCCTTGCCCTCATGTAGGTTTTAGATCAGGGGATGGTGTCATAGTAGCCTGTGGTTTGCCATAATCTGTGGTCTGTACAGCCCTTTGAGACTCCTTGTGATTAAGGGCGTCACAAATAAACATGTCTTGACCTTTTTGAGTTTTTCCTTGCCCTCTTGTAGGTTTTAGATCAGGGGATAGTGTCATAATAGTCTGTGGTCTGTGCAGCCCTTTGAGACGAATAAACATGACCCAACTTGACCCCTGATTTATGCCAACACTAAGTGTAGAAGAAGTTGGTTTTCAGTGTCAAAGACGACAATTGCTCATTTTAAAGTTTTGGGTGCAGAAATAAATGCCAGTTAGCTCCAAGTAGAGAGGACAAATTATGTTTTGGGCTTAAAAGCTAGTTTTCTGCATATTGGACAATCCCAGGTACTTGTACAGACGCTGCCCTACTTATGGATTGTTCGTAAATTGAATTTGGTTCAGGATCAGGCAATGGTGTCATTGTAATCCTGTGCAGTCCTTGAGACATCTTGTGATTAAGGGCGATACAAATAAATGTGAATTGACTTAAATTTGTTGGTAAGTTGCTTCAGTGCAATATTTTGTATGTTTACGGTTTGTATAAATATGTTTACGGCTTGTATACATAACCTGTATTGTTTTGTACTCAAAAATCAACATTCCATAAAATAATATGCACTATAAATAAAGTGAAGTTTAACTCATTTTTGAAAGAGTTAGGCGCCTTCCTCCTCCGTGGTAGAAAGAAAAAGCGATTCAACCATTTTCTCAACCGCATCAACCTTTCTTATTCCACTTAAATTTCAAAGGACACTCTTCTTTACAATTCACACCAACCATACTGAATGGATCCACGAGATATTGAACAATAAAAATGTCAAAGTTCTTAGCGTGCTAGAGATACAGTGCAGTTCAGTGTGGATGCTGGGTGAGCTCTCACAGCGCCACACACCAGTAACGGTGGAAAGAAGCACTACAGTACTGTCCTTTACCCGGAAAAAGGAGCACACGATACAAAATAGAACTTACACCAATGTCTGGAAATTTTTTCATGTGTGAGATGGAGCATTCTTTATTCATTCACTCCTATCCAAACACCGAGGCGCTAGCATAAGCCCAAGCTTAAATAAATGGCACGGCGCTCCCGCAGGCCTGTCGGCTGACATTTGCCGGATTTATTATGCATGTGGACGGGCTTCGGGGAATTCAGGTGACGCTAGATAACGCAGAGGTTAGGACGGAGCGTTTGTACGTCTTGCAAAAACACAGGCGGGAAGTGCGGTATCGGGGAACTTGGACGGGTTCGGAGCTCGATACTCGAGGCCCGGTGCTGAGAGCGACGCGAGCATGCTCTTCCATATTTTTTCCTCTTAATTCTTCTTTTGCTTCTCGGAAGAGGACTCTTGTGCCTTCTCGGCATCAACATTTTAATATGCACACATGCAGAATGCTAGATTTTATTTTTGTCATTTTGCTTCCCGTTTCTGAAGTACTTGGAAAAGTTGTGGCGCAGCAGCTGAATGATTTTATATCTGAGAGCAATCTTTTTGAATCCATGCACTCTGGATTAAGCGCTAACCACCCTACTGAGACAGCTCTGATTAAGGTAACCAATGATCTTCTACTGGCAATGGACTCCGGCGCTTCATCACTCTGCTGCTGGACTTTAGTGCTTTGACACTGTGGATCATAATATATTACTAGAACAGTTGGAAAAACGGATTGGTCTCTCAGGAACCGTCCTCTCATGGTTCAGATCCTACCTCTCAGATAGGATGCACTGTTATATATGGTGAAATAACATGTGAGCCCTTTACTGTTACCTGTGGTGTTCCGCAGGGTTCAGTACTTGGCCCCCTTCTTTTCAGCATTTACATGCTTCCATTAGGTGATATTATTCGCAAGTATGATATCAGTTTCCATTGCTACGCAGATGACACTTGACTTCACGGAATTTCCCACTGCAAAGGACTTTATGCCTAGAGCAGATCATTTCGCTCATTTTATTTTTTACTATTAATATTTTTTAAATCTAAAAGGTCATTTTACTTAACCACTAAATCCAATTCTATATTTTGGGGGATTTTTTTCCCGATTACAGACTTGTTTTGGGTTATATTTTTGGTAAAAAGAAAAAGAAAGTTGATAAAAACATAGTAACAATATATGAAGATGTTTTCAAATTTGTTTTCCCAATATTTGAAAGTTGTTTTAACTTTGAAAATAATAAAGAATATATTACTTAACGACAGGATACAGCTCTGTATTTTTATCTTTTTTTTACGTAAATATGTATGTATTTATTTAAGTTAAAGTAACCCTACCCAACCATGTATATATATTTATTTTTTCCTGTTTTATGACATGTTTGATGTTTCAGTTTTGCTTCATGATATTCCTTCTATTTTAATAAAAATAACAATATGTCATGACCAGAACTGAATCAGGACCCAAATGCGTAGCAATGACCACAATTTTTTTGATACAAAGAGGAAGGGCAGCGCCCGCGATCCGGTGCTCGCTGGACGCGAGAAGCAAGCCGCTCAAACAATCGGATCATGATCCGAATACGGAAGTGGATCTTCCGGAGCGGGAGATGGCGGTATCAATGAAGGAAAAACGGGTTGATAGCCGGGACATGAGAGCAAAAACGTGGTCAGGATAAAAAACGCGTCCTAAGCCGGGACGGGAGAGCAAACGTAGTCGGGTTCAAAAAGCGGGTCGAAGCCGGAGACAAACAGGGAGATCAGGAACGGACGGGTGCAAAACGTGGGACTGACGGGAGTCCGAGTCTAAGTGCTTGCCTTGTAGAAACAGAGGTTCGCTGATGGACTGACAACGGGAGAGTGAAAGGACTGGGCTTAAAAAAGGACAGGGAACCACTCAGGTAGCCCGCAGCGGCTGACGCCAAATGAGCTGGCACAGGTGATAATCAGTAATAATGACAATATACAAATATATGACAATATGTTTTTATTAATTTTGTTCAATATTTTTTGTTTTTAACTTTAAAGTTATTAACACCAGCACAATTTTCATTTTATAACTACATTTTTTTTTGTTTGTTTAATCCATGGGTGTGTTCTATCGTGATATTTCTCCTGATAACAATGATAAAGTACACCGATCTTTTTTAAAAAAAATGTTTTAATGTCAATATATTATTATTTACTCTTTATTATTTATCTTTTTTTTTAATTTTTATAAATATTTTTCAGAACTGTTTCTGTTTTACCATTAATTTCAGTGTTTTTTTTTTCTTATCTTTTTAAGTTGTTTTTTTGCAGATAGTTATAGTCATTTTTTTTCGTATTTTCCAACATTTCAAAATGACTAAAAAAAAAACCCGAAAATAAATGTAAATAATGGATAAATCATACTGGAAATTTACAATAAAAATAATGTCCCCAGAAAAACAGTAGTTGGGTTTTGTAAAATTGATTCTGAATATTTTACCCTTTTTAAGTAAATTTCTCTCAATTCCCTTTTTCACTAACCTTTTTTAAAGCTGAGCGTTAGCTTTTTGTAACCAATTAGCGCGAAGGGCTACTAGTGTGATTGGCATTTCTGAAGTAACTTATCATATTAATATTATTTAAATGTCATTTTGTTATTGCCAAGTTGCAACTATAATAGTAGTACTAGAAGCCTCAATCATTTCACATGACAGAGCTTAAATGTCCTCAAAATTCTGCCATTACCTGAACTGGTGTGCTACTCAGTTGATCTTAGGTGGCTACCTGGTGCTCTCGAGCACCACGTTGGTCACCTGTGGTTCTTGAAAAAAAAATATTTTTTTAATTCACCAACATCCATCAATACATCCATCACTGCCTCGTTGCATGTAATTAAACAAGTGTTGCGTAAGAACCTCCATCTGCTCTTCATTATTCCCAATGCGAATTAAGGTTTCGGTCAGCTTGTAGTAACAAGCTCATTCCAAGTCGCCCCTGGTGTTTTAAAACAAAGCCTCAAAGAAAGAAAAAAATCTTTGGAATAGCTGGTTTATGCTCATTTACAGCATAGAAGGCTGTGTTAGCTTCTTGTGTCGCAGACAATAGTGGTCTTTGGGTTTAGAATAATCTGCTTTTCACCATAAAATATGTTTTTGGTGCAGAAGACCGTTCCTGCTAGCTCCCCGTGAGAACAACCAATGCTAATAGACAAAGCTAGCTTCTTGTTTAGTGGACAATTCTTATTTTTGGGTTTGGAATGAGTTACTTTTCTTCATTACAGCAGTTCTAGTGTAGAAAACAATGCTAGCTCCCCGTGAAGAAAACCATGCTGATTTTCTAACGTAGAAGAGCTAGATTTCAACGTAAAAGACAATGCTAATTTTCGGTGTAGCAGAAGATGAAACTAGCTTCTTGTTTAATGGACAATTCTCGTTTTTTGAGTTTGGAATGAGCTAGTTTTCCTCATCACAGCAGTTTTGGTGTAGAAAACAATTCTAGCTCCCCATGAAGAAAACCCTGCTAGTTTTTTTAACGTAGAAGAAGCTAGTTTTCAGCGTAGTAGACAATGCTAACTTCTTGTGTAGCAGACACTTCTAGTTTGTGGGTATGGAAGAAGCTAGTTTTGTTCATAACAGAGGTTTTTGGGGTAGAAAAAATGTTTGTTAGCTCCTTGGGTAGAAGAAGATCCTAGTTTTTGATTTGGGAGGCAACAATCTTTTGTCAGAACCAGTACAGGAGGAGGACCCAGATGCGCAACGTTTTCACACAATCTTTATTTTACGGGAATGGGGCAGTCATGCGCATGAACACAAACGCCAGTGATTCGGCGATCGCTGGGCGGAAGAAGTAAGACAGAAGTCCGGCGTGGAAAAACAGGAGATCGATACCAGATACATGAGCAGATACCCGACAGACGGGGTCGATACCGGACAGGACGGGACAGAGGGGATTGATAGCAGATACTGGAGACTGGAGTCAGATATCAGACAGGGACCAGACAGACGGAATCGATACCGGATACTGAAGACTGGCACAGGATATCGGACAGGACGACACAAACGGGATCGATACCAGACACTGGAGACTGGAGTCAGATATCAAACAGGACGAGATAGACCGGATCAATACCCGAAACACGAGCAGATACCGGACACACGGGATTGATACTGGACAGGAAGGGACAAACAGGACCAGATACTGGAGACTGTAGTAATATATCAGATAAGACAAGCCAGACGGGATCGATACCAGATACTGGAGTCAGATATCAGACATGAGGAGACAGACTGGATCGATACTGGATATTGGAGACTTGCGCAAGATATCAGACAGGACGAAACAGACGGGGTCAATACCAGACACTGGAGACTGGAGTCAGTTACAAACAGGCCGAGATACCCGATACTGGATACTAAGTCAGATATCAGACAGGACGAGATAGACGGGATCGATACCGGACAGGATTCACAAGCAGGATACCAGACAGAGTCAAAACACAGGTCTTCCGGGTGCAGAGTTTTGTTGACGGACTGACAACGAGTGAGTGAGAGCACTGAGCTTAAATAGGAGGGAAGCCAATCAGTCAACGGGACGCAGCTGGCACCAAAAGGGCAGGGCCAGGTGAGGGCAATGGGCAACATTGCCCTCACATCCTCATATTTAGTGTAGAAGACTATGTTAGATTATTTTGCAGCAGACAATGCCAGTTTTTGGGTTGGAAATTGGCAATCTTTTTCCATAAAGAAGATTGCACTCCATTTAAGTATAAGATACAACAATAGTTTGCGGGCTCCATGTTCTCCCCGGTGTTAAAGGGAAACATCAAGCCGAGCTCGACGAAGAAGACGCAACAGGAAGAAAAAGGAAAGTCTTTGTGTGGAACGAAGGCACACCTTTCATTGTCCGTTCGCAGCCTGCGGTGCCGTAAACGATAAGATAGCCATTGGTATGTAAAACAGGTTGTCGTTGCGAAACGCCTTCGGACTTGTGACGAGAGCGGCTCAAAATGTCACGCCAAAGTCATTAATCAGAGGCGATGGTGAAAATCCCGGACAAAAAGTTAAGAGGGCCTCCTCTGGTCGAAGATGATGTCGAGACTTCCGCCTCAAATGCCAGCGAGATTTCCACACGCCGAAGATTAGCATGCTTTCGTTTTCTTCGAGGATTGTATTGTTTGGTAACAATAGCACCATGAAAAAATAGTCTGCCACAATCAAAACCAGCATTGTCTTTTTTTCCCCTACTACACTCAAATCAACATCAGTTTCTTCTGTGTGGAAAGTTTACTTCTACGCTTAAAAACTAGCATCAGAAAGCTGGCCTTATTTCTTCTACACTCAATGGCATCAATTTCTTCTGCAGGAAGAGTTAACTTCTACTCCGACCCTAGGACAGCTAGCTTCTACTTCTACACTCAAACAATGATCAATTTTTTTTGCGGAAACGTTAACCTCTACTTCAACTCTAGGAACTATAATTTTATGCGTGGACAGCTAATTGATATTATATTCTACACTAAACGCTAACATTCATTTTGCGCAAAAACAAACTTCTAGGTATTCATGTGACACTAGCATCTGCTTCTGTGCGTAAAGCTAGGCTTGTACTGCACTCAAGATTAACATTGACGTTTACTGCGCGGAAAGCTAGCCTTATCTTTTTCACTCAAAGTTAGCATCAATTATTTTCTTCGTGAATGGCTAACTTCTACTTCTCAACTGGAAACTAGCTTAGTCTTCTGCTGCGTGAAAAGCTCATTTCTACTTGTAAACTGGAAACGTGCGCAGTCTTTTGTGGCAAAAGCTAGCTTTATCTTTCACATTCTCAAAACAAGCATCACATTTTGTGTGGAAAGCTAATTTCTAGTCCTATACTGGAAACTAGCATTGTCTTCTGTGCAGAAAGATAGCTTCTACCTGTAATCTGGAAACTAGCATCATCTTCTGTTGCATGGAAAATGAAATTATACTTTCACACTAAAACTAGCGCAGTCTTCGGTGTGGAAAACTAGCTTCATCTTCTACACTCAAAACATTGATTCCTTCTGCGCTATTTAAAAAAAAGTCAAGTCTAAATCAGAGGTGATTAGTTACAAGTTACATTTACTTACATTTACTTAAGTAAGTTGTACTTCTGGGAGTATTTTTACATCATTGTGCTTTTAATTGAGTAGATTTGTGTGGAAGAAATAATACCCTTGCTCTGCTAAATTAGGCTACATTGAAGCCGTTACTTGGTAACTTAAATCCACTCAATGCATTTCTCCGAGTACTTTGCTTGCTTTTTTCCTCTTTGGTAAGAGCTACTGTGCAGTCCAAGCCCCACCTCTTTTAAAGGGGCAGCGTCACATACCGAGCAGCAGGCTGGTGTGTGATAGTCCATGGAGTCCAGAGTTAAAAAGAGAAAAATAATTGCACAGAAATCAAACTTATTGTATTCATGTCATTTTATTTACTTTACTTTTTCAAAATGTGTCCTTATTTTAATTTGTATTTATGCATGCTGCATTTTATTGCACTCTTCTTGTTGCCCATATTAGGGTCACACTATGCACCTTTATCATTGTTCCTTCCAATCCTTAAAATAAAAAAAACACATGCAAAATGGGATTTCTTAATCATAGTTCTTTAATTTTATTACCACAATTAAACATTCCGTTTTTAATTAATGAACTTCCAAGTGCTTGAATTGACTTTGATTATTTCAATCTATTTTAAAATTAAATGTATTTTTTGTTGATTGATTGGATTTAAATGATTGGATGATCTGATTGAATGGTTGTATAAAAAAATAAACATCAATTTATAAGATGTTGCTACAGTTACTCAATGCTTGTAGTTTTTTCACAAAGTACTTCTATACAAAAGTAACTATTTGGTTGTGAGCAATATTATTCTAAAATAATAGTACTTTAAAATGTTTTTGCTACTCTACCCACCTCTGGTATAGCTACAACTTGTGAATTGTAACAAGAGAATAATAGTGTTTTGGTTGTTCCCGTAGCAGCAGGATGGAGGAACAACATGTCTGCTTCTACTAGGTGAGCCTTAGATATTATTCTGAAGTAACAGTACCTTAAAAATGGTTTGCCATTCTACACACCTCTGGTATGATAACAAATTTGTGAATTGTAACTAGAAAAAAATACTTTTTAGGTTGTTCCCGTAGCAGCAGGATGGAGGAACAACATATCTTCTTCCACTACGTGAGCCTCAGATATTATTCTAAAGTAAGAGTACTTTAAAAAAGCTTTGTTACTCTAACCAATTCAGGTATAAATACAAATATGTGAATTGTCACTAGAGAAAATATCATGATTACCAATTTGGATCACCTGTGCCGGCTCATTTGGTCATCTGATTGGCTCCCTGTCCTTTTTTAAGCCCTTCCCTGTCACTCTCAGTTTGTCAGTCCGTCTGCAAACCTCTATTGTTTCAAAGCAAGCCTTTTTGACCCTGACTCCCGCCTGTCCCGTTTTTGCACCCGTTTTTTCCACCTGCCCATTCCTGATCCCCCCCATTTGTCTCCGGCTTACGACCCGTTTCTGATCCCAACCACGTCTGACCTCCCGTCCCGGCTTACGACCCGTTTCCAACCCCGACCACTTTTTTGCTCTTGTCCCGGCTATCGACCTGTTTTTCCATCCCTGACACGCCATCGCCCGCTACGAAAGATCCACTTCCGTATTCGGATCCCAATCCGATTGTGAGAGCGCAGCCCTTCCTCTTTCTTTCAATAAAACTTGTGGTTAACGTTACGCAATTGGGTCCTGATTCCGTTCTGGTCGAGACAGAAAAATAATTTTTGAGTTGTTCCCGTAGTAGCAGGATGTCTGCTTCCACTAGGTGAGGCACAGGTTATATGCAATGAATCCAAATTTCTAAACCTACAATAGTTTTAAAAATGCTCAGTTCATGTATTTTTACCTATTCAAATCATTATAGATTTTTATTTTTAAATGAAGGTTGTTTTAACCACTAGAAAGCGCTAAATAATACACCGTCCCTTTAATAATATACATTCTACGACATTTACATCTCAAAGGATATCTGATCTTTGAAACACCCTGTATATCATAAGCTTGCTTTGTTTCCCCGGAGACTTCTAGGCGAAATAGGGGAAAAAATGAGACAGATTGTAGCCAAAACCAGTAAGGGGCCAAAAATGAAACTCCGTCAAGGGTATCAGAGAAGCGAGAAGGGAGGCCATAGATCAAAGCGGCGTCCAAGCATTTGTTCCCGAAGAATAATATCTGTGATGTGCGGCAGACCCGCTGACCCGCTTGAAGAATAAAGCCGAGATGTCGCCGCCTAAGAGCAATGACCTTGCGTGGATGAAACCTGCCCCAAATCCGAGGGAGGGGGGCTAGAGGGGGACCGAGATGGATGGGACGAGGGATACGTAAGCGGGAGGGGGAAACAATAACAATCTATATAAAGCGCCATCGATGTCCGACGCGGCTCCTCACTCAGACTGTTGACAGCTGCCTCTTAAGAGCGGACCGATTTTGTTAGCCTTGGAGCTTGGTCGCGTTATTTGTAAATGCTAGCAAAAACTTTATCTTATCCGGGAATTTAAACTTTGTTGAGCTGTTACATTATACGGTAACAATATTCTCATCAGACAAGAAAATATTAACCGGCGTTGTGTTATTCAGCGGGTGAAGCTAGCTTTTTCTTCTACTACATCAAAACTAGCATCAATCATGAGCAAAAGCTAACTTGTTATACAATGGAAACTAGCATCTTGTTCATGGAACGCTAACCTAATGGCCCTCTTTACTTAAAATTAGACCACATTTATAGTTGATTTCTACTCCAACACTGGAAACTAGAAACTGGCTAGCCTTACCATCAACAATCAAAAGTAGCATCATTATTTTCTGTGCAGAAAGCTAACTTGTGCTACACTGAAAACTACCTTCTTCTGCGTATGAGACTAGTTCCATTTCCTTTAAACAAAACTAGCAGTGATTTCTCCTGCGCTGAAACCTAACTTGTAGTTTTACACTGTTAACTAGCTTCTTCTGCGTATGAAGCTATCTCTCTCTCTCTCTCTCTCTCTCTCTCTCTCTCTCTCTCTCTCTCTCTCTCTCTCTCTCTCTCTTTCGATCTGTCTCTCTGTTTCTGTCTCACTCTCTCTGTCCCTCTCTTTCTGTCTCTGTCTCTCTCTGTCTCTCTTTCTCTCTCTTTCTATCACTCTCTCACTTTTTCTCTCTCTCTCTTTGTCTTCTGACTTTCTCTCCATTTTATTCTTTGTCTTTCTTTCTGCCTCTCTCTCTCTCTCTCTCCCTCTCTCTGTCTGTCTCTTCCTCTCTTTCTGTCTCTGTCTCTCCCTTCCTGTCTCTGTCTCTCTCTTTCTATCTCTCAATCTATTTTTGTCTTTCCTTCTGTCTTTATCTCTCCATTTTATTCGTTGTCTTTCTTTCTACCACTCTCTCTTTCTCTGTCTCGCTCTCTCTCTCTCTCTCTCTCTGTCTCTCTCTCTCTCTATCTCTCTGTCTCTCTCTCTCTCTCTCTCTCTCTCTTTCTATCACTCTCTCACTTTTTCTATCTCTCTCTTTGTCTTCTGACTTTCTCTCCATTTTATTCTTTGTCTTTCTTTCTGCCCCTCTCTCTCTCTCTCTCCCTCTCTCTGTCTGTCTCTTCCTCTCTTTCTGTCTTTCTTTCTTTCTCTACCATGTAGCCCCCAAGCTAAATGAGTTTGACGCAGTCAAAATGTTTTTAAAAATATTGAATCCAAACGTCTGAGTCCAGCCTCTCGTCAACCGTCGCCAGTCAAACGTCGAGGGCACGGCCATTTTGTAGAAAGGGAGACGGGCGGCCCGCTTGATGGGAACCCTTTTTCATCGGCTCGCAACGACGGCCTATTCTCATCCATTCAACCTTGATGGCTCCTTTCAGGCCACTGTTGGCTCCCTCGCCGGCAAACACAATGAACAGCAGTCAGCCGTCCTGTCTCTCTCATAGACTTTTATCTCGGGAGAAGCTCAGAGCTTGCGGAAAAGCCTTTTGTGAGCTATCTGTGAGGTGGCTGAATGGCTTTTTTCGCCTCCCCTTTGATTTGTTCTTGCCACTTTTCTCGCACTTTGGATGCTTCTCCCTCGCGAGTTCTCCGTCTAAGCCGGTGGGCGCCTCCATCAATTTGACAGTTATTTTCGGGGTCTCGGGATACAGCGGGACTTAGCTATAAGGCGCTTCACTTTTCATTATTTCACCGATTTGATTGGCTGAAGCGGGGTTGGGGCCTCATTAAATTAAATAAGGTGACCTATCACATTTTTTACCCCTTATGAATTGATATACATGCAGACATATTATCTCATCATCTCATCAGCTGCACTGCTTATCCTCAGTAGGGTCGCGGGGGTGCTGGAGCCCATCCCAGCAATCATCGGGCAGTGGGGAGGGGACAACCTGAACTGGTTGCCAGCCAATCGCAGGGCACACAGGGACAGACAACTCGCTCGCTCATTCACACCTAGGGACAATTTGGACCGGCCAATCCACCTGAAATGCATGTCTTTGGAATGTGGGAGGAAACCGGAGTGCCCGGAGGAAACACACGCAAGCACGGGGAGAACATACAAACTCCGCACAGTAGGTCCAATTTATATTCCCATTTAAATAGATTTGTTTCATCAAATTGGTTCTGAAAACATAACAACTAACCCTCTTATTACCATGGGGGAGCTGGCGCCCCCGTTTGATGCGTGCTATTTGAATTACCGCAACTATAAGACTGTTGGCCTTAAAGGAATAATTCAAAGTGTTCCTTAAAGAAAAAAAGATGAGCTTTTCCCTCAAAATAGTTCTCTCAAAAACCCACAAGATGGCAGCAACTTCTCACAATGGATTTTTTGCTTATCACAGGCATCCATGTGTGGCAACAGTCAAATCACAGGCAAGATAGGGAGGTGGAGCAGAGCAAAGACGGAGTGTTAAGAGCTAGCCATTTTGTTACTGATGAATTAAAATAATTGAGGAAAAACATCTCTGAGAATGACAAACCTTTTAAAAAGGTGGATAGAGGAGGAAAGTGGTGAGTTGCATCAAGGAATAAGTTTGTCTGCAGCTAATCGATCTTGAAGTAATAAAAAAATTCCATGCAGTGTATGATACTTGGTCAATAAACGGTTGAAGCAAAATAATATCAGGTCCCTGATTAAGCACCTAATTTTATATTTAGTTTTGTAGTATTAGTGTTGTGGGATTCTTGAAGTAATAATTTAGCATTTTTATAATATTACTGTAGTTTTATTTTTGTAATTGTAATTGAATTTTGCAGTATACCTGCAGTAATATTTTGCCATGTTTCTGTAATATATCTCTAGTATTTTTCGTAGTATTGTTGTAGTTTTGCAGTATTTTTGTCGTGATATTACTGTAGCAGTATTATTTCCCCCCTTCAGGTATCTTGTAACCTGAAACATTATTGTATAGAGACATTCATAAGTAGAGATACCACTCCATATCCATTTTGGTAGAAGGTGTGGCTTGTTATGTTGCCATTGTATCTGAAGCACCACTATTGCGCCACCTCAGCCCCTTCCTGGACCCGGTAACAATCCACAAAGCACTTGCTGGCAATCAACAACTTCTGACTTTCCTTAAAGTCTGATTCAAAAATGAATTTATTTTCAATATAACAGGCCGCTAAAAGCTAGCTGCCGCCACGCTTCACATTTTCTCTTGGTGGCCACTCTGACTTGTGCGTCGTCCACGCTGTTTCACATGTTGCACCCGCTTATCGCAGAAACAAACACACACACAATCTGCCCCTGTGATAGTATTTGCTATCTGCTGCAGAACACAATGCACAATACGTTATCAATTACATCCATCCATGTTTTGCACAATTTATTCTCACTAGGGTCGTGGGGGTGGCTGGAGCCCATCCTGGCTATCTGGCCAGGTGTCATGATTACTGATGTGACTCAGCTGTGCCTGCTCATTTGGCGCCAACTGCCATGGGTTTTGATTGGCTCCCTGTCAGTATTTGCACCGAGTCCTGTCAATCCCCTGTTGTCAGTCCGTCTGCGAATCTCCGAGTGTACTAGGCAAGCCTTTTACGACCCTGACTCACACCTGTCCCGTTTTTTGCTCCTGTTTGTCTCCCGCTATGGCCTGTTTTGATTGCGACCACGTCTGCTCACCCGTCCCGACACGCGATCTATTTCTGATCCCGACCATGTCTGCTCTCCCGTCCCGACTTACGATTAGTTTTCGACCCCGACCACGTCTTGCTCTCCAGTCCCAACTACTGACCAGTTTTCAGCCCCTGACACCGCCATCGCTCGCTATGGAAGATCCACTTCCGTGTTCGGATCACAATCTGAGTACGAGAGTGACTTGCTTCCCGCGCCCAGCGAACACCGGATTGTAGGCGAAGCCCTTCCTCTCTCTTTCACTAAAATATTGTGGTAAACGTCACGCAAGTGGGTCCTGTTTCCGTTCTGGTCCTGACATCAGGGGATATTCTGAACTGGTTGCAGGCCAGTGACAGGGCACACGGAGACATACAACTATACACATGCTCATTCACACCAGGGACAATTTTGGACAGACCAATTAACCTGATGTGCATGTTTTTGGAAAGAGGGAGGAAACTGGAATACCCGGAGGTAACCCACGCAGGCACGGGGAAAACATGCAAACTCCGCACAGGGGGGCTGTGGTAGCTAGAGTTGAAGCCTAGACCTCTTCACCATGGGGCTGCGCGCTAACCACCCAGCTCTCCGGGTCTCTGTTTCTGTCATTGAGATGATTCAAAGTCGAACACGACCTGGCAAACCTCTGGCCGATGAACTGGAATCAGTGGCGGTGATTCGAAACTTGTCCCCCTTCGGAGGAATTCACAACTTGTGCCTCCTCGGCCATCCCGCCGACTCCAGACGCCAGGTGGTGTCACGGCTGTCAGCCAGAATGCAAATTCTATCCCGGCGATGCTTCGGTTCTTACAGTTCCCCATTTGTCAGGGGACGTGTTCATTACCGGCACCTTAAAATCAAGGTCGAGACAACATGACGGTGCCAACGGTCCACCTGCTGCTCTTGTTTCGGTTTTCAGCTTCATTTGTGGTTATGTCGTGTAATCTCTGCATCGGCATTTGTACATTTATTGTTGCGAGTAATATATACGGATAAAATGTTGCCACTTAAGAATGAGTTATGTATTTTTCTTGGGAAAAGGCATATGTGACTTTCAGTATTATAACACTTGTTTGTTTTTGTAGGACTCTTATTTTCCCATCGTCGACACACGCAATCATACTGCATGCATGCATGCATTTCCTGCAATGTGTGTGTGTGTATGTGTATGTACTATATATATATATATATATATATATATATATATATATATATATATATGTGTGTGTGTGTGTCACATACCAGGAACGGAGACGGGACCCAATTACGTTAGTTTTATCCAGTTTTTATGAAGAGGGAGAACAGGACTTGCATCCACGATCCGATGATCGTCGGTCACGGGTAGCAGGAATGCGGGAGTGGCACTTCCGTGTCGAGCGAGGGTTGTCGTTGACAGCGAGAAAAACAGGTCGATGGCCAGGGCGGAGGACCAAAAACGTAAACGGGTTCAGAAAAAGGTCGCCAACGGGAATCAGACGGAGAACCGGGCGGGTTAGAGTCAGGAGTCACAAAAGTTTGCCTAGCGTATAGCGTAGGTTCACAAACGATCCGATGAGTGTTGTCAGGAAAGACGGGGTTTGAAAAAGAGGAAAGAGCCAATCAGCGTCCGTGGCTGTTGGCGCCAAAGGAGCAGACTCAGGTGCCCCGCATCAGTAATCATCACAATATATGTATATGTATATATATATATATTGAATTATTTTTGAACTTGATCTGTCTTTATTTGTTGAACACACATACTTTAGTACTAGTTATTAAAAATTTAAAAAAATGAATTAACAATCGTCTTGTATATTACATCAAAGCTAGCCCGACAGTCGACAAAGACAACTTTGGTTTTCCCCCTTTCTACAAACCCACGGCGGTAATGGTTTCTTTGACCTCCGTTCTCCCCATTACCGTTCGCTTCACCTGACATCAAGCGTCGGCTGACATCACTCATCCACGCACGCCCACCGACAGATGGCAGATGCTAACCCGGCAGACGAAAACGGGTTGGAAAATTTTTGAAAAGAAGTTAAAAAGATACTGAGGTTCCGTCCAAAAGACGTTTTTCTTTAGTTGATGAGTGACCATCTTATTTTTAAAGATGATCTGGGCTAAATTTGGGCCACATTGGACAAAGTCGACACAACGAATACCAACGTCGGGCTCGCTATTAGCGATGTTATATGATAAATGTATTTTATAACATTTTCTGGACTGTAAATATCTTCAGAGTACAGTTAAAGTAAAATCGAGGGAAAAAAATGCACTAACTAGTGTTTGATTATAGAAAGACTACGCTATCTTACTAAATCTTAGTGTAGAAGAGGACGCTAGCTTTGAATGTTAAGAAAAAAAGGTTAAGCTAGTTTGTGATAAAAAAAAGAAAATAATAGTCCAAAAATGTGCCAATTTCCGTTTTGAAAAAGAGGAGACTAGTTTATTGTCACAGAAGACGAATTTAGTTTCGCCGAAGAAGATGAGACTAAATTCCAATGTAGAAGTTAGATTTCTGCGCAGAAGACAATTACAGTTTTTAGTGTAGAATATAATGAGGTTAGCATACTGTCCAAAATGGTACAATACTAGTTTCAATTTAAGAGTTTGAAGATAGCTTTCGACAATGAAGACGCTACTAGCTTTCAGTGTAGAAATAATTGATGCTAGTTTTCCATGCGGAAGGAGTTGCTAATTTCCTGTATCGAAGGAAGCCGATGGTTTCTGCACATTAGAACATTTTACAAGTTTTGTGTGTAGAAAATGATGAGTTTTCTGATGGATTTAAACTGTACATATGTTATTCTACTGTTGCATAAGGTGTGCCATTCTTGCTTAGTGTGCCATTCTCGCCGAGTTCAATTGTTGTAATTGTTGATATGATAACATGTTGTTGTGAGTGAAAACAGGTCTCAACTGTTTTTTCCTCACTCCCGCTCCCTTTAGCAGAAGAGACCTTATGTAAATTAGGGCGTTCCCAATACAATAAAAAGGTAAGGACAATAGAGACTGTTTTAGAGTGAGTTGGTAGACTGTAAGGGCAGTCGCCGGTCATTCTCCTTGCAAGTAAGTTATACTCACGTCTCTGCTTCTTCTTTGAGTGCAGGTTTTATTACAAGTGTTGGGGTTAACCTAACACTTTCCACATAGAAGGGGGCGCTAATTCTCAGTAAAAGAAAATACGTTCAATTTTGGGCAAAGGTGATGCTAAATTTCTTTTCGAAAGAAAGGGGAGCAATAGTGAAGACGATGCTTGTTTGTACTGTAGAAGTATATGCTAGTTTCTCATACAGCAAATGAAGATAGTTTTCAGTGTAGAATTTGGCTTCCTGCGGAAACAAGAATATAGTTTCCTGTGTAGAAATTGGAGTTTGCCTCCTGTAAAAAAGAAAAAAATGCTAGTTTTCATTCCAGGAATAAGACCATGCTCGTTTCCAATTTATAAGTAGAAGCTAGTTTTCATTGTAAAAGAAGATACGGCAGCATTCCAGGCATAAGACCATGTTCGTTTCCAATGTATAAGTAGAAGCTAGTTTTCTGCAAAGAAGATGATGCTAGCTATCTATGCAGAGGTAATGTATTTTTTTTTGTGTGTATTTTCTGCGCAGAAGATGCTAGTACAATTAGAAGTTAGCTTCCATTAAAAACGTGTCGAAGATGAGGCTAGCTATCTAGGCAGAATACAATGCTATATTTTAATGTAGTCTATAGATTGTAGTTAGCCTTCTGCGAAGATAATTCTAGTTTAACTTAACAAGATGAGACTAGCATTCCACTCAGAAGACGATGCTAGTTTTCAGTGTATACATAAAAGCTATATTTCAATGTAGAAGTGTACCATTGCTCTCTGCTTCAAGCTATATAGAAAAGAACAGAATGGTTGCTTTTACCTGAGAAGAAAAGAACGTTAGTTTTCTACGGGTTAAAAGCACAATGAAGCTTATTCTCAAGAGTGGAAACACTGGAAAGGTCAGGCAGGGATTTCTCGTGTTGAGACTAGTTTTTAAAAGAAAAATCTGATTTATTGACAGATGAGAAAAGGATTAACCTTTACCAAAGTGGTCAGAAGGCGGAAATGGGATGTTCTCAAGATCGCCGGCATACAAGTTGCAATCTTCTGGAAATGTCTCACCAACCAAGACAGAATTAACAGTCAAAATTGAAAACCTTCGGAAAATGTAATTAACTTACCATGTAGACAGTCAAGTCATGTTTATTTGTACAGCCCTTCATCACAAGGAGTTTCAAATGGCAGCACAGACAACTATTACAATAAACATAGAGAAAGAGATTGTTTACATGGTTAGAACACATAAAATGATTTTGATACATTAGCAAATTTTTTTTAATATTACGAGCAAAATGGTTATCTATCCTATTAGCAAGACGAATCATATTTAGCTCGCTTAGTATTTAGCCAGTTTTCAGATGGCCACCGGTCTTTATAATAGACAGGTAACATGTACTCAGTTGTAAATAGCTAGCTAGCATTAGGCCGTACTTAATCTAGCTAGCTACAGTAGCTCTTCAGCTAGAACAAAATTCAGCTAGGTACAACAAAGTAAGTTTATGTATGTAATCTTTGACATATTCTAAACTAAGATGCTTAGCCACCCTGTTAAAAACACTGATAATACAGGGAGTCTCAAAAAATGTACTCACTCTTTTTTTTCCCCAGACCTAACACCCATGGACTTTTTTTTGGGGACACTTAAAAGACCACGTTTGTGGCAACAAACCAAGGACAATTGATGCATTGAAATTGGAAATTGAAAGACAATGTCGTGATGTTCCTAATGACATGTTTCGCGACGTTTGCGAATCCCTTGGTGCGCGTATCAGCGTTGTCTGGACAATAATGGTCATCATTTTGAACATTTGCGAACATGATTCTTCAATTACATTTGTCTCATGTATTCAATGCTATTTCACTTCCCTCTATGTTCATAAATAAAGGTTTTCTTGTCATTCTAAGCGTGAGTACATTTTTTGAGACACCCTGTATATAGTTAGCTTATTTATTATCTAGCCAGCACAGCCTTTAGCTTAGGATTGCTTATTAATGGTAAAAATGTACTCTGTCAAAGATAGCTTGCTCAAAAAAGCACAGTGTTTAGCCAGTTACAACCCAGTAGACTATTAATTTTATGTGTGTATTTTTTAATACATTATAACAAAGTTTTTAGACAAAGGTAGGCCTAAAATGGGCCTTATTTAGCCTATTTGCGAGACAGATAATATTTAACTAGCTTTGTATTAAAATTTACTTCTTTAGCTAGCTTTGTATTTTGCTAGTTAGCACAGTATTTAGTCAGCTATCTTTCTTGCTGTTAGGCAGTTAAAATGTGCTTTGTTGTAGCTCGCAAAATGCTGTGCTAACTAGTTCCAGCAAAGTAGATTTGAATGATTTTATATATGTCAAGTTTGAAATATTTTACCTGAAGTTATCAACCTAAAACGGTTAGCTGTTCCATTAGCAAGACGGATCATCTATGATGCCACTTTCCTGTTTCTTCAAAAACATTCGTCTTGATCAAAGCTAAATACATAGCATTGCCTTGAGTGACGATTAGTAAAGACGCTTTAATCATGCAAATATCCTCATAATTTATGACGTGAATATTTTCCCGTCAAAGTCGGTAGGTTAGCTAGCTTCCGTCAGGGATGAAAATTCATATTCCATGACTTGTTTGCGTACGTGACAGTTGTCAGCATTAGCAAGATGCTCAGTTTGCAGTAAACGTAGCAATTACCTTCCAAAGTCAATTAATAAGCTTTAGCAAAACATTATCGTGACTGTTACAGAAGCTTATCAGACCTTGCCAGGCTCTTCTCTTTCATCCCTCTTTTAACAGACACTGAGTCAATAATTTGGTTAAGCCTCGCAACATTCCCTGTGTGTGTTTGTGTACAAGCTCTGTTTGAACGTGTCCCCAACAAAACTGCTCTATTTAAGGGAATATATAAAAAAAACTTTGACACTATTACAATTATGTCACATTTGGAGTTTCTGTCATGCATTTTTTTTTGTAGAATTTCATTTCGTGTGACATTTTCAGTCCAACTCTGGAATATGACACTCTCTTCAGACGTGGGAATCGGAAAGTGAAATTGCAAAAAACGATGGTAATGCGTAGCTATTTCTGATCCCACGCTACCCCAGATAAAAACATGAAAACGACAAAGTTGTATAGCGTATGTACTACTTATGAGTCCAATATGTATATAGTTTTTTTACTAACATATATATATATATATATATATATATATATATATATATATATATATATATATATATATATATATATATATATATATACATTTAAGGAAAAAAAACATTTTTTTTTTTTACCTTTATGACATGACTTGAGCTGGCTCAGTGGAGTTAGCGGGTGGATGCAGAGTATAACGGAGATAGCAATGGCAGATGAAGAATGAAAGATTTCGAAACTTTCACTTGCAAGGATGTCATTCCCTTTGATTTCCTTGTTTGATCGCCCCCTTACTTTTGCTGCTAATCCTGTCAATTTGTCTATTGTCCTTAATGATGGGAACCATGCGTGTGCCATCTTCGTGATCCTTAAAAATCACAGGTTTCCCTTCCATGGTTAGCATATTTTGTCATTATCTTTCTCACTGCAAGACTTGGACCCACAGTGCAAAACTACAAAAAACTGCAGTATTTTATCGCAAAAGCTTAAAATAATCAATTTTTTGCACCGAGTAAAACTAACTTTTGCTTCTATAACGATAAATATGCCTTCTTCATAGTTCCCCCAAATCACAAGCTTCGTTTCCATGGTTAGCATGTTTTGCCATTCTCTTTAAAATCACTGCAAGTCTTCGACCCATGGTGAATATCTACAAAGAATACAGTATTTAATCGCCGCCGATCAAGATAAGCATCAATTTCTTCACTGCGTAAAACTAACTTTTACTTATATAATGATGCATATGCCTTCTTCATAGTGCCCTACAGATGCAAGCTTCGTTTCCATGGTTTTGCTTCTTACTTGCGACCCATAGCTAACACATATAATATTACGGATTATACAGTATTGTATCGGCGACCCACAACCTTTATGATACTGATATTATGAACTGAATGGATGGAAATGCATTGTCGGAGCCAAGGGCTTGGTTTTGGCATGGGCAAAGGGAATGGGTCCCCACAAATATCAAGCGATAATTGTTTTTTTCCCCCACCAAATGAAGTGTTTACTAAAAATATGTGCTATATCCCCAGGAATGACAAGACCATAAATATGCCTTTGGTGGGAGTTAATTCAGCCAATAGTATCGGTGTTTTCATGCCATAACTCAAACCAATAGCAGACCTGTATTTCATGTGATGTTTAAAGTAGGGGTAGTGGGATGGTTGGAGTGTTCAACAATCCAACTAATATATATTCAATTGCACAATACTTTGAAAATAAAGTCAGTAAGAAGCTATTTCACCTATGTTGCCATAGTTTGTTCAGGAACAGTAACGCGATTACAGTTGTGATTACATCTCTTGGCACCTTGCAGGGTGAGTTTTATTTATTGATTTGGCGTAAATGTGTAGTGTTGCCACAGTAACAGACCACAGTAACACAGAAATTAAACCTGGCGTTAACCTTTCCGGTTTGGCTCCGTATTTTCTTTGTTACTAGTAGGGGTGGGCATATCAATTTGGTTGTGTGAAACAGTCCGTTGCCCTCTTTTTCCTGGTGGGTTGGATACCGGAGCCCAGTCAGTGGCCACATGGGGAAAGGGGCTGGTCAAGTGTTATTTCAATTCTTTTCAAAGCGTCACTTCTCTGCGTACATAGAGGCTAAGTATCGATACCAGAATAATTGTATTGATCCAATCCAAAGACTTGCTTAGTTTCCATAATTACTTGAGAGTAAAAATGTTTTAAGGGGGGGACACTCTATCCCAGGGGTCTACTCCATTTTGCAGTTTAATCTACACAGATGTGCAAAGATTATTTCTAGACTATAAGCCAGTTTTTTTCATAGTTTGGGGGTGCAATTTATACTCCAGTGAGACTAATTTGTTAATTGTTAAAGACATTATTACTGGGTATAACATTTCACGTGTAATTTTCACAATAAACCACAAGAGGGCGTGTAAGGCCTGTGTTGATAAATTACACCTTGCCATTTTGTGCCGAAAAATATCCCCCTTTTCTTACGAAGCAGGATTTTAAGCTGGAGGACATTTTTCGCCACAGTACCAGTTATTTATAAAAACAACTGAAAAGGCAGAAAAACAAATTCTGCTAATTACGGCGCAGTGGTTAGCGCGTGTGCGGCACAGTTCTAAGGTCTTGGGAACCTTCTGCGTGGGTTCAAATCCAGCTACTGGACTTCCTGTGCGGAGTTTGTATGTTCTCCCCGTGTGCTTGCGTGGGTTTCCTCCGGGCACTCTGGTTTCCTCCTAATTCCAAAGACATGCATTTCAGGTGGATTGGCCGGTCCAAATTGTCCCTAGGTGTGAATGAGGGAGCGAGTTGTCTGTCCCTGTGTGCCATGCGATTGGCTGGCAACCAGTTCAGGGTGTCCCCTGCCCACTGCCTGATGATTGCTGGGACCCTACTGAGGATAAGCGGTGCAGCTGATGAGATGAGATGAGACAAGCTGTACATAGTGAAATAAACCAAAATCAGAAAGAAAGTTTGGAGTTTTCAAATGTCTTTCAAGATTTAACGTATGTTTTTGACGATGAATAATATTAATAAATGTGACTTATAATAGAGTACTACTTATGCATGTTTTTTTCCTTCGTAATTAAGTATTTTCTGGCTGGTGCAACATACAGTATGTCAAAAAAGTGAGTACACCATTTTGCATTTCTGCAGGTATGTCATTATAGTGTTTGATAGAATAACACTGACAAAACATAGCATTGACAAAAAAAAACGGCTGTGTAAAGCTTACAGTATATAGCAGAGTACATTTATGATTTCCCTGAAAAAAAACTCAAAATAAAGTCATCAATAACCGAACCCATGGCAACAAAACTGATAAGAGCCCAAAGACTCTACACCGCTATATGTCCCAAAAAAGCACAGCTTATAAATTTCAGGAACTTTCACTTTAGAGTGTACTTACTTTTGTTGCACAGGGGTTTAGTTATTGATGGCTATATTTTTATATTTTTTAGCGTTAAAATAAATTTAGATGGGTATAATAGTTATACAGAGACTCGCTTTCATTGTGTCAAAGCTATGGTTCTTCAGTGTTGTTCTACTAAACTTTATAATGAAATCTCTGTAGAAATATGAGGGGTATACTCAATTTTTGACATACTGTACTCCGGAGAAACATATAGTCCAGGGGAATACGGTCCATAAAGTGAGCACATTTTTGGGGTCTTGCATATGCAGTCACGGGCGACACAAAAAAGCTAGTGGAGAGAGTTGAGCATTCTGACAGTCTGATAAATGACACCGTTTGACAGCCTTGAGGACCAAGCCCAGAAGCTAAGTTACCCCCTCCCTGAAGGCATGAAGGCTGAGGAGGGAATGTGGGAGTTGGCCAGAGTCGCCATTTCGACGGCTGAGACGAAGGTCTGTTGTTGAGGGCAGATGGGCACCGAGGATATTTTGGCCAGAGGACGTACAGTTTCCGATTATATTGCCAGTGGGAATATTCCCGGGGTCAGAATATAACAAATTCAAGTGTTATGTGGCTCGTGACAGCTTTTCAGTTATCATATTTCCATAGGTGCCACTTATACATTCAGGGTAGAGTGTGTCATTTGAGGTGTCCTTAAAAAGTTGAAAGGAGAATATTTTCTTTATCAAGTATATGGGGCGTCAGTAGCTCAGGACGTTGCAGGTTCGATTCCCAGCACAGGGGTGTGTGAATGGGTGAGTGTTAAGCACATCGTAAAGCGCTTTGGGAGGTCTTTAGCTTGCATACAGAGACACACAAAAAAATCTAGTTTTACTAGTGTTTTGATTTTTGTTTCCATGTACAAAAAATATTATACAGCTCATGTAAACATACCTCCAAAAAGAAGTGTTGAAGATGCCAGAGCTTGACTATCAATCAATGGATCAATGCTATCGTATATATATAATGACAAAATATTGTTCTGAATAACATAAAACTGACATATTGTCACGGTTGCCCATTGCCCCCAATTGGTCTCGCCCGTGTGGCACCAGCTGCGGCTTATTGACTGACTGTCTTCCCTCCTATTTAAGCTCCTTGCTCTCACTCAATCTTTGTCAGTCCGTCAACGAACCTCTGCACCTGCAAGACGTGTGTTTTGACTCAGTCCGGTATCCTGTGTATCCTGTCTGGCATCGATCCCGTCTGTCTCGTCCTATCTGATACCTTGCTACAATCTCCGGTATCCGGTATCAATTCCACCTGTCTCATCAGTCCGATATCTTTCGATAGTCTCCAGTTTCCGGTATCGATCCCGTCTGTCTCGTCCTATCTGTCTCCGGTCTCCTGTATCTGATATCGATCCTATCTGTCCCATCCTGTACGGTATCGATCCCGTCTGTCCGGTATCTGCTTGTGTATCGGTATCAATCCTGTCTGTCCCGTCCTGTCCGGCATCGACTCCATCTGTCCGGTATCTGCTCGTGTATCTAGTATTGATCTCGTCGGCCTCTGACATCCTGTTGTTCCACACTGGAGATCTGCCTTACTTCTTCCGCCCAGCGATCGCAGAATCAGTGGTGTTTGTGTTAACATGCATGACTGCCCCATTCCCGCAAAATAAAGCTTGGGTGAGAAACGTTACGCACCTGGGTCCTCCCCCTGTTCTGGTTCAGACACATATAAATGTTTCAAAAAGTGCATAATGTTAAGGGTGCATTGTGTGAAAATCCATAATTTCTAAACATTATGCAAATGCTCCTATAGTTAAGTTCACGCACTCCTTGGCTAAGAAAAATATAGCACTTATTCTTATCAAGTTGCATTATCTTAAATGTACATATTAGTTTCCATAATGAATACAAATGAGGAAATTACAATAAAATGTAGCGGTCTGCCTATCACAACTGTTGTCTCATGGCATTTATTTTTTTCCTTTTTTAGTTAGAGCAGAAAAATAGTTCAGAAAACGAAAAAAATAAAAAGACAAGACTGAGTCATTTTCTGGTAATTGTGTAAGACTTTTAAACGTTTAAATTTTTTTGTACTCCAATTGAAAAGAAAACAAAAAAAAGTTAAAATAAGCATAAAAAGATTCAGCAGATTGGGTAAAACTTTTTTTTTTAATTCCAGTAAAAAAAATAGGGATACCGAATGATTGTACAGACGCTACCCTACTTTCGGCCATTCTACTTACGATAAACGGTACATACGAAAAAAAATGTCGGGATGTCGAAAAATATCCGGACATTGCTGTAAGTTAGATTTTGTATTGTGTGCACCTTTTTCAGAGTACAGGACAGTACTGTCGTGGTTCTTTCTGCCGCTACCGGCTTGTGATGGCGCTGTGAGAGATCACCCAGCATCCCCCGTGAAAAAGGAATCCGGCTTCTACTTCCCAGTTTGTGTGTAAACATTCTATACTGCATCTCCAGCATGCTAAGGACTTTGACGTTTTGAAAGTTTAATATCTTTTGCATCCATTAAATATGGTTGTTGTAAAGTGTAAAGAATAGGTATGTCGTTTATTTTGAAATGAAAGTGGAATAAGAAAGCTTGATGCTGTTGAGAAAATGGTTGGATCGCTTTTTTTCTGGCCACTCAGACACGGCGAAGGACCTCTTGGAGCTTGTCTTTCAAAAGTAAGTTAAACTTACCTTTATCTACCTTTATAGAGCAATATACAGCAAGACAAACACATACAATAACAAAGAAAATACAAATGGGGAAAAAAAGACAGCAAGGCAAAGAAAGGGGGCGGGAGACCAGAAGGTCCCGCAAAGCCTAGTCACTAAATGTGAGAGGATGTGGAAGTAAAGCGACTGAGTGGAAGAAAGAGGAGATCGGAAGGATGACGACCAAAAGGAAGGTTAATGTGTTAGCCCTGAGTGAAACAATGATGAAAGGAAAGGGTGAATTACAGCTTGGGCGTCTGTATGGTAGAACGTCTGGAGTTACGGGTGGACATGCTAGAGGAGTGGCTGTGCTTGTGAGTGAGAAATCAAATGAAAAACTGGTGGAGCAGAAAGAGATATCTTCGAGATTGATGTGGGTGAGGTTAAAGTGGGGTGTAGAGGTATGGATGTTTATAAGTGCATATGGATCTGGTTCAGAAAGAAGTGCTGAGGAGAGAGAGGAGTTCTGGAAGGATTGGTCCAAATATGTGGCAAGTGCGAAAGAAGGTTGGAAAGTGGTAATACCAGATGACCTGAATGCTAGAGTGGGTGAAGGAACGGTTGAAAAAAAGTGATTGGTAGATATGGAGTACCAGGAAGAAATGAGAGTGGGAAAAAAATTGATTGAGTTATGTGTGGAAAATGAGTTGGTGATTGCAAAATACATTGTTTAAAAAGAGGGACGTTAATAAGTATTTGAAATAATACCAAATGAAAAGAATGAAAGTGTGGTTGATCGTAGATAACTGACAAATCTATACAGAAAATAAAAAGAAACCACGGGTGCTATTGTGTCATGCTCGACCCTCAAAATACCCCTTTGGTGATAAATGCTTTGTGACCACCTCTGAGTGATGCATTCTGGGACAGCCGACAATCAAACGATCAAATGAAAATATAAATGAATGAAATGATGACCAAAGGCGCCATCAGTCCTCCCTGACGGGCTTCTGACAACAGTTTTCATCTTCATGTTCTCATATTGATGCGTTAATGCTTTTTTTTTTTTTTTTGCTTTTCATCTGCTGCACGGCAAGGTGAATGTGCACATACCCCCCCCTCGGGCTTTAATGGCCTGTTGTACAGCGCGGAGTCAATCTGAAGCTGCAGCCATAGATAAATCACAGCAAGGGAGAGCGAGATGTGGGATGAAGATGGGCTAAATGCTGCAGGTGTGCTTGTCCTGATCCACTTTTCTCCAATCTCTGCTAAGGCAATAACTCACTGGGGGCGGACAGGAAAAAGGGAGAGGGGGGATTCCACTCCTCAACTTTTCCCCCTCGCTATCAAAAGAAAAGATAAACAGATTGAATTTTGACACCATAGCCACTCCATTTGGTGGAGAAATTGACTCCGGCATCTTCATTTCCTTTTCCGGTGACTTTAAGATCCCCCGTCGCGTATGCAACTAAATTAATCGTTGTCTTTTAGAGTACCGGTCAGTCGGTATGTGTCCACAGTGGGCAGAGAGCACCCGATGTTCTTCTGGGCTGTGTTGATTACTCTTTATGCTCTGCCTATCCCCCAGTTAATGCCAAGTAAAATACTTAGGTGACTTTTCACCTAGTATAACACCTAACTAATACTCACTACTAAGTGTAGTGTTAAACGATAACACCAACAAAAGACTGATCTAGCTGTAGATATTTAAAGTAGCTGTGAACAAAGAATAGCTAAAGTTGGTCAGAGCTGCTGTATTTGGCTAACTTTAGCAGCTAGTGGGAGAAACTACTAAAATGGCCAGTAACAGACTGCAATTGCAAACTTCATTTACAGAACAATAACGACAAGCAGCGAGCAATAGCCTGCAGCCAATTGGCTAACATGAGTGGCTTGAAAAGGAAACAGTATCTTTGTTTTTGCTAATGATTAACATCAAGTGTTGGTTTAAATGAAAGTTTTTTTTACACCACTAGGGGTCACTTTATAAGACACACAGACGCTTTAAAACATACAGTTCATATTACAATACAAGACTTTTATTGCGCTCCGGGGTGAGGTCGCAGGTGCAGCAGCCTCAGCTGGGCATCCAAGACCTTTTTCTACCCAGCCACTTCATTCAGCTCATGCGACCAGTCTCGAGGTGTTATCAGGCCGCTCTGGAGACGTAGTCTCTCGAGGTGTGTATACGGAATCTTTTTCTTCTAACCCTCAGTTGATGAACATAGGTAGGAAGGTAGATCGACCAGTAAATCAGGAGCTTAGCCTTTTGGCTCAGCTCCATCTTCACCACAGTGGACTGGCGCAGGATCCGGATGACGGCATACACTGCACCGATCCGTCGGTCGATCTGCCATTCATTCCATCCTACCCTCACTCGTGAACAAGATGCCGAGATACTTGAACTCCTCCACTTAGGGCAGGATATCATCCCCAATTCGGAAGAAGCATGCCACCCTTTTCCGGCTGAGAACCATTGTCTCGGACTTGGAGGTGCTGATCTTCATCCCGGCCGCTTCATACTCCGCTGCAAACCGTTAGAGCTGACAAATTTAGGAAGATTTCGGCTTGAGGAAGCCAACAGCACCACATCATCTGCAAAAAGCAAAGATGCAAGGCTGAGGCTTCCAAACCGGACCCCTTCCCCACAAAGGCTGTGCCTGGAAATTACTTCCATTAAAGTTATGAGCAGAATCTGTGACGAAGGGCAGCCCTGGCAAAGTCCAACTCCCACTGAAAACTAATCCGACGTTCTGCCGGCAATGCGGACCAAACTCTGACACCGAGCATACAAGGACTGCACACCACAGATAAGATTCTGCGGTACCTCATACTCCAGAAGCACTCCTGATAGGTTGGTCGTTTTGGTTGTAACATTTCTCAGAATTCACTGTGTGAATATAACTTGTTTTTATATTCCTAAATATAAAAACAATCTTTCACACACACACACACACACACATGAAGTAACGGTTCAATAATCAATCTAATTGCATCTCTTCTACGTTTATCAGTTTTGTACTCTTTTATTTTGAAGTTGCATTTCCGGTGTATTTATCTGTTTCATGTGTGACTAAAGTTAACTAGACACACGGGGGCGCGCAGTGTGGCCGCAGCCCTGGCCGGGGCGAGAGGTGATGGCCCCGATGGTTCACCGGACAGAGCTAATAAATCTATTTACCTTAATGCTTGTTTTTATTTGTTTAATTCTGCCAACATAGAGTTTATATAAGTTTTGACTTTATCAACTCCCTACAGGGCTTCCCGAGGAACACGCTCGAATGCCTTCTCCAGGTCCACAAAACGCATGCAGACCGGATAGGCAATCTCCCATGCATCTTCGAGGACCCTGCAGAGTGTGCAGAGCTGGTCCACCGTTCCATGGCAAGGACCAAAACCAGAGTGCTCCCCTTGAATCCGAGATCTGACTTCCCGACGGACCCTCCTCTCCAGTACCAGGGAGGCCGAGATGTGTGATTTCCCCCCACTCCTTTTTTGTTTTTTCCGTTTTAGGTATCGACGCTTGATGAAAGCCTCGACGAGCAAACACTTGCCCTGAGCAATAACATACCTGCCAGGCTCCAGGGCTCCTTCCAAACTTGTCGTATTTTCCCTTACAAAATACAAAAAAAATTTACACCATATTTTTTTTTCAAACGTGATTATTTATGTAGTTTAACATGTTATATTGTACATGTGTTTCGTTATATCATTCTTTACATATTCTTAATAATAAAATGAAAGATAAAATAAGAAAACAAATCAGGAACAATTGGCTAAAATATCCTTTAATAACACTTTAAATTTAAATTTGTAAATAAAGATATTTTTGGGAGGAAAAAATTAGGTGGCATTTCTATTTTGTAAACAAAACCACAGTATCAACCATTGAAATGAATGAATGAATGAATGAATGAATACTTTATTTCAAACATTAAAATCAAAACAGGACAAAAACAATAACTCAACAAAAAATAATGTTTTATTGATTTAATGGCCATATTACATAGAATACGATTGCTATTGTCGGAAGCGCAGCATGGGAGGATTTTGCAGGGGAGTCGAAATTGGGCACTACAGCGTCAGACGCATGCGCACAGTAGCATCAAACGCTTGCTTTGTTTGCAACTAAAAAACTGATACCGAGTAGAGGCTACCGCGGCGATCTCGTTTGACTTGATTGATTTGCCGTTACGTGATAGTCGGTGTATACCAGATGGTACCCATAATTAACAAATTTGCATTTTTTTCTGTACAGATACGTCATACTCGTCTTAAAATGCATGATAAACGTACTTTGCACGGCAAAATCGTACGGGTTGACAGGTATGCAATAATCTCAAATGGATCAAACTTTTGATCTGATGTGGAGCACATTTCATTCATTTTTAAAGTACAGCCTGCAGAAGTAGGAAAAAAAGGAGACAAACAGCCAGATTTGGGGATTAGACCTTTATTTGTGTGTGTCGGTATCTCTGTTATTGCATTTCTGCGCTCGCTACCTTCAAGCGCCACGCCGAGCGTGCGACTTAGTCGTCATCGGCTTCAAAGAAGCGAAGAAAAAGAAAAACCTCTAATGTGCTCGTGCCAAGTCCACCTCCACTCGGATGTTGTCTTAATCCCGTTTTTGGGGCGCTAAGCCCCCCCCTCCCGATGTAGGCTCACCGGCACAATTCTCTCCGGCTTCATCTCATCTCTTTCCCCGGCCAATGTTCTCTGCCATTGTTGTGCCGTGACTTGTGTCAACTTCCAATTTATCGCGCTGTGAGTGGGCAGGGTTTTTTTTTTCTTCCTTTGCTTCTTTCCTTGCTCTTTTGCTCCCACTCATCTGGTTTCGGTTCTGCTCTGTTTGTCAGCACTCGGGTAAAATCGGTGCTTTGACGCCATCACCGTTCCCAAGGTTGATTATCTTCACGCATTGGAATTCTTTGTAAGTAGTGTTGAAATACTTCCCGTTACTTCATTTAAAAAGTAATTCCAATACTCCCTCCCCCGAATTACTATACAGTTATAAGTTAACATCTATGCGGCATTAGCTCAGGAGGACGAGCGCTCGTTTTGGGATCAAGAGGTCGCAGGTTCGATTCCCAGATCCTCAGTGTTATATGTCGAAGTGTCCTTGGGCAAGAAACTGAATCCCCAATGCCCCCGGTAGCAGGTAATTCCCTTGCATGACTGACACTGCTATCAGTTAGTGTGTAAAAGTGTAAAGCGTATTGGGAGGCCTCTATTGACCTGAAAAGCACTATATATATATATATATATGCAGACCATTAACATCTATATATAAATGCAGTCCATTTACATGCGTGCATTCAAGCAGACCCCCTTAAACTGCTTGAAAATAGCCCCTTAAGAATATAATTGGAAGAAAATTTGTGAGGAAGCGGTGAAGCCTTCATATTTCTTTAGCAACCATGAGAGCTTTGCCGAGACACTCCAGATCCATTTTATCTTTGGGATTCAAACTACCGTATTTTCCGCACTAAAAGGCGCACCTAAAAGTCTTTTTTTTTTTCAAAAGCTGACCATGCGCCTTATAATACAGTGCGCCTTATATATGGCTCAATATTAAATCGCAAGGTCTCGCAACTTACGCAACAGCCGACGACTCGTTTTTCCCCCGAACGTGGAGTAGTCCGCGGTGTATGCTGGGATTTATATACCGGCGTTTCATTGGCTAATCAATGTGTCAATCATCATTTGAATCGATCGCTATTGGCTAAAGTTATTCAGAGCCTCGGATAGGCTAGAGGGCCGAAACAAACCCTGCAATTCGCCGAAAAAGATGTGTCAATCATCAGTTAAATCGATCGTTATTGGCTGAAGTTATTCGGAGCCTCGGATAGGCTAGAGGGCCAAAACAAACCCTGCAATTGGCCGAAAAAGATGTGTCAATCACCAGTTAAATCGATCGCTATTGGCTAAAGTTATTCGGAGCCTCGGATAGGCTAGAGGGCCAAAACAAACCCTGCAATTGGCCGAAAAAGATGACTGAATAGCAAGCTTGCTAAACTACGCCATAAAGAAACATGTTTCATTAGTCTGTATTTGTAAACATTTTACTCTCCTGGATTTACTACACTCACGGTTGTAAGAAGACCATGGTTGCGTATCATTATTGAACGTGAGAACTTAGGTGAGATATGCGGCTTTATATTTTCCCGGTATCTTGTTTTAGAACGATCTTGATGTTTCTGTGATGAGTTGAGTGAATTAAACTCAATTCCAAGTGTTTATTGTCATATGCACAGTAAAGTTGCGAGCAAAAAAGAAAATAGAAACACAGGAATGGTTGGCATTTCTTGAATCCCAAGACTTTAACCTTCCGAATGATATTTGAAACGATGCATTTGAGTGACATCGTACGGACACCGCATCCGCACGTGTCTACGACACGTATTTGCTTCTTTGCAAGCTTTGGGAATGTTAAGGGGGTAATCAGTTTGACTGAATCATCTGACTGTTTTGTCAACGTTCCCATTGTAGCGCCTTATAATCCGGTGCACCTTATCTATGGAAGATATAGGACCAAAACTATTTTTTGGGGGTGCGCCCTATAACCCGGTGCGCCCTATAGTGCGGAAAATACGGTAGTTGATTATTTCTTCCTCTAAAGCTGAGTGGAAGAAGCGAGCTTTTCCTGAAGAAAATGCGAGTTTTTGGTGAACAATAGAATCTCTCTCTCCTGCAAAAGACGGTGTGAGTTTTCAAGTAAAAATTAGAAGCTAGCTTTCTTTGAAGAAGATACTAGTTTACAGTTAAGAAGCTACCTTATTTGCTCAAAAGATCCGCGTTACCTGTGTAGAAGCTAGTATCCCGCAAAGAAGTTGGTCGTTTCTAGTGTGAAAGAGAAGCTTTTTTTTATTTAATCACAATGAAAAACAAATTGTGAGTTTGCATTGAAGAGGTAAATGCTAGCTTTCCACGCAGACAAAGACGCTACTAGTTTTCAGTGTCGAAGTACGAACTAGTTTTCTGCAAATAACACAACGTCGCTGGTTTCTGTTATACAATAGAGGTTATCTTTCCTCGCAAAGAAGACTATGGTAGTTTGCATTGTAGAAGTAGAAGCTAGTTTTGTTCGTTGAATAATCTGATGCTAGTTTCCAATGTATAGGTAGCTTTCTGTGCGAAAAGACAGAGCTAGTTCTAGTTTTTACGTCCTCTTCAATTTCTTCATTTATAATAGGACTAACCTTTGTTTGTCATGATGACTGATTAGTTTCAACTGTGCGCTCGTTTGGCGCCAGCCGCTGCGGTTTTCCGGATTGGTTCCCTGTTCTACTTAAGCTCATTCCTTTCACTCGCCTGTTGTTAGTCCATCAGCAAACCTCTGTTTCTACAAGGCAAGCACTTTGACTCTGACTCCCGTCTGTCCCGCTTTTTGCACCTGTTTTCCACCCGTCCGTTCCTGATTTCCCTGTTTGTCTCCGGCTACGACCTGTTTTTTTTACCCCAACCACGTTTTACCTCCCGTCCTGGTTTACGACCCGTTTTTGATCCCGACCACGTTTTTGCTCTCCTGTCCCGGCTATCGACCTGTTTTTTCCTGCTTCGACACCACCATCTCCCGCTCTGGAAGTTCCACTTACGCATTCGGAATACGTTCCAATTCTGTGACCGGCCTGCTTCCTGCGTCCAGCAAGCACCGGCTCGAGGGCGCCGCCTTTCTTCTTCATCTCAATAAACTTGTGAAAAAACGTTACGCGATTGGGTCTACCCTTCGTGCTGGTCGTGACATTGTTGTAATGGTCAGAAATGAGAATTTTATCATTTTGATATATAATTAATCGGTTGACTATTTTGTGGGTCAATTGGACAAGAATAAATACACTCATTTATTCTTTAATTAAAATTCTAAATAATATTCATTGGTTTTCGATAATTAGTTGTTGATTAATCTTTAAGTTTGTTCACAAACGAACCTGGAAACTTTGCAGTTACTTACAAAACGACGATCTGACTCTTTAGAAATAATATATGCGTATCATTAGCATAAATGTCAAACTTTATCGACAAAATTCTTATTAGCGGCGAAAAAGACTTGCAAAGTAAAGCGTTTAGCAATCAGTCACAGCCAAACAGCCACACAATTTTCCACCCACCCAAAAAGATACGACCAGGACCACTCGCCGCTAATGAATATTCATAACCCCCCGGTAACGGCCGTTTATATAATCAGCATAGATGGGCTCGGCGATGGATCCGGGTTAATTATCAAGAGCGCTTGAAATTGCGTTCTTCTACGCTCCGATGCCGACGAATCCTTTCCACGCGTGTGTGCGGCTGAGGAATCGCGGGGATAAGAAGTGGGTGGATTACACCAGGGGACGGCGAGCATTCTTTTTGGTTAACCCGTAGGATTTGGGGGCAGGACCGGTCTGGATCTAAATATCGAGGCCTGCGTTTGTGGAGATAGAGCGAAAACACGGTCGTAATCCTTCCTCAGGTTTTGACCCTCTTAACCCGGCCATTGTGTGGGAGGTTTTTGCCTTTTCTTGCTGAAGTCCCTTCATGGGGATGCCAGTTTCGCTTGTAATTGGTTGAGAAGAAGGGTTCGGCCCTTCCGGTGGGCTTAAAAACAAAACAAAAGCTAATGTTCCATTGCAATGGCCTTTTTATTTTTACATAAGTAACAAAAGACGGTCCTTCAAATGTGTATTATCCCTTGTTAACTGCGGTTAATAGGGACGAGAAGAAAGCAAAAGTACCAGACCCGAACCCCGCATTGGAGATAAAGGATCTCGGCTAAAATAGTGCAGTTATATTTAAGCAGGTCACAGGTTCTCTTCATCTATTTTCCCTTCTTACACTCCCCCCTTCTCATTCTCACCATACTATAAGACTAGCTCCCCTTATATGTTTCTCCCTCCTCTCTCTCTAACTCATCATCTCTACTGTTTTTTCACCTTCTCACTCTCTCTCTCTCTCCCTCTCTCATGTCTCTACCGTTTCCTCCCCTTCTCTCTCTCTTGTTATCGCTAGCGTTTTCTCCCCTTCTCTCCGGTTATCTCTACCTTTTTCTCCCCTTCTCTAACTCTCTCTTGATATCGCTACCCTTTTGTCCCCTTTACTCTGTCTCTTTCTTGTTATTTTTACCATGTCCTTCCATTCTCTCTCCCTCTCTCTTGTTATCTTAACTATTTTTTTTCTTTCTTTCCATGACTTTTCCCTTTTCTCTCTCTATAAACGTATGTCTAGTGCCCTTTATTTTTGTCGCCTCACACTCTCTCCATCATTTTATCTCTATCTCACTTTCTTATTGTCCATCTCTCTCTTTCTCTCTCTCTGTTGATATCTCTACTGTTGTCTGCCCTTCTGCTCTACCATTGTCTCCCCTTCTCTCTCTCCTCTCGTTTTCTCCCTTTCTCCCTCTTTCCTCTTGTTTTCTCTCCTTCTCTTGTTTTCTACCCTTCTATCTCTCCCTCTCTTGTTATCTATACTGTTTTCTCCCTCTCTCTCTCTCTCTCTCTCTCTCTCTCTCTCTCTCTCGTTAGGCCTACAGTTTTCTCCCCTTCTGTTTGTCTATATAATTGCCCTCTTCTTTTTAGTCGGCCACTGGTGACACAAGTTTCAGAACATGACAAATAGGAACATGTTTTTGTTAAGTTTGGAGGTGTAAATTCCTTCAACCTTGGATCAGGTTCAAGAAAAGCGGCACCATCCAAGGAAGCTCACGTTGATGACCAAGGAGCTTCTCCCTTGTCTTTGTGTCCAAATTTGCCATCTCCTACACCCAGGGCATCCATCAGGCTGCAGTAAAACGTACACGCCCCCAAAAGAAAGAATGACCTGTCATTTCTATGCTTAAATTCAATCCCATCCACTCCAACATGCATCGACAGGAACCCGTCGGGACGAGAGCGTCGTTCATCACACTCGGGACGTTGCGGTCGAGATTTGTCTCGGAGACGGCCGGGGAAGATGATGGCGGCGCGACGTGATCGGCAAAGCAATCCGGCATTTAAGCTTGCGTCAGGCCGCCTCCGATTATCATTTTCCCTCACGATTCTTCTTGTCTATTTGAGCGAGAGCAGAACGCAGCTGTAGCACTCTTGTCTTAAATGCACCAAACCCCCTGCCCCCGTCATTTTTTCCCCAACTCATCCCACTGAGCTTCAATATTGGCAATTTTAGGGTCATAGTAAGTCCTTGTGTGCAATAAAACGGATGAACGGTCGGGACGTGGGTCTGTAAATCCTAGCATATATTTCCTTTCAAGACGTTGAGCAGACTTGATCTTAGAACGGAGGTCAAGGCAGGGATGTTTGTCATCATTAGTTTCATTAAAGGCGCTGTCCGGGATTTGAAAACGTTTTATGTGCCATCTTGTGGCTTAAATCATCATTGCAGCCTATGTCGAACTGCTTGCGTGAATTGCTTGTACATTTCTTTGACGCGCTTGAAGAAACTCATCTTTTTGGGAGTTTGGGTTGGCGTTTGCTCTGTATTTAAAACATATCTTACTTTCACCATTTTCAAGCTACAAAAACAGAAAACCACGAGGATGAAATCGGTCTCCACCCCGCCTTCTCCATTCTCTGCTTACTAAAGTGTTGCAAGTGCAGAACAGCTTTGATAAAAGTAAGATAAAAGCAGGTAGGTGTCTCATTAGCTGCACCGCTTATCCTCGGTAGGGTCGCGGGGGTGCTGGAGCCCATCCCAGCAATCATCGGGCAGTGGGCAGGGGACACTCTGAACTGGTTGCCAGCCAATCGCAGGGCACACAGGGACAGACAACTCGCTCGTTCATTCACACCTAGGGACAATTTGGACCGGCCAATCCACCTGAGATGCATGTCTTTGGAATGTGGGAGGAAACCGGAGTGCCCGGAGGAAACCCACGCAAGCACGGGGAGAACATACAAACTACGCACAGGAAGTCCGGTAGCTGGATTTGAACCTACACAGGAGGTTCCCAAGACCTTAGAACTGTGCCGCACACGCGCTAACCACTGCGCAGCCGTGCTGCCTATATATATATATATATATATATATATATATATATATATATATATATATATATATATATATATATATATATATATATATATATATATATATATATATATATATATATATATATATATATATATATATATATATATATATATATATATATATATATAAGAGAGATTTCTATCTATCCCTCTATCTCTGCTACAGCTGTATTCTGAAGCAATACCCCCCTAGTGGGATGTGGCTAGACTCAAAAACACACCCACATTTCCCAAACATTCATTCCCATTCACTCTTCCCCAACCAACAACGAATGTTAAACTCAAAGTATATAGTACAGTAAAAAAAAGTTCCGAACAATGCTCACAAAGGCCACCTGATGGTTGTTTGGGTCACTGGTCAAATCTAATTAAAAGAAATAAGGTCTCTGACAAAATAAATGCGCCTCAGCAGAGACAGACAGACGCTTACTTAGTTGGAGGGGTTTTTAAGTAACGGGTTCGATGTAGCGGATTAAGAGTATAGTTTCTTCTTCACAAATCTACTCAATGTAAAGTAGTAAATATAGTGATTTAAAAATTCCCCCTAAAAGAACTTACTTAATGAAATTGAACGAAGTAAATGTATCACAATACTAACCACCTCTGGTCATAATATCTTCACCTAAGCGTTAGGGAGGCGGAGCAGAGTAACATTATTGGACTTGTACTGTATATCTGTTGAATATAAAAAGGGCACGTAGCTGTGAAATATTGACATTATCCTGGACACAAGCGAAGGGACTTTCCAAAGTGGCGGCAATCTAAAAACAATAAAGCGCAGTCGATCTCTTTATCGTTTTATGAAATGACTTGAGGCGGCAGATGATTTTATTGCCGGAATGCGAAGAGGCGGACATTTTCTCACCATTTTTTTCAACTCGACAGCCTTTTATGAAGTGTGTTTTAATACTGTACGACAGTATCACATTCCGCCCTACCCATAATTTGTTCTCTGATTCTAGACACAGTGAGGTCAGGCCTACTGCTTTATGAACAAAAAAAGGGATCCTCATACTCTAAAAGTCAGGTGTGCAACGTGCGGCCCGTGGACCGGTTCAGGCCGCCAAGGGTTTTAATCCGGCCCGCGAGACAACGTTGGGGGAAGCGCAAGAGAAAAACAAGCTGAAGCTGATGTAATATGATCACATGATGTCACTCAAGTCAAGTGTCACTTGCAAAGCAACCGGGGCTGGATTCCTTTCTTTCTCCCTTTCTCTCCCTCCCTCTCTCTCTCTCACTATTTGTCTCTCCAGATCTCTTTCTTTCTCCTTTTTCTGTTTCTCTCTCTCTTTCTCTCTCGCTATCTCTTCTACTATTTTGTCTTTCTCTCTTTTTATCTCTTGTTTTGCTCTTTCTTTTTCCGTTTGCCTTTCTTTCCTCTTTTTCTTGTATCACTCTTTGTCCTCATCTTTTTGTCTGACCCATCTCTCTCTCTCTCTCTCTCTCTCTCTCTTTCTCTCTCTCTATCTTGCTTCTCTATCTCTCTCTCTCTCACTTGCTTCTCTTAGTCTCGCTCTCTCTCTCTCTCACTTGCCTCTCTTAGTCTCTCGCTCTCTCTTTCACTTGCTTCTCTTAGTCTATCTTTCTTTCTTTCTTTTCCTTTCTATTTTACTCTCGAAACTGTATATATTCCTCCCTCTAGTTCAATTTTTATTTTCTCTCTAGCTCTTTATATATCAATCTTTATTTCTTTCTCTCTTTCATTTTATATTTTGCTTATATGCGATTCTCAAAGGTACTAAGAAATGTAGTTTTGTCATGGTTCGACACCTGCAGTCTCCCACCTTCTAGAGAAGACAGCATTGCCCCATTTTTGGGTCTCTCCCCCGCTCTCGCTCCACCTCCCGATCCAGGTGTTAACAATCATGAGCCACCTTCTGCTTTAAATACTCTGCTCTCCCACTGCATGTTGCTGGTTCATCATTGCACTCATATCAAGACAATCTTTCCCGGAGACAACAGGCTTTAAATTCTGAGACATTCTTTTCAAGAAATACGTCTCATGACATGTCCCGCTAAGACAACCTCCTCAACCTTCCCTCCCAAGATTTCCGTCCTCTGCAGTCCTAGCACAACTCTCCCTTGTCAGTAGTAAGTTTCACATTGTCATTAAAGAAAACGCCCCCTGTTGGTTTAACAACGTTCACGTTTTTCGACTCCTTGCGTCCTCTGTTTGGGTGTGTCTGAAATTGCTTTACAGTTTTAGAAATGGTAGAATCTGTTTTCCTTCCAAAATATTGCACGTGACTCTTGATGCACTGAAAGGGAAACACGACTGCGGGGACTCAGCACCCTCATGCATCTTTTTGAGTATATTGCTTTCCCGTGTTTGACCTAATGAAGTTGTGACCCCTGAACAGCTTGCCCACTCAGACGCTTCCATGAACAAGATGCGGGCCAGACCGACAAACAGATGCTGCTCGCCCAGCCACGTCCATTCGCTGCTCGTGCAACAAGCTGCGGGGGAAGCAGGACAACACCGAGTAAGGTCATTTGCTACTCGCGTACACTAAAAACATTCACGCGCTATCCAGAGTCATATTTGAGTTTGTATGAAGATGACTCATTTTGGGTTATGTTTGTATGGAAACAAAATAGAAGCTTTTGTTGCAAAAACACTGAACTTATGTATTAACCATTTAGCACCCAATGTCTCCAGTGACGTGATCACATGATTTTGGTCACCATGGCGATCCTTCTCTGCCCCGATGATGACAAATAGATTTAGTCATCTTATTTTAGAAAGAAAAAATCTCTGTTGATGTGTCTGTCTGTCCTTATCCACATACAGACGCTCCCCTACTTACGAACATTCGAGTTACAAAAAACGGTCGATACGAACTTTTTTTTTGGGGGGGGATGTCGAAAAATATCCGGACATTGGTTTAAAGTTAGATTTTGTATTGTGCACCTTTTCCCGAGAATAGGACATTACTGTACTGCTTCTTTCCGCCACTACCGGCTCGTGGCGCTGTGAAAGGTCACCCAGCATCCACCCCGAAGAAGATATCTGCTTCCTCTTCCGCGTTCATGTGTAAACATCCTGTACTGTATCTCCAGTGAACATTGACATTTTTTATTATTTGATATCTCGGGCATCCATTTGATACGGTTGGGGTAACATGTAAAGAAGAGGCAAGCTGTTTCATTTGAAATGAATGTGGAATAAGAAAGCTTGATGCGGTTGAGAAAATGGTTGGATACCTTTTTTTCAGCCACTTCCTACCACAGAAGAGGAAGTCGCCTAACTTTTGGAGCTTATCTTCCAACAATAAATTAAACTTCACTTTATTTCTCTTTATAGAGCATATTATTTTATGAAATGTTTATTTTTTAGTATTAAACAATACAGGTTACTTTTACAAGCCTCAAACATATTTATATAAACCTTAAACATACAAAATATAACGTTCGTAAGTAGGGCAGCATCTGTATTTGCTTTTCTCACTACACTGCTTCACTAAGCCTATTCGGGGCCGCTTACACACTCTCAATCGCTGGATACAGAAAGCAACGCAAGGAATTGGGGGGTGTCCTCGATGAGAGGACAAAGATCCGTTCAAAGCCCATCCTGCCATTTAATGGTGATTTCTTTTTATACTTACCGATGAGCTGCACCACACCTTTGATACATTTTTTTAAATGACTACATGAACAAAAAAAATAATAATATTTCTATATTTTGACACTCAGGCACAAATCACAATCAGATGTGACGGCACTGAACGAGTGAACAGAAACTCAAAATGTGTTTTTGCTCATTTTAGGCTCTGTAAACTTAGTGCATCCCTAATATTTACACCTAGAAATGCAAAATATCAAGTCTGGAGGACAGGACCCCATTACGGCAGACAAGACAAGTGCAACCAATTTACACATAGCACTTTTTTCCCCTCTTCTTTCTTTGTTGTGTGCAATCATGTCAAGTGAACCGTGAGGGTCCAGTTGAGTATGTGAGCAAATCAAGAATCAATGTAATGATATGGCCCATTAAGTTATGAAATGAGCTTCTTTTTCGAATCGGGTTCCCCGACGATGACCTGCGAAGACAAACGTCTGTATCGGCGTCTTTATTTCCTCCTCACGCTTTCTTGTACGTCCACTAACACAGTGGATGGTTTTATTAGCCCCAAAATCAAATTTGACAGTTTGCAGCCAACTATCTTATCGATGTTACGTAGTCATTTATTCGAAGGTATGTGCGTGCTCAACAGATGTTATGGTATTTATATATACTTGGTATATACATTCAACCAGCCGTGCAAATGCTGAGATATTAATTGCATCAGCAGCGAGGAAATTAATGTGGCGTGACTGTTGTAATTATAAACATCATATTGAATGCAGTCACCCCTGTTATGATTGGGGACACGCGGGAATCACTGAGCAATCATGGCTGCAGCTCAGTATTTGTTGTTT